>NC_135536.1:56365827-56696244 GCF_045843805.1 Urocitellus parryii
ATTGGGGGCCTGATGATGCATTTCAAGTCTGTGACATGAACTTAATTTCAAGTCTGTGGCATGAACATCTCCAAGTGGGAGATGTCTCTCCCACACTGTTATTGCCTGGAAAGGGTGATGTGTGAAATTCCTTCTTTCCTGCCTTTTTCAATTTTTCTTTCTGTTACACTAAAATCAGTTACTGTAATCTGTTACCTGGTTTCCTTAACTCTTGTAAAGATAGTTCCATATGTGAGTAATTGTTCAAATTGATGTTTGTGTTGGGAGACAATTGCTGGAAGGTCTTGCTCTATCCCTCTGTATTTCCTTTTCAGGGAAGTGTCTTTTCCCATTTTCAAAATGATGACTTTTTTTTGTTTTAACTTTTGTGAGAAAATATTACATATTCTGGATACAAATCCTCTGTTGGATATGTGATTTTCAGATAAATTGTCTAGTCTGTTATTTGTTTTTTTCCACTGCCTTAATTGTATCTTGTGCAAAGCAAAAGGTTTTATTTTTATTTTTTTTATAGATTGTGCTTTTGGTGTGATTTCTAGGAAATTGCTAGTTGCTTTTTATCTGTTCCAACGATTCCTTTTTTTGTTTTTGTTTTTTGGCTGCCAAATCATGGACTATTTAAGCATTTTTAATTTCCTTTTTATGTCCTTGTTTTACTTTTTACTTATACCTCTGTTTTTTTCTGTTTAATTGGGTAGCATAGGACTTTAGATAGCTAATTTTAACTTATCATGTTTATAATTTATTATAGAACAGTGTACATCTATTATATAAGAATCTTATAACTGCAGACTTCCTGTTCTGTTCTTGCATCTTCTGTGCCATAGTTGTCATATATTATGCAAATTATTTATGTTTATATATGTCATAAACTCAAAATACTGTCTAAAGCAAAAAATGGGAACTACTATCCATTAAAATGATTGAAAATAAGAAAGAAGTATCTTTTGAAAAGTTTCTTTTTTTCTGCTAATTTGAGAACTCTTCATTTCTTTCAAGTACCTGTTTATTATCATATTCATTATGCAAGAAATTTCTTTAATATTCCTTGTGGTTCAGGTTTGCAGCCATGAATTCTTCAGCTTTCCTTTGTCTGAAAAATGTAATTATTTTACCCTTACTTTTTTTTTTTTGTGGTGTTGGGGATTGAACCCAGGGCCTTGTACATGTGAGGCAGGTACTCTACCAAATCTACCAAGGCCCCAGCCCTTACCCTTACTTTTGAAAGGTATTTTTATTGCATATAGAATTTTCTGTTGTCAAGTTTTCTTTCAGAACTTTAAAGATAGCACTATCAGGGCCTGGTGGTGCATGCCTGTAACTGAAATGACTTGGAAGGTTTAGGGAGGAGGCCAGCCTCAGCAACTTGGTGAGACACTATATCTAAAAAAAAAGAGAGGTGGGCATGGGTGGGGACTTAATGGTAGAGTGCTCACCTAGCATGTGTGAGGCCCTGGGTTCCATCTCTAGTACAATAATAAATAAATAAATTAAAAAAAGAGCATTTTTGTTTGCCAGCTTGTATTTTCTCTGGTAAGTCATCAGTTATACTCAGCACAGCTCCTCTAGGTAAAACGTATACTTTCTTGAGATATTTTCCACATGTTCTATTTATTTCTGTTTTAAGTGTTTTGAATATGGTACATTCAGGTTTTAAAAGTTGTATATAGGCTTAGATTTTAGCTCGGTGGTAGGGCACTTGCCTCACACGTGTGAGGCACTGGGTTTGATCCTCAGCACCACATATAAATAAGTAAGTAAAATAAAGGTATTGTGTTCATCTATAACTAAACAACAACAACAACAAAATGTTGTATCTATCCTGCTTTTGAGTTCTTGGATCTGTGGTGATATGGTGTGGATCTGGAATGTCCATTCTAAAGCTCATGTGTTGAAAGCATGGTTTCCAATACAACAAGGTTCAGAAGTGGGGCTTTTAAGCCATGATTAGGGCTCTGACTTTATCAGTGGCTTAATCCACCTGCTGAATTAATACATTGATACCTGAATGGATCACCTTGTTGGAGGAAGTGGGTCATTGGGAATGTGCCCTGGAAGGGTTTATCTTTTCCCTGTTCCGTCCTTGCCCCACCTTTCCTGAATGCCATGAGTTGAGCAGCTTTCCTCCACCAAACTCTTCCGCCATGATGTTCTGCCTCACCTCAGACCCAGAACAATGGAGTTGGTGGATCATGGACTGAGACCTCTGAAACCATGAAAACAAAAACAACAACAACAAACTTTTCCTTTCTAAGTTGTTCTTGTTAGGTATTTTGGCCACAGGGGTTAAATGCTGACCACTACATGTGGTTTGATGTCTTTTATTATTTTGTAAATATCTCCGCTATTGTCTTCTAATACCTCTTGTGTTTCATTCTTTTCCCCTTCACCTTTTAGGGTTCCATTTATGTGTATATTATATTCTTTCTTTGTTCCCACAGCTCTAAGATGCTTTGTTCTTTTTGTTGTTGTTGCTATGGCTGTTCTTTTTTCCTCTCCCTGTGTTTCAATTTGAGTAATTCATGTTGATTAATCTTCCAATTCTGGATTCCTCAGCAATGTTGAGTCTGCTGATGGGCTTTGTGAAGAATTACTTTCTGATACCATTTTTATTATTTCTAACACTTTATTTGTTTCTTTATTGTATTTCTCTCTGCTGAAAGTTCCCCGTTTATGAATGTAAGTCATTAATTTTTTTTGGTAGATATGTTAATTTGTTTTCATAGTTACTTTAAGTTTCATATGAGATAAATCCAAAACCAGGTCATCTTTGAATCTGATTCTGTTGATTACTTTATCACTTGAAAATTTTTTTGTTTCATAATATTTGATTAAATTTTGGGCATTCTATAGCACAAAAAAATACTGAGTAATAATTTTTATGCATGGAATTGAGCTTGTCTCTGCTTAGGAATCAATGGCAACTGAATGAAACTAGTTAGAAGTTGAGCTGAAATTAGAATTTATTTTTTCTATAGTTGCCTTCAGTGCAATATAGGTTTAAAATTTGCGTAACTGTGCCTTGTGCTTAAAGTAAGGGTTGGTATTGAGCCTTAGGGGTTAGCTATTGTCAGAATTTTTGCCTTTCCTTCAAAATCTGTGTGTATATGTGACAGGTGACAGGACTTAGGGGGAAGTGAGTGTCCTTCTTTTCACCAAATATAGTATTTCTGTTGAGAGCCACAGCCAAAGGGGCCCCAGCAAACTTCCAGCTGCCAGCAAACTTCCAGCTGCCGGCTGATGATTGGCTCACAGTGGCCCCAGCAACATCTAGCTGATTGGCTCCTCTGCGGTGATGTTCATTGGGCTGTTTCCCCGCCCTTCAGACTGCAAAGCTGATGATTGGCTCACAGTGGCCCCAGCAACATCTAGCTGATTGGCTCCTCTGCGGTGATGTTCATTGGGCTGTTTCCCTGCCCTTTCAGACCACGGAGCTGCTCATTGGGGGACTTCTTTGGCTCCCCCCACGCGACCCAGCCAATCGGCCTCAAGAGCAGGAGGATTGTGGGAGGTGGTGAGGCTTGTGTGGGTGAGAGGCTTGTGGAAGCCGGTGGTGGCAGTTGGGCTCTGAGGGTTTTTTCCTGAGGAGCTGTTTTGTTTGGCGTTTGTAGTTCTAAAAATAAAGTTAGTTTCTTTTGACAAGTGGCTCCTGAATTGTGCCCAGCCAGACTGCGGCAATTTCCTCAATATTTTTATTTTCATATCAACCAATAAGGTGCCTTTAAGACACTTGTTATCCCTCTTTCTCTCCTCATGAAATTTCAGCACCACAGATATATTGAACATGTATTTTTGTATTGCTACCAGTTAGATGTTACAATGAATGAACCATTGGGGTTTTGGTTTGTGTGTGTGTGTTTAGTTTTGTGCTTCAACAACCTATTTTTCCCACTTTGGGGGAGGTATTTATCCTGTTGAGAATATATGTCCCAGGACTTTATGACTACTAATGTCATTACATTAGGATCCTGGTATTGGGACTGTTTTTTATTATACCCCCAAATAAAAGTTCTTTCTTGTATTTGTTCCCCCAAAGCAGTGAGCTTTATTGTGTATAACAATATGTATAAAGTCCCTGCCAAGGAGAGTAGAATGACTTCAGGGAACTGAAGACAACTCAGTATTGTTGGAATATAGACTGTGACATGGGAAAATGGTGAGAGGTAAGAGGAAAGGTCAGTGACAGTGTGATGATGGACCAGGAGTTCTTTGATTATTTAGCAATTATATTTGCATATATTCAAAGTTGCTATAGGTACTGATTGATGCAAGATTAGAGTTAGGATATCAATTAGGAGGCTGTTGCAATAATCCAGTCAACAGATGGTAGAGGCATGAACCAAAGCAATAGAGTGAAAATGAAGAGCATCAGAGAATTTGGAAGGTAATTTGAGGTTTATAGTAGTTGGATTTGAGTGACAAAAGAAAACAAAATTAAAGCCAATCCCCAGTCTCTGCATTAGGCACCTGTGAGGTGAATAGTATGAATCACTAAGATAGGGGTAACTTGGGGCTGCATCAGGGTTTGAGGAGATGACTTCATTTGGGACTTTCAGAATGTGAGATGCAAATAAGCCAGTGTAGTGCAGATCCCCTGTAAGTGGCTGACTGCATGGGTCTGAGCTCAATAGCAACATTTGGATTGGAATTATAAGTACAGGAAGGATAAGTACATTGATAGTGATCAGAGCTTTAGGTGTCTGAAGAAATACTGACATTCAGGAGAGATGCAGAAGCTGAGGTGCCAGCAAAATAGGTGGAGATGAATTGGCTAAAATGCAGAAAAGCAACAGGGAGAAGTACCTATGATAAGAACTTGTGCTCGGTGTCAGAGAACATAGCTTCCTGATCAATATGCAGATTAGTCTGCTGTAGAGGAGAGAGAGATGGGAGCATTGGGAAATGGGAAAAAACACAGTGGTCTAAAATTTGAATCATGTGAAATTCCCAGTATTTACCATTTTGGCCAAATAAAAAGCAATTTCAGATTATTCATCCTAACCTGACAAACTATACTGGAGACCATTATAATACTTAAATGTTTCTTCTTGTTTCTGCTACTAAATTCTTTGATTCTAGATTTAAAACCAAACAGAAAGTTGGTTCATGGTGTTAACAGTTTGAAAGTCATTGTACTGGTCAGTCAACATTCTCAGGCATGCATTTGTGTGTTTGGTGACAAAACTTTGGGCACAATTGGAAACTATTCAATCATCTGGAATTTGACTGCCTTAGCTTTATACCTCTTACACGTATTCAGTCTGAGATTATTCTACATTTGATTTTCTTTACTTCTTCATTTTCTCCTTCTTCTTCTTTGTCTTTTTTTCGCACTCTCCCTCCTCCTCCTCCTCCTCCTCCTTCTAGTCTTTGCTACTTGATTTAGTTTTAAGTAAATGAAATTATCTCCTGTAGAGTGGTTGCCCTTTTTTTCCTGATTAGTGAAATTAACAGATACAACATCACTGAAGTTGTTTCATTTTTAGTTGCCTTTGTTTTTGCTATTTTATGTGCTTGAAAATTTGGGAAATAGGTCTGCACATAAAAGTGGCTTAGAATACTTGGGAAGAGTGCGATGTTATTATATTATATATTTGTTTAATTTTTTAACTTTTATTTTGGAAAGGTAGGAAGTGTTTTCACTGGAAGATGAGGAAATTGAGGTACAAAAAGATATTAATCTGCTTTACCTTTTTCAAACTGAGAAATATAGTAGTTTTTGTGTTAAGCAGATATCTCCAATCTAATCATGGTGAATAGTGTTAAGTTGAATAGTGGTAAGTTGAATCTGTTCCTGGACACAGATATTGTGATTCTATCCAACCAATATTCTTCTTAGTCTCCTAATTTTCTTACCTTGATTTTATATACAAATATCCTCTTTTCTTCAAAATGATCTTCTTCTGGCAAACTACTTAGCAATTTGAGGGTTTATTTATTTGTTTATTTGTTGGACAGAAGGAGTTTTCTCCATTTATCAGGCCTGTGTATATCTTATCATATGTTCTTTTTAATGTGAAGTAATAGAATGCTCAGATAATTTTAGAAAGCGGCTTGCTGCAGACCATGTGCCTTATATCTCTTTAACAGCTTGACATGAACCCTGTCACTGGGCATTAATGCATCTACAATATTGCCTGTCATTAATAGTCTCTGCTGCTTTGCCATCATAATTGCTGACCTTAGCTTGGACCTCTGCTGTGAATTAGAATTTCTGTTAAGAAGGAATATTAATGAAACAAAGTTAAGTTCCTCAGCAGTTTGCAACTGGAATTGAAGGCAGTCTCCATTTACTCTTAGAAAAGAATGGCTTTGAATCTACATGTATTGCTATTATGACTTCAAAATGATAGGCAAGATGCATGAAAATCGTTATACTCAGAGGTCTTTCTTCTTGATACTGTTGGGGTAGTTTTTGTGTTCACTGTATAAAATTCTTTGATGAATTAAAACATTTTAATTAACTGATATAAATATAAAGGATGATTTACCCAAATAAAACATCAACTAAAGAATTATTTGGTGAAAGACACAAAAGGGAGAGATGCACTATCTTTATCACCAGCTACTTTACTAATTTTAAATACAAAAACGAGGCCAGGACATTATTTCTTTAGGTGTCCAAATACTGAAGCAATGAGCATTTTTTTAAAAAATATTTTTTTAGTTGTTGATGGACCTTTATTTTATCATTTATTTATATGCAGGGCTGAGAATTGAACCCAGTGCCTCACACATGTGAGGCAAGCACTCTACCACTGAGCCACAATCCCAGCCCAGCAATGAGCATTTTTAATCCTATTTTTGAATGTTTGCTTTTATATTTTACTCAAATTTCAAGAGCTACCATATGCATATATTGACTGTTCATTTATATTTTTATAGTGGCAATAAAATAAAGGTTGAGTGCTATGTTAATTGAACTGGGTCATGCATCAGAACAATCAGAAAAGATTGTCATACTAATAGAAATATGACTAGGTTTGGGGACTTGATAGTAATGATGTCTTAAAAGTGCTCTATAACCTCTTCTAGGACTATTTAGAAGTTAAAAACTCAATTCTTACTTTAAATCTTCTCTTATATTGCCGTGGAAAATCTGGCACTGTGGAGTTCAATATTGTAGAATCCAGAAACTAGATGAAATCTTTTCAGTGATATCGCTACTTCATTTTAAAAAATGAGAATTTTATTTTGAAATTTTACCTGAGTTTTTAGTTATTTAATGCCATTCTAGTAGATGTTTGCTTTTGAGTTTATGTCCTTAAATTCAATCTTCCTGTCCCTCCTTTTTCTAGACTTGAAGGCCATTACTGATTCACTTCTCCTTTTGTTAAGGATCTTTAATGGGGTGGCAGAGGTTATTAGCAAGAGGTATTATGCAATGCATCTGGTATTTTGAATCTCATTTAATACTTCACCATGGTTTTATTACTTCGGAACATTGTTATGGAAATGAGTATTCACAGAACCTTTGGAAATGGCATTGGTGCTCACCATCTATATATCTCACATATATGATATACATGAAATCTCCGTAAAATTATGATTTTTATACTAAAATTATATATATTATATAACACACACACACACACACACACACACACACACACCCCCTGGGATTGAACCCAGGAGCTCTTGACCACTGAGCCACATCCCCAGACCTTTTTTATATTTTATTTAGAAAGGGTGTCATTGAGTTGCTTAGGGCCTTGCTAAATTGCTGAGGCTCGTTTTGAACTCTCTATCTTCCTGCCTCAGCCTCCTGAGCCACTGGGATTATAGGCATCTACCACCACACCCAACTTTATTACATATATTTAAAGTGTACAACATGCTGTTTTGATACACGTATGTATAGTGAACTAATTGCTACAGTTAAGCAAATTAATCAATCCATAACTTCTATAGGTGCCTCTTTTTGGTATATAATATCACCTAAAATTAATTGGTTGATGCTGCTATGCCATTTTAAATGGTATGAAGATATGGTGAGATTGAATCTTTATGTGCACTTGAGAAATTTGCACACAGTGACACAAATAACATCCAGTCCTCAAATAACACTAACTTTCCCCTCCAAGAGGCATTTAAATTATAATCGTAAAACATTATGCTAAGGCTGATTCTGGCCAGAGGTTTCAAAAGCTGCCTTTCTCACTGCATTGCTTGCTTTCTTTTCCCCCCAAGGTGGAATTCATTTGTAAACTGGATGTAATTTCCTTTCATACCTATAGGATAAAGAAATAGGCTTAACTATAAGATAGTGGGGATAGAGGATTCTTCTTGGCTACAGAATTGGATTATATTTGGCTCTACCTTTATCCATCCTCTCAGAAGGCTACTGGGACAAAGTTTCAGAAATAGTTATTTAGGTTAAGACATGATCAGTCTGATATCTATATATACCTGTCTGGCCAGAAAACTTTCATTCCCAATACCATTTAAAAGGATTGTGGTTTCAGATGAATATAGCATAAAAATCAATACTATAAGATAAAAAATGAAAAGACTTGAAACATATGTAATTGTCAGAACAGCTTAAATAATTTGGCAATCATCTTATAACCACAGAACTATTTTTACTTCCCTCAACCTGGCAGCTATAAGGCTAGTCAAGGAAAAAATTCAGAAGCCTGTAAGGTTTTTTGAGATTGACCTCCTTGCTCAGAGTCTGCCCGAGGAACTTGATTATCATTTAGGCATCTTCTCTGAGTAGACAATTGGAGTAGTTGCAGTTCAATTCGAATGCAAAAGATCAATGTCTATACTCTTTGTTAAGTTTGTCAAATTAAGCAGTTCCAGTGAAGCATTTCATCTGGTTTTTAAGGTAAAAGAAGTTTTTTTTTCATATACAAATTTTGGAAAAAAGATGTGATTAATCGCTAACATAATTATCTGAAATAAGCAGAAATCAAGATGAAGATTATTTAATTATCTGTGAAAGTTGGAATGAATAAACAAATTAATAATATAAAGAAGACAGGCTAGAGGGAGGCTGCATTCTGTGCTGCTCTGTCACCTGGAATTCAAGCAGTGGGACCGATTATCTGCAATTTTAGAGGACCCCCAATAGCTGCTCCTGCACAAGAATCCTGGCTGCTGTTCCCACGCAGGTCCTCAGGTCTCAGGGACAGCTTAGGATCCCCCCCTTCACGCCCCCCCCACCACTGCACACACGCAGGACCTCCAGATGGGACTCCAGTGTGGACTCCCATCTATCAATGTGGGGCTACTCAGGTTGCCTCCATCTCGGACACTGCAACCACTGCCATAGTCCCCTACATGTGATACCCTGCATCTGGGGACACCAGACAGGATCTGGAGACAGCCACTAGCCATAGCACTGCATGCCACAGAACTGCATCTCTGAACATGCTGCCCAATGCCACTGCCTTACGGGATCTGACACCCCATCTCTGAGAGCAGCTGCCTCTATTTTGGGACACCTTTGTTGTCATCTTTAGTTGGAGTAACTCCCAGCTTGGGACACTGGCTGGGGGCCTAGAAGCAATATTAAGGTACCTATTAGTCCCACACCCACTAACCCAGCACAGTTCTTCAACTATTTGATCTGTAGCTTCAAAGCCTGGTCCTGAACTGCCCAATACAAAACAGCTCTCCACAATGGGTGAATAGTCCCTAGAATGCAGCCCACAAGACCTCCGCAGAAAAAGATTCCTGACTGGGAAGTAGAAAGGGAGGGGGTGAGTGATATACAGTTAAGACACTAAATCAGAGACCAGGAATTATGAGGAGATAAGGAGATAAGACCAGGTGCCCACATCACACCAGTGGGCCCCAAAGGAGATCCTTGGGGTGCAGTCTTCCATTAGGGATCTCCAAGTGCTATACCCCACCTCTAGGAGCTATGCCCCCAAGACCAACCCTCCCACCCCAATAACCTTTACCTTCCTGAGGGTGGAGATACCAGCACACAATAGACCACCCCACCTATTGGATTAGAAGGGAAGCAGGAAAGATACTGAACTCCAACAAAAAGAATCCTTGTGTTTTCCTTCAAGATTTTTTTTTCTCTCTTTTCTCTCTCTTCTCTAGCCCTCATATCCCCAACATTTGTGAAACCAAGTACTTTTCATGGATTAGGATAATGAGGACTAGGATGTATGAATAGTATATTACAGTTGTATTGTACATTCTTTTATCTCTTATTTTTACATTTTTAGTTTTTCATGTTTGTTTGTTTTTTGTACTCTCTCTATTGTCTTCCCTAAATCACTTGTCTCCCCAAAATCACTTTCTCTCCTTTCTCCTGTTACTAGCTAACTTCTTTAGATTCCTTTTTCATGCTTCCTAAGATCTAATAACTCTATATCCTTACCTCCTACCTCCTTAACATCTCATCCTACACCCTATCCCCAGTTTTCTCTTTGTCCACCATCAGAAATTGTAGACCCTTTAACAAAACTACTGTTTATATCATAGATAATAATTGAACTCATCATTTCTGTATATTGTGACAAAACTGTAAATGACTTAATAGGAGCTATTTGGTTTAAGACTATATATTGTTTGTATTGGTATCTGTTAATATTGATCTCCCCCTCAAAGAAGAGGTATTGGAACCCTGCAGGGACCCTATAAGCCTATAGGGTAAAACTGTAAAACCTCCAAATCTTCATGTCAGATTAGGCCCTGACTTCCTTAAAAAGACTCCTCTAGAATAAGAAATAAAACCAAGAATCAATAAATGGGATGGATTCAAACTAAAGAGCTTCTTCTCAGCAAAAGAAACAATCAATGAGGTGAAGAGAGAGCCTACAGAATGGGAGAAAATTTTTACCACATGCACAGCAGATAGAGCACTAATCTATAGGATAAATAAAGTACTCAAAAATCTCAACCCCCCCTCAAAACAAATAACCCAATCAATAAATGGGCCAAGAAACTGAACAGACCCTTCTCAGAAGATGATACACAGTTGATCAACAAATATATGAAAAAATGTTCAACATCTCTAGCAATTAGAGAAATGCAAATCCAAACTATTCTAAGATTTCATGTCACTTCAGTCAGAATGGCAGCTATTAAGAATAAAAACAATAAGTGTTGGTGAGAATGTGGGGGGGAAAGGCACACGCATACATTGCTTGTGGGACTGCAAATTGGTGCAACCAATCTGGAAAGCAATATGGAGATTCATTGGAAAACTTAGTATGGAACCACCATTTGGCCCAACTATCCCACTCCTTGGTTTATATCTAAAGGGCTTAAAAACAGCATACTACAGGGACACAGCCACATCAATGTTTATAGCAGCACAATTCACAATAGCTATATTGTGAAACCAACCTAGATGCCCTTCAGTAGATGAATGGATAAAGAAACTGTGGTATATATATACAGTGGAATTTTACTCAGCATTAAAAGAGATTAAAATCATGGCATTTGCAGATAAAATGGATCAAGTTGGAGAATATTATGCTAAGTGAAGTAAGCTAATACCCCAAAACCAAATGCCAAATGTTTTCCACCATAATGGAGGTCTGGGGGGAGCATGAAGAAATGGAGAAACTTTGGATAGGACAAAGGGAAGGGAGGGGGAGGGAAGGAGAATGGGGGTAGGAAAGATGGTGGAATGATATGGACATCATTGCCCTAAGTACATGTATGAAGACACGAATGGTGTGCTTCTACTTTTTATTTTTTAATATTTTTTTAGTTATAGTTGGACACAATACCTTTATTTTGTTTATTTATTTTTATGTGGTGCTGAGGATGAAACCCAGCACCTTTCACATGCTAGGTGAACGCTCTCCCACTGAGCCACCCTGCCTGGTGTGATTCTAGTTTGCGTACAACCAGAGAAATGAAAAATTGTGCCCTATATATGTACTATGAGTTGAAATGCATTCTGCTGTCATGTATAATAAATTAGAATAAATAAATTTTAAAAATATTAGGAAATTATTTTTATTATATGTATTTAAGGTACAGAGCATGATGTTTTGTTTTACATATACATAGTGAAATAATTACTATAGTTAAACAAATTAATCACTTCATGAACTTTTACCCTCTTAGCACATTTGCAGCATACAATAGAAGATTTCATTTAGCATAGTGCTCTCTCTTTCAACAATCCATGTTGTTGAAAATGGTAATCTCTCCCTTTTAAGGATGCATTCCCAGTAGAGGGATTGGTGGTTACAGAAGGATTCTCTTTTGAAATTTTTGAGGACCTTCCATACGGTTTTCCATAAGGGCTATGCCAATTTACATTTCTATAAGCAGAGAACAAGGGATTCCATTTTCTCTACTTCCCTGCCAATACTTTTATCTCCTGTTTTTTTTTTTTTTGACAACAGTCATCCCAACAGTTGTGAAGTGATATATGATTATGGTTTTGAGTCTCATTTTTTCTGATGACTAGTCATCTTTAGCACCTTTTTATATACCTGTTAGCCATTTGTATGTCTTCTTTAAAGAAATATCTATTTAGATCTTTAGTCCATTGTTTATTTTTAATTTTTTAGTTTTGAGTAGTGTATTTAGGAACCTCCCTAAATACTTTAAATATTAATTCCTATCAGATATAGTTTTTAGATTTTTTTTCCCTATTCTGTAGGTTTTCTCTTTACTCTGTTGCTTTGTTTTGAAAAGGTTTTTAAATTTTTTTTATTTGATATAATTCCACTTGTTTATGTTTGCTATTCATGCCTGGGATTTTGGCTTGATTTCCAAATAAATCATTGCCAAGCTCAATATCAAGGAGATTTCCTCAATGTTTTCTTTTAGAAATTTTGCAATTTTATTTTATTTTATTTTTTTTATCATTTGCATGATATTTATTTTACCATTAGGGGGAGATCAGGGATTAAACCCTGGGACAATTAACCACTGGACCTCATTTCCAAATTTTTCCTTTATTTATTTTTTAACTTTCATAAAAGGTTCTTACAAAGTTGCTTAGGGTTTTGCAAAGTTGCTGAGCCTGGCTTTGAACTTATGATCCTCTTCCCTCGACCTCCCAAGTCAGTGGTTTAACAGGCATTCACCTGGCACTTTACCAATTTTTTTAGGGGTGTGGGTACTAGGGATTGAACTCGGGGGCACTCAACCACTGAATCACATCCCCAGCCCTATTTTGTATTTTATTAAGAGACAGGGTCTCACTGAGTTGCTTAGTGCCTTGCCATTGCTGAGGCTGGCTTTGAACCCGTGATACTTCTGTCTCAGCCTCCCTAGCTAGTGGGATTACAGGCATGCACTACCATGTCCAGCCAGTTTGCCAGTTTTTTAAAACAAAGGTTACCTTAGAAATGTTCTTTTCAATATAGAATTCATTTTTTTAATGAATTGATCTAGATAAACATAAACATCAAGAAGTCAAAAATTCTAAAGAATAGTATATAATTACATAGTGAGTAGTGTTTTTAAAAAAATAAATAGCATTTAAATAACACTGGATTCTCAAAGAGTTCTACTTTGCAATTTTAATTTTTTCAAAAAAATATTTTGTTATAGTTGTAGTTGGACACAATACCTTTATTTTATTTTTATGTGGTGCTGAGGATTGAACCCAGCGCCCACATGTGCTAGGTGAATGCTCTACTGCTGAATCACAACCCAAGCCCCTGCAATTTTATATTTTATGTTTAGTTCTTTCATGAATTTTGAGTTGACTTTTATATAAGGCATAAGATAAAGATGAAATTTATATAAAACGTAAGATAAACATGAAATTTCATTCTTTTGCATGTGAAAACCCAGTATCCTAACACCATTTATTTAGAATTTCCTCTTCCCATTATGTATTCTTTGTGGCTTTGGCAAAATTAGTTGAAAATATATATTGGGTTTATTTCTGAGTTCTCTCTGGTTTCATTGGTCTATTTTTATGCTAATACCATACTGTTGTGCTGACTATAATTTTGTAATATAAAGTGTAGTGCCTCCAACTTTGTGTTTATTTCTCAAGATTGTTTTGGATATCATGAGTCTTCTATGATCCTATAAAAATTTTAGATTTAAAAAAATTTCTGTGAAAAATGTCACTAGAATTTCAATAGGCATTAAAATGAAGATTTCAGATAAACTGGAAATTTTAACAATATTAACTCTTCCAATCTATGAGTACACAGTATTTTTCTACTTATGTCTTTCAAAATTTCTTTCATTAATGTTTTAGTTTTCAAAGTATAAATCTTCTATTTATTTGTTTAAATTTATATCTAAGTATTTTATTCTTTTCCATGTTACTGTAAATGGTTTTGTTTCTCAAGTTTTTTTTTTTTCCAGATAGCTTTTTGTTGGTGTAAGAACTTTTTGTCAGTGTAACCAGACTTTGGGTGTTGATTTAGTATCCTGCTGTTTTATTGAGTTAATTTATAAATCTCAAAATGTTGTATGTGTATATGTAGCCTTTAGAGTTTTCCATATATATGGAATCATGTAATCTGCAAACAAGGATAGTTAAACTTCTTCCTTTCTGATTTGGCTTCTTTTAATTTTTTTTCCCTTGTGTTTTGTTACTAGACTTTCTAACCTATGTTGAACAGAGGTGAGCATCTTTGCTGTCTACAGAATCTTACAGGAAAATCTTTTAGTTTTTCTTCATTGATTATGATGTTAGCTGTGGGATTTTCATTAATGATCTTTGTTGTGTTGAAGAAATTTCCTTCAATACTTTGTTGAGAGTTTTATCATGAAAGGATGTTAAAATTGATCAAATGCTTTTTCTGCATCTATTTAGGTGGTCATGTGTTGTTTTTCTTTTATTTGTGATATGGTGTATCACATTGGTTTATATATGGAATATATATAAAACAATCTTGCTTCCCAGGGATAAATTCCACTTTGTCACAATATATGTTCTCTTTATTTTTTTCAGTAGAACTTTATGGTTATACATAGTAGTTGGGTTCATCCTGACAAACTCATATATGCACGGAAATAAATTTCCATTCATAATCTCCCCCCTCCCTTTTCCCTCTTGTTCTCCCTCCCTTTTCTCTTCTCCTTCCTCTACTCTACTAGACTTTCTTTCACTCGTCTATTAATTTGATTGGTTCTTTATGTTATCTTATCTATCCCTCCCCCTTTACTTTAGCTTCTGCATATGAGAGAAAAATGTTTGACCTTTTGAGTTTGGCTAATTTCGCTTAGCATGATATTCTCCATTTCCATCTGTTTACTGACAAATGCCATAATTTTTATGGCTGAGTAGAACTCCATTTTGTGTGTGTGTGTGTGTGTGTGTGTGTGTGTATACCACAGTTTCTTTTAATGAAAAATATACCTTTATTTAATTTATTTTTATGTGGTGCTGAGAATTGAACCCAGTGCTCACACATGCTAGGAAGTTCTCTACTATTGAGCCACAACCCCAGCCCTATACCACAGTTTCTTAATCCATTTGTCTACTGATGGGCATCTGGGTTGATTCCATAATTTAGTTATTATGGAATTGTGCTGCTATAAACACTGAGGTGGCTGTGTCTCTCTGTAACATACTGATTTTAGATCTTTTGGAAAAATACTGTCATGGTATGTAATCTTTTTTGATGTGTTGTTGAATACAGTTTGCTGGTATTTTACTGAGGATTTTGTATCAATATTATTAGAGATATTGGCCTGTAGATTTCTTGTCTTGTAGTCTCTTTGACCTTGGCCTTAAGGTCATAAGATAAGTTTGGAGGTATTTCTTTAACTTCTATTTTATTAAAGAAGAGTTTAAGAAGGATTGGTATTGATTCTTAATGTTTGGTAGAATTAAGCTATAAAATCATCTCATCCTGAGCTTTTCTTGGGATTTTTTTAAAAATTAATATTCCTTGTTATTTGTCTATTTAGGCTTTCTATTTCTTATTGATTTTTGGTAGGTTCTTTTCTTCTAGGTACTTATGCATTTCCTCTAGGTTATCCATGTTGTTGGCATATATTTGTTCATAACAATCCCTATGATCCACTTTATTTTGGAGACATCTGTTGTAATGTCTATTCTTTCATTTTTTCCTGTCATTTTTTTTCTGAGTTTAGCTAAGGATTTGTCAATTTTGTCAAATTTTTTTATTCTCTATTTATTTTTGCCTCTGCTCTGATGTTTTCTATTTCTTCCTTCTCCTAAATTTGTGTTTAGTGTTTTCTCTTTCTTCAAGTTTCTAAATATCTAAAGTTAGATTATTTATTTGAGATGTTTATTCTTTTTAATATAGTCATTTATTTATACAGATTTCCCTCTTATTACTGCTTGTGCCAGTAATAAGGTTTGGGAAGTTTTTTTTTAATATATCATGAAATATTTTAAATATTTTAAAAATTCCTTTTTGATTTCCTATGCAATCCTATGGTTGTTCAAATGTGTGTTATTTAATGTCTATGTATTTGTGAATTTTTCCAATATTTTACTTTACTGATTTTAGTTTCATTCCTTCATGGTTTGAAAATGTATTTGGTATGATTTTCATCTATTCTGGAGAATATTCTGTGTGTGCTTGAAAAGATTTGTGTATTTCTCTACTATTGGTAAATTTCAGTATATGTCGTCTATTTAGGCTATAGTGTTGTTCAAGTATGCTTTTTCTATATGAATTTCTGTTTTGAAGTCCTTTCTATTATTGAAAGTGGGTCTAATGTTGATTTTATATATATTATATATTATATTACATATTTTAATATAATATTTCCTATATGTAATATAATATTAAATATATATGATATATACATATAAAATATAAATATATAATATTATATATGCATATAAAATATAAATATTATATATAAATATATGTATATAAACATACATATAAAATGTATATATATATACATGTAATATATATTGTATATAATATATACATATAAAATTGCTATATTTATCCATTGAATTGACTCTTTTATTAATGAACCTTGTCTCTAGAGACACTGTTTTTTTTTAACTTAATTCCTTCACTTTCAGCCTCTGTGTGTCATTGAATCTAAAGTGTGTTTCTTAGGGAAAGTATTAATGAATACAATAAAATGATCAAATTTTTTTCCAAATGTTTTAGCACACATTAATATATAAGTAATTTACAGAATTGGAAATCAGTTTCAACTTTTTATTAGAACACATTTCGATGTGGTAATATTTATATTACTATTATAAATCAATAAGCTTTCAAGTATGTAATGTAGTTTATAAAAAATTTTCACAAACTATTGTTCTTCCTGTCAGTTTGAATTATGAGGTTGTATGAAGCTATTTGATTGCTCTTAAGACATTTTGGGCATTTTATTTTATTTTTATTTATTTTTTGGTGCTGGGGATTGAACCCAGGGCCTTGGGCTTGAGAGACAAGCACTCTGCCAACTGAGCTATACCCCCAGCCCTCATTTTGGGCATTTTAAATGAACAAATAACTTCTTAGGAATCTGTATTAGTAGCAGAGAGATATTAAGGTGTGTATAGGAATATCCTAGACATAAGTAAATGAAAGATAATGCGACATGAAGATGTCAGACTACATCCTAGCTACCAACAAGTTGATCCCCACAATATATTACTAATTAGGTTAAAACACAAAAGATCTCTAATAATTCCAAGTGTATCACTCTATTCTTAGCTAAGGACTATAACTTGAATAAATGTCAAGACATGTATTTGTTTACCCTTAAATTGCCATGTAAGGTGGGGAGAGCATGCATGGGGCCTAGATGGAGTTAGTAAGGTAACAAAATAGGCAGGGTACTAAACTTCCAAAGGAGTAGGAGGAGAGAACAGGTGATGTCTTCGATGGATATCAAAGGGAAAGTTTGCATATGTTGCATTTGGTCAGAATATAGGTTGAGATATGGTGAAAATGGTAGAAAGCTGGATAAAATTATACACTTAATACCCTCCAAACTTACCTGTGTTTGATTATTGCCATAGTGAATAATTCCAGGCCATATGGTAATTCCTGAAATTATGATAAAGATGTAAAACATCCCTTGCCTTTGGCAGAAAGTTACTTTGTCTCAAGGGAAACTCAGGATCAGACATAATCGAAGATGAGCTTTTGATTCTTTCTCTGCTCCATGATTTGTATAAAACCCATTCTTTGTAATCTACTGAAGAAGGAGAAGAATTTTAGACCTACCTGACAAAGTCATTATTTGTGTTGAATTGTATTATTATTTAATAAAAATTTTATATACAAGGTATTAATGAAATTAAGCATTTGCTTAAGTCATGAAAAGCAAAGTAATTGAGAAAATTTGTTTGCTTATTTTTGGCACTGGGGATTGAGCCCAGGGATGCTTTACCACTGAGCTATATTCTGTTTTTTTTTTTTTTTTTGCAAATTTGAGACAGTGTCTCACTAAGTTGCTGAGGGTCTTAGTATGTTGCTGAGGCTGGCCTCAAACTTGTAATCCTCCTGCCTCAGTCTTCTGATTGCTGTAATTACAAGCGTGTACCATCACACCCAGTGAATTCAGAATTAGCTGCTATAATTCAAACATAGAATAATTTTCATCTAAATTTGAGACAAATGGAAAAAACCTTTTTGGCTTTTTTTCAGTTTTCTTTTTTTTCTTTCTCTCTTTTTTTCTTCTTTTTAGTTCTGGGAATTGAACCCAACAGGCTGTGCCTCTGAGATACATGCCAGTTCTTTTATTTTACTTTGGGACAAGGTCTGTCTAAATTGCTCAGATTGGCCTCAAACTTGCGATCCTCCTGCCTTAGTCTCCCAAATCACTGGGATTGCAGGTGTGACCACCATGCCCAGTAACATTTTAGTTTTGTTTACAATATCTGTTTAGTTGCCTTATCTACTGTGAATACATATGAAAACCAACCATTCATCCATCTTTTCTATCAGTGTTTATTGACCGCCTACTCTGGCTACAAACTCAGAATGTCAGGGGAGATGAACAATATCCCTCCAGAAACCTAGTGAATTATAGAACTCAGCCTTTTACTAACTGGTTTTTATTCCTTTGCAAAATATAAACATAACTAAATAAATCTAAGCAGCTTTAAGGTCCACTCTTGAGGTGTTATCCATCAAGAATATAACCAGGTCACTGGAAAAATATTCTAAAAAGCAATAAAATATTCATTGAGTCTCTTAAAGCATATCAAAGTGGTATTACAATAATAAAGCTCAGCTATATTTCTCAGTCTCTACCATTTCTTATGGTAGTGAACTCTGTTTTCTAAATTCTGAGCTTTCTTTCTCTAAATGCCCTAAAAATCTTTTCAGTTATTGATTTTTACCTTCCATATCTCCATGTTTTCTTCTCCAGTGACTCAGAGATCTACTGTTCTTTCTTCAATCACTCCTTAACTCGTTACAACAAAGACCATAAAGAGCCAGAGTTTTTCTTTATTGGTAACATACACCACACACACACACACACACACACACACACACACACACACTTTTCTGTGACATTAAACTTAGGAGAGGAGATTTCAGTTAGATATCAGTTAGGAATCAGACAAATCTCAGAAAAATATATTGTCAAATCTAAAACATCCATTTGTTTATTGTTCCAGTCACTTAATGAGTTGAACATGAAGATTATCTATTTTTTGGGTTTACATCCTTATAATTCTGGTTCAAAGCAGTGAATAAAAAAGGCTAAAACATTTTTGCAGTTCTGGAGTAGCCATACAGACCAATATGTATAATAAATATATATAAAAATTTTCAGTAGACATATTCTTTCCACACTGGCACGAGAGTCTGGTGTATGTCAGTGTCCTTTAGTTTTTTAAACTAAGAATATTTTTGAAAGGCTCAACTGTTTATGTTTATGTAAAAAAATGCTGCTTTGTGCAGTAGCTTGAGTATGTCTCGTAAAAATTTTATCTTTAGTGCCTATAAGATGTTATGGTGGCACTGAAATCATAATGGTTCTATTGATATCATAATTGCTCTGAAGGGCCATTACAATGTAAATTTGCAAGTGATTCTGAGAAACTATATTGTTAAATGAAGCTACCAAAAACAAACTAAATGTAATAATGCAGATGTAACAAGCGGCTGAGGAACTTGTGTTGAAGACAGCCCTTTCCTTCTCAGCTAAATGTATAGGGACCAAGGAAACAAGTTGTTTTTCTTTTATTTTAAAAATTAAGGTAGAACCACAAACCTCAGAAGGCCTTAAATAATCATTTATTCCATCCCTTTCACTTTTGAGTAGAGAAGAGGCACAGGAAGTTTAAATGACTTATTTTGGGTTTCATAGCTAATGGCATAACCAGAACTAGAATTTAAGGACTGACAATCTGTCTAGAATTTCTTTCACTGAATAGTTCCTAGTCAGGAGCAAGATAACTCTAGGAGAATATACTTATTCTAAAATACATTTTTGTTTCCCTGTCTCATTATGAGATCTTGATCACTACATATGGCTATTCTTCAGCTGAGCTGAAGTGTTCATTAGTTTGAGGTTTCAGTGGTGAAAGTTACCTGAATGTGCAGTGGAACATTATTCTGATTTAAGTAAGAAGATTTTTTTTTTCGAATAAAGAAGGAAATGGTCTTTGAAGTAGGATGGAATATCCTCCTCCCAAAGGGTAATCAGAGAGTATCTGGTGGCACATTTTCTCCCCTTTGCAGGATGGAGACCAGGGAAGCTTGAGGCAGTGCACTGGGAAAATCAGCAGTGGCCGGCACTTGACTCACTTTGGGAACTTGAGAATGGCCTCCTTGATAGTCCTGGATCAACTTTGCATTGAAAGGCTTAGAATATGTAATGTTATATTTTATTTTGTAGGGTATTATTATAGTCAGCTTTTGTGCTGCTGTGACTAAAAGACCTGACAGAACAAATGTAGAGGGGAAAAAGTTTATTTAGAGGCTCACGGTTTCAGAGGTCGTGGTCCATAGACAGCCAGTTCCATTCCTTAGGGCTCTAGGTGAGACTGAACATTATGACAGAAGAGTGGCAGAGGGAAGTGACTCACATGATGATCAGGAAGCAGAGGGAGACAGACTTCATTAGCTAGATACAAAATATAGACCCTAAAGCCACAACTCAATGACCCACTTCCTCTAGCCAAACCATACCCATCTTCAGTTACCACTTAATCAATCCTATCAGGAGATTAATTCACTAATTGAGTTAAGGCTCTTATAACCCAATCCTTTGTCCTCTAAACCTTCTTGCATCATCTTATGCATGAGCTTTTGGAAGACACCACGTCCAAATCATAACAAGTGTCATACATGTAAGTGAAATATTTCATTTTGAAAATCTCAGGGCTCTAACATAGGCTTCATTGCGCACACCCCCTTGTTGTTTATAAACAACTCTAGGAAAAGGTATAACATCTTAATTCTAGACTCTCTAGTGATTCTTTACTAGGGATTTTAGTTAGTGAATTTTTAGAGACAGATGATGAACAATCATTAACAATTATTTTAAAAGTTATGGTTATGTATACTTGGTTAGAGG
The DNA here is from genome assembly GCF_045843805.1 of Urocitellus parryii. NCBI lineage: Eukaryota > Metazoa > Chordata > Mammalia > Rodentia > Sciuridae > Urocitellus > Urocitellus parryii. The sequence goes on from NC_135536.1 coordinate 56,387,218, forward strand.
GCCCTGAGAAGATAAATCTAGGGCAATGACATGGCTGAGAACCCAGGTGATTTCCTTAACAAAGTGATTCGTAAGCTAATCTCAAACTGAAAAAGTAATAGACAAAAATGGGGATAGAATTGAGGAAAAAATTCTAGCAAGGAGCACTAATACCAAGGTAGAAAGGAATATGGCCTATTTAAGAAACAGAAAAAGTGATTATACCTGGAGTAACAAGAATGAAAATGGCCAGGAAAAAAAATGGTTCATGAGGGTGATGATTAGATTATGCTTAACAATGTAATATTCAAAAAGTATATATGTATATATAGTTGATAGCCTGATTTTTAAAGAATAAAATGAAATGACATTTTAGATGAAAAATTGTAGACTTCTGAATGTTTCACTAGAGAGATTTCACTTTCACTAGAATTTTAAGGGAGAATACTTTTAATGTGTGAAGTTAATAACAGGCTCAATAAGATGAGTACCTGCCTTCTTAAATGAATATATTTCAAATTAAAGCAAGATCAATTATCTTATTTAGAAGTAAGTGTAACATGTATCCAACTTATAATGGAATATGTTAAATAATGAAATAGATTGATTTTAGTTATTGCCATTATTTTTCCTGAAGATACTTGTTTTCTTTTCTAAACATTCATTGTGATTGAAGTAGCTTTGCTTTTTCATTCAGCACATTCCTTCCCCTTAGATGATTATATTCTGAAAGATTGCATTTTTTTTGAGTTTGAAAATAATTAGAAAGTTATTTAACTCTTAATTGGATGATTCATTCCTTGATCCTTAAGATAGTTTAATATTCATTGTTCTGGGGCAAATACACTAACTGTGGGTATGGGGTAATGATAGGAGATGATCAAGCAACCATAAAATTAAAACCTGTGACTAAAGGTTTCAAACCAATTGCATCACAGAATGGTATCCAGTTTGGCTATATTTGTAATGATATAAAATTCCTATTATGTTTTATTTGCAAACTTAATAATGAATAAAAATTTCTGTACTATCCAGCCTTCACCAGTGACAATGATTGTTTAACTAAATTTAGTTGGGTATCTTTTCTTATGCGGATAGTGATAGGATAAGATGTCTCATGTAACAGTTTGGAAATCAAATTGAATATTTGCCATTTTTTATACTTCTTGTAATAATTTATCATTGTTATCATTTAAATAATATTTTTAGTTGTCGATGGATCTTTTATTTATTTATTTATATGCAGTGCTGAGAATCAAACCCTGTGCCTCACACATGCTAGGCAAGTGCTCTACTACTGAGCCACAATCTCAGACTGTAATTTATAATTTTTTTTAAAGAGAGAGTGAGAGAGGAGAGAGAGAGAGAGAGAGAGAGAGAGAGAGAGAGAGAGAGAGAGAATTTTTAATATTTATTTTTTAGTTCTCGGCGGACACAACATCTTTGTCTGTATGTGGTGCTGAGGATCGAACCCGGGCCGCACGCATGCCAGGCGAGCGTGCTACCGCTTGAGCCACAATCTCAGCCCTGTAATTTATAATTTTGATACACGTTTTAGTCAACTTTTTTACTAGTGTCATTGAAAGACCTGACTAGAACAATCATAGTAGAGGAAAATTTTATTTGGGGGCTTATGGTTTCAGAGGCCTCAGTCCATAGACTGCCTGCCCCATTCCTCAGGATTCGAGGTGAGGCAGAACAAACATTATGGTAGAAAACTGTGGTAGAGGGAAATGGCTCATGTGATGATCAGAAAGGTGCGGGGGGGGGGGGGCAGGAGGGAATCCACTTGCCAGATATAACATATATACCCCAAAGGCACACCCGCAATGACTCACCTCTTCAGTCACACACTACCCATCTTCAGTTAACACTCAATTAATCCCATCAAGATATTAACTCATGGATTGGATCAATGCTCCCATAACCTGATCATTTTATCTCTGAATGTTCTTGCACTTCCTCACACGTGAGCTTTTTGGGGAAACATCACATCTAAACCATAACATTCTGCCCAGACCCCAAAAGCTCACATGCATCTGACAGTGTAAAATATGTTTTGTCCATTTCTAAGTGAAAGGACACTTGAAAAATCCAAAGACCACACCACACACTGGGATCCCACTTGAGAGATTTATTATCAGAGCATAGGACAAACTGATAAGGCTGTCCCTCCAAGGAGAGCAGCAGCCTATTGGCACTCACAGGGCAGATTTATAGCCCCCAAGAGGAATTTCACCAGCATGCTTAGGGGTTACCTCATGGACTAGGGTGGGGTTGACCCTTTAGCAGGCACATGTCCTTATGGGAGACTAAGCAGTATGGCTTCAGGATCTCTAGATAAAATGGCTCCTAAATGGAAACTTAGGAGTCCCTAGATAAAAATGGCTCCTGACCTAAAATGTGGATCTGATGCCAATACGGAGTTCCCATAGTCTCAGCAATTCTAAGATTACCTAAAAGTTCAGTCTAATGTCTCCTCTGAGACTCAGGGAAGCTTGTATCATGAGCTCCCGGTAAAAATCAAAAAAAATCAAAAGAAATTTACAAGTATCCTATATATAAAGTTACAAAGTAAACATTTTCATTCAGAAAAACAGGGGCATAGAAGAAGGGATGGGACCAAAGCAAGAATGGAATCCAGCTGGACAAAAAATGTCTTGTAGTTCTGTGTCTGGCATCTGGAGCATGTAGCATGATGGTATTCTCTCCAAAGGGCTTGTAGTAGCTCTGCCCCTGTGGCCTTCTAGATAGTAGCCCAAGTGGCCTTTCTGTTGGCTTGTCTATGCTTGATTCCTGTAACTTTCCTTAGCAGTCATTCTTCTGTACTGGCATTTCTTAATCTTGGGGGTCTCTACTACAGCTTCGGCTTCCTCCTCAATCTCTACCCATTGCCCTCTCAGGGGCTGCCTGCAGAAATTCTGATCCTGTTACACTTTGGGTGACCTCCCAGACCTTCCTTTGGAATCTTGGTGGAATCCTCCATGATCCCCTAACTCCAGCATCCTGCATGCCTGCAGAACCAGCACCATGTGGTTGATGCCAAGGTCTGCTGCCATCTTGAGCAGTAGTAAAGCCTTCAGGGATGATGTCTGCAGCAACCTGTGAGTGTTTGTGTGGCTGAGAACATTGTAAAAAACTTCCTAGGTCCTCTTTTGCAAGAAGGATGCCCCACTAGTCTCTTCTCAAGAGAATTTTGAGCCTGAGATGGGTGTGATCTTGCCAGCTCTTGAGATGCCCGCAACCATCTTTCTTCTTGTCTCTGGGCAAAGTCTTAAGAATTTCTTTAGTGGCACTAATGTCTTGAACAGCCGTAGCTTTCTTAGCCCCAGTTTTACTCCCACCTTTCAAGTCCAAGTTTTAAAAATCTTTCTGCCCTTCTTTCTGCTCCTGAATATCAAAATAAACCTGGCTAAAAGCTACCAGCAATACCAATGCCACTTCCTGAATGCTATGCTGCCTAGAAATTTCTTCTGCCAGATTAAGAAGTCCACTGCTTTTAAAATCAGCCTCACAGAAAGTCTCAGGACATGAGCAAAATGTGGCCAACTTTTCCGCCAGATTTAACATGAATGGTCTCTGGTCCAATTACCAATAGCATCTTCCTTTTCCTCTAAAACCTTATGATCCTAATCTTTACTGTGCACACTCCTATTGGCATTCTGGTCTTTTAAGGTCCCACCAGAATTGTCCATTAAGCTCTGGTTACAACAATTGAAAGCATTTCCAGCTTGCACTGCTAAGCATCTCAAAATTTCTGCCGTAAACAGTGGTCCACTTCACCTTTTGAATATAGCTCTGAGGCTTATTTTTTAAAGGGACATGTTTTCCTTTCCTCTTCTCCCTCTTCCCCTTCCTAACCTGGGGCTGGGTAACAAGATTACTTTGAGTTATCTGTGCTTCCCGGGAAGGAGATATCTGCCAAAGGATCTAGGAAGTGAATATCTCCCAAATTAACAAGTGAATTCTAACATACCATCAGGGTGCCTTCTGGACCCCCAGTCAGGGCACATCTTGGAATGTATCCTTTGAAGAGTTTCCTTAAAAGCCCTCTGTTTTCTTGATGGTCAGCCTCTGGGACAGGTGTCCCCTTTGTTTCTCCTTTACTAGCAAAGTAATAAAACTTCTTTTTCCTTTTTCTTAGAACCATGTTCTCATTATTGAATTGTCACTGGGGGCAAGGACCCAGCTTTTGGTTACACTCCCACAAATTCCAAAAGGCTCTATCTAAAAGCTTCTGAATCACACAATCAGGTTAGTCACAGCAATGACCCCACTTTTTGGTACCAATATATTTTTTTTTTAGTCAGCATATATGCTACTGTGACTGAAAGACCTTACCAGAACAATTGTAGAGAAGGAAAAGTTTATGTGGGGGCTCACAATATCAGAGGTCTCTATCCATGGACAGCCAGCTTCATTCCTTGGAGTTTGAACATCATGGCAGAAGAGTGTGGAGGAGGGAAGTGGCTCACATGATGATCATGAAGTAGAGAGAAAGAGAGAGACTCCACTTGCCAGATATAAAATATATACCCCAAAGTCACACCCATAATGACCCATCTCCTCCAGCCAAACCCTATCCATCTTGTTAACCGCCTGTTAATCCATCAGGGGATCAATTCACTTATTGTGTTAAGATTCTCACAACCTGATCATTTCACCTCTGAATGTTCTTGCACATGAGTTTTTTTGGGGGGCACTGCACATCTAAACCATAACAATATACATGTTTCCATAATGACATCACACCTCAAACAAATGCATAGATACAGGTAAACTTTGCTGTGAGCATTAATTATAGTCCAGGTGCTGTTCTGGGTTCTAGGGCACAGTCAGGAGCTCACCAAGAAGGCCATGGTATCTTGTTCATGAGCCTTTTAGTCTAGGTGGGGAGACAAGATATTTTAAACTAGTTATCTAACATATAATCATGACAAGCTTATCAGAGCACAAAGAGTAAGGGAGGTGGCATTGTTTTGAGTGGTCTTGTTGGGAATGAAGTCACCCAGGAAAACCTCAGAGTTAATGGCACTGAAGCAGCAAGTTGAAGGTTATTATAAATGAAGACTGGGATGAGTGACAGGGGGAGCCCTCAAGGAAAGGCTTTGAGGTGGAAGGGCTGGGATTACTCAAGAAACTAAAAACTCTAGGCAGAGGCCAACGAGAGAACCACCAAAAGTAATTACCTGCTTGGATCTGAAATGTCCCCCAGAATCTCATGTTTGAAAGCATGGTCTTCAATGCAGCAAGTTTCAGAGGTGGAGGCTTTTAGGAAGCGATTGGATCATGAGAGCTCTGACCTCATTTGTAGATTCATCCATCGATGGATGAATGGACTGGTAGGATGCATGCCCTCTTTGGAGGTCACTGGGGGCATGATCTAGAAGTATTAATTTTTCCCCCAGATAATATTTCTCTCTCTCTATTTTTTTCTCTCTTTTTGCTTCCCTGCTGCCATGGGCTAAGCAAGCTTTCCTCTACCATGACCTGATGTTCACCTTACTCAGGCCCAGAGCAATGGAGTTGGTCAATGGTGGACTGAAACCTCTAAAACGAAACTGAAACCTCTAAAAAGGAGCCAAAATCAGCCTTTCATTCTTTAAATGGTCAGATGTTTTGGTCACAAAGAAAAAAAAAAGCTGACCAAAACACTGTTCTATCATTCTACCAGGAAAGATTCTTTTTGCTGGATTTGTTGATTTGTTGATTAGGTTTTTCATGGGCCTTGCCTACTTTCAGACTGAGAAAAAAACTAAGAAATTGTTGTTTTCAATGCCTTTTCTTCTCTTTTGCCAAGAACTTAGGAACACGAGAATTTGCTTGCTTACAAGGAATAATGAAAAGCTGAAATTTAAATTGGGTTGTACGAGAATGAAATGTATAAACTTTTCAAGGAAAACTGTAGATAGAAGTAATTACATAAAACACAGTAGGGATAAACTTTTATTTTTACTTTTTTAAAAATAAATGTGAAGTCATCACAAATATATTAATCAGGATTTTAAAACATTGTTTCTTAATTGATATGTAATATTTGTGCACATTTATGTGGTACAGCATGATAATTCTATCCATGTCCATAATGTGTAATGATCAAATCAGGGTAATTAAGATTTCTCTCTCCTCAAACACTTATCATTTCCATGCATTGGGGACCTTCAGACTCTTTTAGTTATTTTGTAACACTAGAACTAATTCTAAGTTTGCACTTGTTGGCATAGATTCCAATTAGCTCACAGATTTAAATTTAATTAAAAAAATGGGCATGCTAAATAGTTTTTGCCCCAGGCTATGTTTGCCACACTGTACTCAGTCTACTCAACTTTAACTATTTTAAAGTTATCTCAAAAAAAATAGATTACATTATTTTCTTAAAACTTTAAAGAAAATTTCATACTGTATCAAGTTTGATTTATTGTCAGATGAATTGAGTATATTTAATCTCCATTAAGCTTCCCGCTGGACATATACCTACAAACTGCTTCTCACAGGCTAGGCAGAGATAGGCAATAGCTTAAAGGCTAAGAACAGTCTCTGGAGATAGATTGTTGGGATCCTATCTTGGCTTCTCCAGTCACTGGCTGTGTAGCTTTGGGCAAATTACTTGAATCCTCTTTATTTAAGAAGGATAATATTGTACCTATCTCATTGGGCAGTAATAGGATTAAATGAGATCATATATACAATGTACATCAATGAGTGCTTTGCATGTAGTGAGCTCAAAGTAAACATTAGCTGTCAGATCAAGTTGCGTCTTAAGCCCTGACTTGCACTGAGGGTGGGCTGTCGAGATGACTCCCTGCAAAGAAAACCTTAGGCATCCCTGTACCTGTTCAGGTGCATGCTGCTTTTGCCGAATATGAGTCTGTTGGGTGAGCCACAGAGGAAAATGATCCCTCTTGAAGAGATGGCAGAACCTTAACTGTGATTGGATGGGAGGTTGGTAGTACTGCTAAAGCTTTCTTTCCTGTGGAGACTGTGGTTAAGCACCCTTCCTCCTTAAATGTTTGAAGAAATTAAAGTACTTCTTATCATGCTTTGTTAACTTCACAGGCTTATGTCCATTGAATCAGAGAATGTGCATCTTTGTTTAGGTTTGATATGTAGACCTATCTCTTCTTCATTTTTAGTCTTTGGGATATGTGCTGATTCCATAAGAGTTTGTCATTTCTTTGAACTTTCGCTTAGAAAAAATGAGAAGGATTGAGATTTGTCGACTACTGTATCATGTAACTAATGAATCCCTCACTTTCTCATTTTAAAAAGTCTTCTTAAAAATAAAACAAACTGTGATTTGCCATTCCCCATCTCTTCCCTCTTTACTTGTCCTCCTTTTGTTTCTATTTCATACTTTCCTCCATGTCTGTGTTCTTTGACTTCCTTCTTATTTCTGTATACTTTGTTTCCACCTAAATCAATGTATTCCAATCTCTGCAATTTGCTCATATTTTATTTTTATTAAGGAGAGAAATGTGAATGGTTGCCTTGGGCCAGAAGTAGGGAGAGAGAAAGAGGAAAATGTAGGGGGCGGGGAAGGTACAGATGGTGCTAAAAGACAGAATGAATAAACTTCATTCTTTTAGTCTTCAAATCCAGTCATTGTAGGGGATTTTTCAAGTATAACAATAATTAACTTCTACTTATTCAGTAATGTCTAATAGGGTGTATATTCTGAGTTTTCTCTCTCTATTTTTGGTAAGGGGTTTGAGTCAGAAGGGAAAGAGGCAGTGTGAAATAAAATGGAGATAAAATCACTGGTATATGGCTCTTTCTTTCATAACTTCATATTTATCTTTATTTTTCTGACTGTGCTCCCACAGTCTAGCTATGCTCCATTGCAGAGCCATATACCTTTCATGCTGACCTGTTCTTCCTGTTGGCAGTGATCTTACTGAGCTGTTACTGTCTGATTGTCAATGCCCACTGATGCCACACTCTGATGCCCATCCTAACCTGTGACTCAATACCTGCCACCCTCCTGAACTTCAGCTTCCCAGATCTCTTCAATGAACCTCTTCTCGCAAGACCCCTCCTGACCCTGCAAAAAATCAAAACACAAAAAATACGTCCCACAAGTCCACGACCTATGTATGTTACTGTGTTGTTCCCTTTCACAGCTTGTTGCTCAAGCAGTCTTCCTCGAGCAGTTCCCCTTCTCAGGAGAAGGTCAGTTCATGAAAAGTTTCCAGTTCTAGCCTGTATGATCTGGTGACCCAGGTGGCTCTCTATGAGCACCAGCTTTCTCCTTACGTTGCTTGTTTTCCTTTTCTGCTTTATCTACCAGAAATATTTTTCTTTTCCTGGTCTAATTGTCAGTATGCAACCTCTCGATCTTTCCTGATACTGTGCTGGTAGGATGTGATTTCTGCTGAAGAGAAACATATACATTCCTCTATCAAAAAGCTTTGCATATTTGGATCTGATTTTGTGCACAGTGAACTGTTTATTCACTTGGTCTCAGCATACATTAAGCTCCTTCATGGGAGGTCCATATCTCTTTGTTTTGAATTACCATCATTTTGCACATTGCTTGGAATTTTTGTAAGTAATCAGCACAATATCAACATATTACATGAATGTATTTTCTACAGTGGGAAGGCTAAAAGCAGGAAATCTGGCCCAGGTGATACGGGTTCTGAGGGTAGGCAAAGAATGATCTATAGACTATTTATTCAGTAGTATCCCATATGAAATCACTTAAGGCAGTCGGTTCCAAGGTCTATTACTAAGAACAGATAATTGTTCTTTGAAGGCATTATTTTCTATTTGTCCCCGAATAGATAATCTGAATGATTGCATCATTTTAAAATATGTGTACTATAAGAAGTGTTGTGATTGATTTTCTGTGAATAGGCATTTTCAATCTTAGATTTCTAATTTTAAAAATTTCTTTTCTAAAATATTTGAGTTAGGCAGTTTGGGCTTTCATTTTTGTGAGCTAATACAGCCTCTTAAATTTTGATCTCAATTTTCCATAATTTTCTCTCATTATTTTAGTTTGTTGCAGAGTCATACTTAAAGAAGGTCCATGTAGAGAGGTCATTTCTCTGTCCCCTTGCCCCAGGTGGGATAGCTGTGTTAGCAAGACAGTTGGCTAGAATCTTGCAGAGGTCTGCAATGAAAGCTTGACAATCTGTCAGTCTGTGTTTTGAAAAAGAAGATGTCAGGTTTAGAAATCCTGATAGTAAATGAGTAATTACTAACTCCTTATTACTTAGTGTGGTACTGCAAGGAAATGATTTGAAACCCTGGTGACTTTAAATTGGTGTAAGGAAGAAATATTATATGTACATTTTGAAATATACTTAAAAAGTACATTCTAAAAATGTTCACACATTTATATGCTGTTCTTTAAAAAATATAGTTTCTCCTGTTCCTTCCAAGTAAAAAGAGAAAGCAGGAATAAACAGATCTATGGATTTTTTTCTATCACATATTATAAAAATATATGAGACATATGGTTGATTAAAGAATACTACCAATAAGATCTGTACGTATTATTTTGAGAAAATTTAAACCAGAAATAAAAAATGATTTATATCAACATGGCATGTTAACAAATATTGTGATTTGAAAAGTCTATTTACCCAATTTTTAATATTAATCTTGGCTATAGTTGATTTTGGATGAGTTTCCCTTGCAATGTTAAATCCATGCAGTAATTTACTTTTTGTATCTTTAAAACAGATTTATCAAACCCATAAGTTAGTAACATTCCTGTTAATTGCTTCTGAACATACTGAAAAACTGCCGTGTATGTGTAGACTCATTATATTAGTAGGACTGAAGGCATGCAGAACAGATTGTGAGTTTTGCAATTGCATTGAGTCAACTCAGTCAAGCCTATAACTATTTCTATTGGCTTGTATTCATGTAATGGATAATGGGTCCTTTCTGTGATGCACCCAGATTGAAATGAATATTGAAGTTTGTATCTCTTTGCATGCGAAAGATGACTTTATTTTTTTAGTTTGATCCAAACCACAGCAATTTTTATAAGCAAAAATAATAGAACATTCTCTGAAAGTACATTTCAAGCCTATCATCATAATAATAATGGGATGGAGGTTAAGAATGGGTCCCTAAATAAATGATTCTTAAGAGTTTTGATCTGAATTTCTCATATAGAAATGCGGCATAATTGTTTTCCTATCTTTCTCCCTTCTTTCTGTCCTATATTCTTCCTATCTTTCCCTTCCTTCTGTGAAATGCAGTGACTTTAAAGGAAAATATAAGAAGTAAAATTAATTCAACTTTCCTTAATTTATGTTAGTTTAATATCTAAGCAACTATATACAGTATATAAATTCCAGTTTAGAGTATGATTTCCATTCCATAAAATATGGTATCATTTGAATACATGCTTCTATCATATTGGTACATTGTAATGTTTATTTATTTTAAAAATATGGTAGTTTTTAGAATAACTTTAAGTTCACACAAAAATTAAGCAGAAAGTACAGGAAGTTTTTATATACCCATGTTTTGACCTGTATACAATGTCTTCCACCATTATCATTCCACTATAGAAAGGTATATTTGCTATAATTGATGAGTTATCACCCAAAGTTCATTGTTTACATTAAGATTCACTCTTGGCATTGTATATCCTATGGATTTTGGAGATTTTTTGTAAAATGAAATGTATTTACCATTATACTGAAATATGGAATAATTTTACCACCCTAAAAATCCTCTTAGCTGTACTATTGAGATGTTTAAGGTACATTTTGTATACTTTGAAATGTTTTAAGTACATTTGTATGTGTGTGCACATGCACACATGTGTTTTAAACGTACCCGTAGTCTTTGGCATATGGATAGTTTTCAACATTTTCAAAATTATAAATAACATTCTTTGGAAAAAATTGACCTTTGTTTTCTTTTCAAAACTGAATTAGAATTTAGGAGAGCATTAATAATACTTATTTCTTTCATCCAGTGGCCATTTACTTAATACCAGTTGTAATAAAACATTAGAGTTACAGAGGTAAATAAAGTACAATTCTTATTTAGCATGTTGAATGTGTGGGATAAGGCTAGGGGGTACATATGTAAGCTAGATAATAAATACATAATGAAATATGATCAGTGCCAGGGCAGATACAAAAAGTGTTTTTGGTTCCCAGAGCAGGTGGGATGTCAAAAGAATACAACAACAACAACAAAAAAGTTAAGAAGAAAGAGGAAAGAAAATTAAAGAAACCAGTTACTTTAGGAGCAACTTATGCTAGGATATTTTATGTGTCAATTTGACTAGGTTTATGGATGCCCAGATAACTGGTAAAACATTATTTCTGAGTGTGTCTTGAGGATGATTCTAGAATAGATTAGCATTTTAATCAGTAGACTGAAAAAGACCACTCTGTGGTTCAGATGTGGTTTGTTCCCCAGTGGATGGAAGCCTCATCCTCAGTGGGGTAGTTTTGAGGTTGGAGGACCTTCAAGAGGTGGGACCTTGTGGGAGGCCTTCTAGAGATGGGACATCTATCTTTTTGTTTTGTTTTGTTTTGGAACATCACTGCTCCTTATTAGGCCTCTGTTTCCTTGGCTTAAATCAGTATCTTGCCAGTTTGTGTTAGTCTTTGACTGAGAGTTACAACTTTGGCTCTCTGGTTCTCAAAGGCCTTGGACTCTAACTGAATTACACCATCTTCTTCCAGGAGTTTTTAGTTTGCAGACAGCATAGTATGGAACTTCTCGGCATTCATGAGCCAATTCTCAAATTAAGCCCCCTCTTACATATGTCATATATCCTATTAGTTCTGTTTCTTTGAAGAACTTGAACTAATACATGGGGGGAAATTGTGGGAATGTGTTTTAGTCAGCCTTGCATCTCTGTGACCAAAATACATGAGAAGAACAATTAGAGGAGGAGAAGTTTATTTGGAATTTCAGCCTCAGAGGTTCAATCCATGACCATCTGACTCCATAGCCCTGGGTGAGAGGTGAGGCAGAATATCATGGCAGAGGAGCCTGGTGGAGGAAAGCAGCGCAGGACATGACAATCAGGAAGCAGAGAGTTCTCTGCTCACTTGAGACAAAATATAATGCCAAAGTCATACCCCCAGTGACATACTTCCTGCAGCCCCAAACTACCTGCCAACAATTACTGTCAACAGTTATTGCCCAGGTTACACCTCTCATATCTAATCATTTCACCTCTGAAAATTCTTGCATTGTCTTACATGTGATATATGATGTTATATCTGTATATACATGTATATATATATCCTTATGATTATGCCTGGCACATAGTAAGGTTCTGCAAATTTCAGCATTTGATATTCTATAACCTTTATGTCAACTATCATCAAATATCTCAAAAATTTTTTTTCTCTTACCCCTCCCGTACTTTTTTTTTCTAAATGGTTTTCTCAGGGTTTTGAATTTTCCATGTCCCATTGGTCACTTTCTTGTTTTATTTGCTTTGTTTTTCTGCCAGCTGCTATTTGGTCTGTCCAGTATAAATCTTAGGAGCTCCTCTGGCTTCTCCTAAACTTTTGACTTCAACAGTTAGCCTCCTTTAATTCCAGCTCAGGCCTAGCTGGAATTTGCCTGAGCTTCAAAGGTGCTTTCTCTTAAAGAGGAGAATCAAATAATACTTTAATTAAATTTTTTCTTTTACTTGAAACTGTATCAAAAGAATCTTTGACATTGAGGAATTCACTCAATCGGATTCAGTCAGATTTTCTGATAATTCACATCCTCTGTGTTACTCCTTAAGGCCCAGTTCCCGTTATGTAGTTTCATTTTAACACCTCTTTGACGTGAATCTGAATTTTTAATGCCAATACTGATGCTGATGTTTAGTCAGTACTGATAGTTATGATAATTATTAATATTTATCATCTGTAAAACACTTTACAAAGCCTTTTACATGTACTAAACCATGAAAAAAACACCACACTATCTTAAGTACCTTTGGAAGATTACATATTTAATCCTTACAACTGTTCAATGAGATAGGTCCTTGTTTGACTTGGTCAGGTAATATGCAAACTTACCTAAGAGCGAGCCAGAGGAGAAAGAGCCAGAACCAAAAATCCCATCATCATATACAACCATTATGAACCAATAAAAAATGTAAAATGATTAAGAAAATTAGGCAGACTATAGTGCCACTTAACTGCAATTGTCTGAGTGTTTTAGGGAAATTATTTATTTATTTATTATTTTTTATAAAATATATTGTATTAGGGTTCTCTAGTGAAACAAAATCAACTGGAAGTACAATTATGAAAAGGGGACTTATTAGGTTGGCTTATGCAACCAGAAGCTGGATAGTCCACAATGGCTGTCTACAGGCTGGAGAGCTGGAAGAATCAGTAGCTGTACAGTCCAAGAGGCTGAAGCCCCAGAAAAAGAGGGATCAATGGTTTTACACTAGTCTAAGATCAAAGGCTTTTGGAGAATCACTGGCAGAGTCCACTTTGGAAGAATGAAGAAGCGAGAGTCCAATATCCTCAGAAGATCACAGCAGCAATCAAATAATAAAGCAAGTAAGCCCATTCAAGAATAGAGCTTGCATCTGCTGCTGCTTCCTTGTTCTTCCAACTTTTTCCATCCAAGCCACCATCCTATTGGACAGTGCTGCCCACACTTAGAAGGATCTCCATTTCAGTTGGCTATCCCACATGCCAATCATTCCTAGACACACTGTCACTGACATACCCATAAGCCTCTTAATCTTTTACATCTCTTAATTCGATCAATTGACAATTCAAATTAACCATTACATATATTTTATTTGAAAAGAAAAAAAAAGAATGTGAACCAAGATCTGGGTTTCCACCTAACCAATCTTGACAAGCTGTTACACTCACTTTGAATATCCTACTTTATGCAAAATGTGTACATAATAATTGAAAGTATGATAAATTTCGTTTAGTTCATGAACCACCCTATTCAGTAGGTAATTGCCCTATTTTAGAGTTGAGGAAAACTGAATGCTGATCTTGAGATTAAGTTATTTGATCAGCTTTGTAAAATAGTGAGTGGCAGAGCCCAAATTCAAATATAGATATTAATAATATGATTTTTAGCCCCTGTGTTGTTTAACTACTATGATAAACCATTCTTTTTTTCCTTCACGGCTAAACTTCTCAAAATGTCTTATTATCTTCATTTTTTTAATGGTTCCTTCAGTCTTTCTTCATGTGTCTTGTGTCAGTATTGTTCCTGACACCTGTTCAAATGTCTCTTCTATGATTTCCATCACTATGTACTTTTCCTTCATATATATACAACTCAAGCCCACATTTTGCTACTGTACTCAGATCCACATAGCCAGTCATCCATAGGGCATCTGCACTACACTGGCTTCTTTGCGTCTCACATTCAAATGTCCTAGATGAAAGTGTTTTCCATTTTCACTCTGTGTTTTTGTTCATGCTACCACCATTTGTTGACTGGAATAGTGCAACAGCCCCCTGATTAATATCTTAATGCTAATCTTGCCACATTTCAATTTATTTACCAATCAATACCAATAGTGACTGTTATGATTTGGTTATGATATGTGAAAAGCTCATGATTAGATTATTAGAGCTATAACCCAATCAGTGGAGTGATCCATTTGATGAATTAATGGTTTGAAAGCACTACTGTATGGGGAGATAACTGTAGGCAGGTATAGTGTGACTGGAGGAAGTTGGTCACTGGAATATGCCTGTGGAATTTATATTTTGTCCATGGCACCTCTTTCTGTTTCCTGGCTTTTAAGAGCTGAGCAAATTTTCTCCCACATGCCTTTTCTACCTTGATGTATCATTGTCATCTGGGACCCAGATCAATGGAGTCAGTTGACCATGAACTGAGTCTCTGAAACAGTGAGCCCAAGATAAACTTTTCCTCCTCTAAGTTGTTCTTATTAGGTATTTTGGTCACAGCATTGAAAAACTGGCTAACACTGGAATTTATACCAAGAAGTAGTATCATTGCAGTGACTAATCTCACCATGTGGTTTAGAAGCCTTTGAAACTGGTTTGCAGGAGGAGTTGGTAAAATTTGAAGACACTGACTGAAGAAGACTTAGAAAATTTCAATAGGCTTATGCTGAAATCTCAAAAGCCTTGAATGCTTAAAGAAATGCACTATGCTTGTGAAGTTTCAGAGGGGAGCAAGGAGTCCACTGGAGATTAGACTAGATACCATTTATGTAATCATCCTGGAAAATAAATTCTCTATATTTTGCCCATGTTCTGAGACTTTCTGTGAGGCTGAATTTAATGGTGATGGACTAAATAATCTGATAATAGAAATTTCAAGGCAGCACAACTTTCAGGCAGTGGCATGGATATAGCTGGAAGCTTTTATCCAGGTTTATTGTGAGAACTGGGAGCAGAAAGCAGAAAGATTTGAAAAACTTGCAGTTTGACCAAAGAAGAAACACATGTAATATTGTGGTCAAGGAAGTTGTGGTTGCTGAAGAGATTACCACCACTAAAGAGAAACTAAGTACTTTACACAGAGATAGTAGGAAAGAAGCCTAGAGGGAAGCTTAAGAATAAGCAAGACCATACTACTATAGGCTCAAGGGTGTAGAAGTGAAAACTCAAATGAGTTTGAGAGACATCAAGGGGGAACCCTGTGTATACTGTGATGCCTAGTAAGTTGTTCCACCTGGATTCATTGCACTGTGCTCAGCTATCAAATCATTCAGAGAAAACTACAGCCATAGCACAAGGGGGCCCTGGCTACTTCTCAAGTTAGTGACAGACTTTGGCATTGTTCAGATGCTGCTACTTTTGCAGGAATTCAAGATGCTGGAGTCAAGGGTCATGAAGTCTTCCAATGAGATTTCAAAGGAAGGCCAAAAAAAGCCAAGCAAAGTGTAGCAGAGTCAGAATCCCTGTGCACAGTCTGTGATAAGGTGATGTGTGAAGCTAATCAGTTATCCATGGTGGACCAGCAAGAGCTTGAGTATTCACTAAAAACAGTTATTAGAACAGTGTTTATTTTTTTCCTTTGCTGGGTGTAGGACTCTTTTAAAAAGCTTCTGTAATGCTGGTTCAGTGGTCATGAATTTCCTTGATTATGCTCATCTTGATGTTTTATTGAGCTTTTTGCTGTAACTAAAAGACCTGACAAGAACAATTTTAGGAGAAAAAGTTTATTTGGAGGATTTCAGTTTCAGAGGTCTCAGTTCACAGACAGCTGACTCCATTCTTTGGGGTTCGAGGTAAGAATGAACATCATGGCAGAAAAGTGTGGTGGAGAGAAGTGACTCAAGACATGACAATCAGGAAGCGGAGAAAGTTCTACTCAACAAAGACAAAATATCACCTCAAAGGCACGCACCCAGGGATCCACCTTCTCTAGTCACACCCTACCTACCTAAAGTTCTCTGATTGTGTTAAGGCTTTCATAACCTATCATTTCACATTCTTGCATTGCCTTACACATGAGCTTTTGGGGAACACACATCTAAACAATAACAGAGGGTCTTCATTTCTCTTTTGATTCTGAAGAATAACTATGCTAGGTATATAGTAATGTAGATTGGCAGTTATTTTCTTTTAGGATTTGAAATATAGCATTCCATGTTCTGATGAGAAATCTGCTGTTATTTTTATATGTTTGCCTTTATAAGTGACTTGGCACTTTTCTTTTGCTGTTTTTAAAATTTTTAATTCTGAATTTTTGTCATTTTAAATATAATATGTCATGGATGAGTTTTCTTCTATTTTTTTTCTACCTAATCCTGTCTATTTGGAGATCTAAATGCCTTTAGTACCTATATGTCCATTTCTTTCCCAATATTAGGGAAAATTTTCTGTTATAATTTCGGTGAATACATTTTCTATGCCATTGGACTGTATTCCTTTTCCTTCCTCACTGCCTATGAGTCTTAAGTTTGGTTTTTAAATATTGTTTCAGAGCTCTTATATATTCTGTTCATAGTTTACAAGTTTTTTCTTTATTACTTTCTGGATGTTTTAGTTCATTCATCTTGTCTTCAAGCCCTGATATCCTTTCTTCTACTTGATCTAGTCTATTAGTGACACTCTGGATTTAGTTATTTGACTTACTGAATTTTTCATTTCTAAGATTTCCGAGTACTATGTCTTTAATGAAGTGCTTTTCATATCTTGTATTTTCTTCCTTAGTTCCTTAATTCATCAATTATTTTAATAGTATGTTTTTTGAATTATTTGTCCCATATTTCCTC
This sequence comes from Urocitellus parryii, assembly GCF_045843805.1. Taxonomy (NCBI): domain Eukaryota; kingdom Metazoa; phylum Chordata; class Mammalia; order Rodentia; family Sciuridae; genus Urocitellus; species Urocitellus parryii. Next base: position 56,404,373 of record NC_135536.1, read on the forward strand.
TACTACAATATCTGTGTTCAGTTATTGAAGTGTTATGAATTTTTGGACATGACTTATAACCTTGCTTTCTGATATGTTCTGAGATTCTATGTTGAGAATTATACTTTGGCTTGGATGGATATCTCTTTCATTGTTATATGTGGGTTGTTTTAGTGATTTGATTTCTCTTTGCTAAGTACCCAAGCTGGTATGTATCTCGCCATCAAAGCACATTCTTAAATGTGTTCAAAGCTATGATTAATCTCAAGAACCATTTTAGAGGAGATAATAATCAACAGTAACTGTACCACTTGAGAGAAAACTATATCCAACAAGGCAACAAAAGCTTATTAAATATATTATCTGCAACTCCATTGATCCAAAAGTGGAAAAGGGGAGTAATAATCTAGAATATACTGAAAATTTGGGTATTAGAAATAAAAATTAATATTAATATATATGGGGCATGCAATGACTAGAGAAAATAGACAAAGCAAAAAAAAAGGGGGGGGGGAGAATACATAAGAAGAAAAAGTGAGAAGAGAAAGAGAAAAAAGGGAGAGAATATAAAAACAAGAAACCAATAAGAATAAATACATTTAACACTTATTTTAAAGACATAAGTATGAATTAATGTATGAAATATTAAATAATAGGAGGACAAACCAAACAACACCAAAAGTAATACCAGTGAAATTAAAGATAAAAATTAAGCTGGGCATGGAGCATCCCAGTGTCTTGGGAGGTTGAGACAGGAGGATTGTGCATTCAAAGCCAGCCTCAGCAAAAATGAGGCACTAGGGCTGGGATTGTGACTCAATGGTAGAGTACTTGCCTCACATGTGTGAAGCACTCTATTCAATCCTCAGCACCACATAAAAATAAAGGTATTGTGGCCATCTACAACCAAAAATATTAAAATGACAACAATAACAACAACAACAACAACAATAATGAGGCACTAAGCAACTCAGTGAGACCCTGTCTCTAAATAAAAATACAAAATAGGGCTGGGGATGTGGCTCAGTGGTCAACGGCCCCTGAGTTCAATTCCCAGTACCCCCAAATTTTAAAATAAAATAAAACAAACATTAAAAAGAGCAATATTCCTTAGGCTGTGTCTGTTATCTACACATACCTCACTCACCCAATTCTGATGGGAACAGAGGTAGCACCAGTACTTCCATGGTGTGTGTGGGTAGCAACATGTTCTCATGTGGCTGAGAGGAAATTTCCCTAAAGTGTTGTGGCTCTGTGGCTAACTTAGTATATATTTGCTGAATTAATGCATGAACCTCCAGGGGTTGAGATATATAGTGTACATTTGTTGTTTTGCTTGCTCTGTGTGCCACATATTTTCCATTTGTTCCTCCAGATTCATTTTTCACTCTTATCCACTCTTCTATTGCCCTGGATGCCTTATTTTTAAGGGTTATATCATCAAGCTTCTCTGTCCTCTAGCTCCTAGGTAGTTTAGTTACTAAGAAATACTGAAAGGAGATTGAAGGGAAGGAGGATTTTTTTCTAGTTTTTTTTTTTTTTTTTGGTGAGGCCACTTTGAATGAGTTCTTCATTGAGGATTTTTTATGTCCTCATATTGATTTTTGTAGGACTTTCATTATTGGTTTTTTGGCAAAATATCCCATGAGGAGGAAATGAAAAACAACAATGAAAATCTGCAAAGGGAGGAACTACACTAAGGGAAAGGGCAATCAAAGGAGTAACCAAGTCAAGGTAAAAACCAAAAATAAACTAAAATGACTGGGAATACAAAACATATATCAGTAATAACCCTAAGTGTGAATGGCCTAAACTCATCAATTAAAAGACATAGACTGGCAGACTGGATTAAAAAAAAGACCCAGCAATATGTTTCCTTCAAGAGACTCATTTCATAGGGAAAGACATTCACACACTGAAGGTGAAAGGATGGGAAAAAACATACCACTCAAATGGACTGTGGAAACAAGCAAGGGTTTCCATCCTCATATCAGATAAAGTGGACTTCAAACCAAAGCTAGTGAAAAGGGACAAAGATGGACAGACATATCATACTTCTTAAGGTGTTCATACATCAACAAGACATAATAATCATCAATATATATGCCCCAAACAATGGGGCATCTATGTATATCAAATAAACCCTTCTCAACTTCAAGAATCAAACAGACCACAACACAATAATTCTGAGTGACTTTAACATACCTCTCTCACCATTGGACAGATCTTTCAAACAAAAACTCAACAAACTGTAGAATTCAATAAAACATCAATAACTTAGACTTAACACATATAGAATATTCCATCCATCAACAAGTGAATACGCTTTTTGTCTCAGCAGCACACAGATCCTTTTCCAAAATAGACTGTATGTTTTGCCACAAAGCAACTCTTAACAAATACAGAAAAATAGAGATACTACTTTGCATTCTATCTGAATATAACAGAATGAAATTAGATATAAATGATAAAATAAGAAATAGAAACTACTCTGACACTTGCAGACTAAATTAATATACTATTGAATGACATATGGATAACAGAAGACATCAGGGAGGAGATAAAAATTCTTAAAGGTAAATTAGGACTCCAATACAACCTATCAAAATCTTTGGGATACTATGAAGGCAGTGCAAATATGAAAATTCATTGCATTAAGCTCATTCATTAAAAGAACAAAAAGTCAATCAATAAGCGACCTGATTTTACATCTCAAATCCCTAGAAAAAAGAATAAACCAACACCAAAAGTAGTAGAAGAGAGGATAATTAAAATCAGGGCTGAAATCAATGAAATTGAACAAAACGAATCAATTCAAAAAATTGACAAAACAAAAAGATGGTTCTTTGAAAAAAATAAATAAAATTGATAAAACCTTAGCCACCCTAATAAAAAGAATGAGAGAGAAAATGCAAATTACTAAAATTCATGATGAAAAAGGAAATATCATGATGGAAACTATTGAAATACAGAAGATAATTAGAAACTAGTTTGAAAATTTATAATCCACTAAATTAGAAAACCTTGAAGACACTGACAAATTTATAAAGGCATATATATGATATGCCCAAACAGAACCAGGAGAACATACACAATTTAAACAGATCAATTTCAAACAAGGAAGTAGAAGATGCCATCAAAAGCCTATCAACCAAGAAAAGCCCAGGACAAGACAGATTCTCAGATGAGTTCTAAAAGACCTACAAAGAAGAATTAATACTAGTACTCCTCAAATTATTCCATGAAATAGAAAATGAGGGAACCCTTCCAAACTCATTCTATGAGGCTAATATCACCCTGATACCAAAACCAGACAGAGACATATCAAAGAAAGAAAATTTCAGAACAATATTTCTGATGAACACAGATGCAAAAATTCTCAGAAAGATTCTGACAAATTGCATATAAAAACATACTAAAAAAATAGTGCACCATGATCAAGTGGAATTCATTCCAAGGATGCAAGGTTGGTTCAACATATGAAAATTAATAAATGTAATTCATTACATCAATAGACTTAAAGATAAGAATTATATGATTATATCAGTTTATATGAGAAAGTATTTTACAAATACAGAACCCTTTCATGTTCAAAATAGTAGAAAAACTAGGGATGATAGGAACAGATCTCAACATTGTAAAAGCTATCTATGCTAAACCCAAGGCCAACATCATTCTAAATAGAAAACAATTGGAAGCATTCCCTCTAAAAATTGGAACAAGCCAGGAATGCTCTCTTTCACCACTTCTATTTAATGTAGTTCTTCAAATTATCCAGAGTAATAAGAAATTAGAGAGATACAAATAAGAAAAGAAGAACTCAAGCTATCATTATTTGCCAGCAACATGATTCTATATTTAGAGGATCCAAAAAGTCTACCAGAAAACTTCTAGAATTAATAAATGAATTCAGCAATGTAGCAGGATATAAAATCAATGCTCATAAATCAACTATATTTCTATACTTCAGTGATGAATTCTCTGAAAGGGAAATTAGGAAAACTACCCCATTCACAAAACCAAAAGCCAAAAACCAAAAACCACAACAAATTGGGAATCAATTTAATAAAAGAGGTGAAAGACCTCTACAATGAAAACTATAAAACACTAAAGAAAGAAATTGAAGACCTTAGAAGACAGAAAGATCTTCCATGCTCCTGGATGGGCAGAATTAATATTGTCAAAATGGCCATACTACCTAAAGTGCTATACAGATTTAATACAAATCCAATTAAATTCCAACATTATTCCTTATCAATACAGAAAAACCAATTATGAAATTCATTTGGAAAAATAAGAGACCCAGAATAGACAAAGCAATCCTTACCAAGAAGAGTGAAGCAGGTAGTATCACAATACCAGAAGTTAAACTGTACTACAAAGTTATAGTTACAAAATGGTTTGGTATTGGCACCAAATAGACATGTAGATCAATGGTACAGAATAGAGGACACAGAGACAAACTCATATAAATACAGTGATCTCATACTAGATGAAGGCACCCAAAACACACATTGGAGAAAAAATAGCCTCTTCAACAAATGGTACTAGGAAAACTGGAAATCCATATGCATCAAAATGAAACTAAACCCCTATCTCTCACCATGCACAAAACTCAACTTGAAGTGGATCAAAGACCTAGGAATTAGGCTAGAGATTCTGTGCCTAGTAGAGGAAAAAGTAGGCCCAAATCTTCATCATATTGGATTAGGCCCTAACTTCCTTAACAAGACTCCTGTAGTGCTAGAAATAAAATCAAGAATCAATAAATTGGATGAATTCACACTGAAAAGCTTCTTCTCAGCAAAGGAAACAATCAGTGAGGTGAAGAGAGAGCCTACATTTTGGGAGCAAATTTTTACCACATGCACATCAGATAGAGCACTAATCTCTGGGGTTATGGCTCAGTGGTAAAGCGCTTGTCTAGCATGTGCAAGGCACTGGGTTCAATTCTCAGCACCACATATAAATAAGTAAATAAAATGAAGGTTCATGAACAACTAATAAAAATATTAAAAAAATTAACACCAAATAAAGAAACAACCCAATCAACAAATGGACTAAGGAACTGAACAGAAGAGGATACACAATCAATCAACAAATATATTAAAAGATGTTAAACATCTCTAGTAATTATAGAAATGCAAATTAAAACTACTCTGAGATTTCATCTCACACCAGTCAGAATGGCAGTTATCAAGAATACAAACAACAATAGTAAGTGCTGGTGAGGATGTGGGAGAAAAGGCACATTCATACATTGCTGGTTGGACTGCAAATTGGTGCAACCTCTATGGAAAGCAGTATGCAGATTCTTTAGAAAACTTGGAATGGAACCACCATTTAACCCAGTCATCCCACTCCTTGGTCTGTACCCAAAGGGCTTAAAAACAGCATACTACAGTGATGCAGTCACATCAATGTTCATAGCATCACAATTCACAATAACCAAACTGTGGAACCAACCTAGATGCCTTTCAATAAATGAATGGATAAAGAAACTGTGGTATATGTACACATGAGATATCACTCAGCATTAAAAAAGAATAAAATTATGGCATTTGCAGGTAAATGGATGGATTTGGATAATATCATGCTAAGCAAATTAAGCCAATCCTAAAATACCAAAAGTCAAATGTTTTCTCTGATAAGTGGATGCTAATCCATAATGTAGGAGGGCATGGGATGAGTGGAGGTACTTTGGATGGGGCAAAGGGGAGGAGGTACAAAAGATGGTGGAATGAGACAGACATCACTCTAGGTACTGTATGATTGCATAAATGATGTGAACCCACTTTGGGTACAATCAGAAAAGTAAAAAATTGTGCTCCATTTGTGTACAATGAATCGAAGAGCATTCTGCTCTTGGAAAACTTGAAATTATCAATCACGTATAACTTATTAGAGTAAAGAAATAAAAAAGTTGTCTCTGTCTCTTCTAACTGAAAGAAGCTCTGTTAATACATGGTATCATTATCATCCTCCCATGGAGTTGGGTGAGGAAAGATGAGTACTTTGAGGGATGTGTTGTGCAAACTTATGACAAAAACAATAGAGTATGTTTTGTTTCTGTATATTTCTATATACTAATTAACTTGTGGCTGTCAAAAACTTGTGGCACTCATGATTGTAGTTCTAGATGATGATAAGAAATTCATCTGCCTCATATTAAGTAAGAAGTTCATTTGTGTAAAAATTTCTCAAAACTTTTCTTATGTATTTTAGGTTTTCAGACAATGCCTTATTACCCTTCCTAAAAAATATTTGTATTTTTTTTTCTTTTACAAGCCAATATTTTTCAAGCAAAGTCTGCTGGGTGTAGAGTTAGTCTGAAGGAATTCATCAAATTTATTTCATTTGTGTTCTAAATTTTTATTTTCACTTAAATCTCCAGAGCAGGAAACCTATCAGTTGCACTAACTCTTCTCTTATTGAAAATTCTTTATAGAGCATAGAGCAAATTGCCAAAGGCAAATAAAGTATACTGTTGAAAAATGTCTTATTCTTGACTGCATCTCAAAATAATTCAAAGTGATAATTTCCTGAAACAGGATTTGAAAGTAAGTAGTTTATCTAAGAGAAGTATGTCTTAAACCAGTTAAAATATGCTGGGTCTTAGAATTCAAAAGTCATGGTTGCATTTTTATTCAAATGAGTCTAAATATTCAAACCATGCTTCTCTTCCCAAAGGAGATGGGAAGGAAAACAAAGCAATATGTTCCTTTTTAAGGACTAAAGATGAAGGGCTTTCTTTTTGATCTATTTAGAAGCTAATAAAAGAGTTACAAACCTAGATCTGTGTCAATTTATTTTTCAGGAAAGCTTTTGAATTTTTAAAAAAGTAACACTGACAATTGAGATTCTTTTTCCTATATGTCTAAAATGAAGAAGCACATTCTTTCTGATTTGGTGATTAAAATCTAGAAATGCCTTTTAAAAATCTGAATCACATATTTATTGAGTGTTCAACTCTTGTACTGCCTTTTATCTTCTTGTAAAACTCTTGCTAACTTCTTCAGAATTTTTTACTTTTGTTTGTAGTAGTCTGAGTTGATTTGTTGCTTGCAACTAAAATATCTTAACAAGGTATTAAGTGGTTGCACTATTTCTTTGTGATGTGAGGCGATGAAAGGTGCCTCCCACCAGGCATGGAGGTGTATGCCTGTGATTGTATCTCAGCTTGGGGGGCTGAGGGCCTCCAGTTCAAAGCAATTAGCAAGGCCCTAGGTAAGTCAGTGAGACTCGGTCTCAAAATAAGAATAGAAAGGGGTTGGGTATGTGGTTCAGTGGTTGAGTGCACCTGGGTTCAATGCCTGGTACCACCACCACTACCACCACCACCACCACCACCACCACCACCAACAACAACAACAACAACAAAAGCATTGAAATAAAATTTAGTAAAAAACTTAGTGACCACTATCAGCCGTTATACCTACTTTCAAATGTATAATTTCCTTTGAGTATAATTTAGTTTCCTAAAGTTGCCCTAAAAAATTATCACAAACTATGTAGGTTAAAACAATCATAATTTATTATCTCACATACAGTTATATAGTTCTGGAAGCAAGAAGCCCCAAATCAAGGCATTTTCAGGATGGGTTCCTTTCAAAGTCTCTAAGGGAGAATCTGTTCCATGCCTCTCTTCTAGCTTCTGATGTCTACATTGTCTGGTAGACACTTGTTTTGCTTCCATCTTCACGAGGCTTTCTCCTCTATGCCTATGTTGTTTTTTCTTTTATTTGTAGTAGTCTGAGTTGATTTTGTTGCTTGCAACTAAAAGATCTTAACAAGGTATTCAAAGTGGTTGCACTATTTCTTTGTGATGTGAGGCAATGAAAGGTGCCTCCCACCAGGTGCGGTGAATGCAGGTTTGGATATGTTTAATTGTGTCCCATAAGGGCTGAATGTGCTGGAATCTTGGCACCTAATATGGCAGTATTAAGAGGTAGTAGAACATTTAAGAAGTAGGGTCTCAGGGAAGGTAACTAGGTTATTGAGGGTGCATCCTTGGATGTGATTAATGTAGTTTTTGTGGCTCCTCAGTTAGTTCTTGTCATAATGAATTGTGAAAGAGCAGGCCTGAATCCCTCTCTGGATTTTTGTCTTGCCCTGTGATTTTTCCTTTTCACATGGGCTCCTGTTATGATACCATTTCCCTGTTGTGACTCGGCCAACAGAGCCCTCACCAGAGGCTGACCCAATGGACTACACAATCTTGGACTGTTAGCCTACAACACTGTGAGCTCAATAAACTCCTTTTCTGTATAAATGTCTCAGCTTCTGTTGTTTCATTATAGCAACAGGAAATTAAATGTGGGCCCCAAATCCAGGGTGATACTCTTTCACCACTCTTAATTATATTTGTAAATAAGGTAAAATTCAGATATTGGGGGTTAGGACTTGGACATATCTTTTTGAGACTGGTATTCTATCTACTATAGTCCTTCAGTCTTGTGATATGGGTGACGATATTATCATTCCCATTTCACACCTGAAAAAGCAGAGGCTGGAATCATATATCTAATAGAAGGGAAAACAAAATACCAAGGAAATACCTCATTCTAAGATCGATGCTCTTTTTCTATATTGCAGCTTCTTTTCATACACTATTTTTGTTTACATAATCATTTCATCTTTTAAGAAGAAAAAATATAACATTGTATTCATTGGACAAAAATATAGGGTTGGGGATGTAGTACTTGCCCAGTGTGTGTGAGGCCCAGGTTAGATCCCTAGTACCTAAAAAACTGTATTGTATCGTCATGAGCAACTAATAAAAAAAACAAAACCAAAACAAGTTGGTAGATGAGTTTGGAACTCCCACTTCAGCTGCCAATAAGGATAAAGTTGTATATTTTATTAGCATCATGTATAATTTCTTCACCATGAAGAATTCCTGTTGAGAATGCAGTTTTTCCATCATCCTTTTCAGCTCTTTTTCAATTCATAATTCTTATCTTCTGCTTGGATTGCTCTCTGTCTGCTCCCTCTCTTCCCATGTCCAGTTCTCTGTTCTCTGCAGCCAGTGATGAGTACTCTTGGAGAAGCTCTGGGAAGGCACCCTGGCTGTGTCTGCGCTCCCTTGTCCTGGTACTATGTGTAACTAATCATTACAGATGAGTAAGACCATGATGGGTTTTTTGGATTTTGGGTTGTTTTTTTTTTTAAGAGAAAAATATATTTTGAAGACTTCCTGTCAAGACCAGACAGCAGAGAGAACAAGGTAACATGTGAGTAAATTTGCTGCAAGGTATAACACATGGCAATAATTTGCCTGAATAAAACTTCCCATGTTTTCCCAAGATTTGACATATTCTGTATGATCCTACAAAACTAAAAAAAAAATCTGATTTATAAGTCTCTTGTAGAAATTCAAATATATAGGAAGATATTTGGTTTTCTAAACCAATTCTTGATTTAAAAAAATAGCTTACATTCCTATGTCCCCATACACTTGCCCTATATTAGTCTGATTTAACTGCTCAAAGTGGGTTAAAAAGTTAACAGTATTTAGTTGAGAAATAAGACTAGTCCAAGAAAATCTGAGTATTTTTTTTCCAAATTAAATGCCAATGTCCATCCACAATCTATCTTCATTAAAAGGATTTATTCTTTAAGCCAGTTCCATATTTTCCAAGAAGTTCTGAATCCCAGGCTTCTTTGAATTCCTCCCCTCTCAAAATCAATTGATTTGTACTTTATAATTTAGTTTTTTATTGTTGAGTATGTGTATTATAATTTTGTATATTATCTCATGTATTACCTCATCACTGGATTACAAGTTCCAGAACTCAGTATTTGCCTTCCTATGAGTAACTAGCCATACACACCCAAATATTGATCTATGACTGATACAAAGTACAGTCTATGTTTATTGTAATAACAGAGCTGACATAAGCTATATTTCCTGTGGCATCACAATAACATATAACATTATCAAAGATTGTTGTGTTACAAGCATGGTTCCAAATGCCTTCTAGGTTTTCACGCCAGCTTGTAGAAAATTTGAAAACCGAGTGAATTGTTGGGAAATTGTGGAAATTATTATCATTGTCTTGAGAAATGTAATTTTCCTCTAAGTTTGGTTGACATCCATTTCTGGAGAATACTATTGCTATATGCGAAGTCAAGGTCTACCTGACTTTTACCTTTACATTATTTTCTCTATCCCATTTTTAATGTTTCCAAGTATTCACATTTTTTAAAATCCGGTTATATTTGAATAGTTTGGATAAATGAGACTGTTAATTAATTTTGTCAGCAAAGGACTTTGAATGATCACTTTACTGAATTTTTTTGTGCTAACATCATTGACAGTTGATTTACAAATAGTAAAACTGGAATACTGTAAGTGGACTTATGAGTGAAAGAAGTCCCAACTTTAGTTTCTTTAGTGACTTTTCCATGGTAAGCATTAGTTGGAGGAGCATCAGGTTTTATAAGCCTTTATACACTTGGGCCAGTCACATTCTTTCTTTCTTTCTCTCTCTCTTTTTTTGGTAAGGGAGATTGAACCCAGGGGCACTTAACCATTGAGCCAAATCTCCAGCCCTTTTTATATTTTATTTTTAGATAGAGTCTTGCTACGTTGCATAGGGACTTGCTAAGTTGTTGAGGCTGGCTTTTACTGTGATTTCCTGCCTCAGCCTCATGAGCCATTGGGATTATAGGCATGTGCCATCACACGCGGCTTCAGGCTCATTCAAAACTGTCTAAAAACTTCCTATCGTGAGAAATCCATATATCTGTAATTATTTTGCATTATCTTTCTCAATTATCAACATTTGTAATACTGTAGATATATGCTTTAGAGGTTATTCTAAGAAATAAGATTGGGAGATGCTTGTGGCTGGATTCTTGTATATAACATGTAGGCTTTAAGTACCTGCATTTACAGATTGATTCTGATTTAGTTATCATATCCAGGAGTTACAGATGCAAAATCCTCAGATTCACACAGTTTTCATTTTCTGTTGTTTACTGATACTCCCCTACCTGTACCTTGCCATGGTCCCTGTCCTATTTTTCATCAGACATATTATTTCTATGAAGTCTTTTGTTTTCTTGCCGAATGGAAAGTACTGTAACAGGAATGGGAAATACCACCCTATATCTCTTTGGATGATTTATGTTTTCAATACCACTCATTTCTTGCATATACCACCCAGGTTTTCTTATCTTTCAACGTTACCTCCATTATAATACCTAATACCAGAGTAAAAGCTATCTGAAGAATTTCATCATCCATAATTCATTTCATAACACTTTTATATCTATGAAAGTTTCCATAAATGCTTCTTGAAATTCAATGATGGTGTTTTGATGGTAGAGAAGAAAACTTAACCCAAGCTGAAGGGAAGTTATGCTGTGATATTTCGGGAACAATCTCTTCGATTTAGTGAAAACAGGCTTCAACACCTCACACCAAGTCCAAAATTCAACAGGACTATACAGAAAGGTGTTTGATTTATTTTGTCTGTTATTTTTATGTTTTCTAGTTTTAAAGTTTTTCTTGTTTCCTTTGAAATAGTATTTGCATTTTTTAAAGATACTTAGCATGTGGTTATTTGATATAGACATAGAGTTATTTCAAGTCATCTACTCACATTTGTGTTAAAATTTTTATCCAACAATAAATTAGCCAAGTTCTTGGATTTAGAGATTATAGAGTCTTTTGAAACGTGTTTTCTATATTATTTCTTGTACTTACAGAGCTGACATTCTCTCTAGACAGAAAAACTGTCTCAGAAGACAAAAATCAAAAGTCAAAATAAAATTTCACATCTGAAGGACAGAAACATGTAGCTATCTCATTATTACCACAATTCTGTGAAATACCCATATCTTAACCAAATGTACACAGTTTTCACTTGGAAAAAGTGTTCTATTGTGACATGGAACAAGTTAACATCATAAATTCTCTATAAATGTATTTAAATAAAGGTAAAGATGTCTGTCATGAAAGTTTAGCAATATTTAAACAGTGACTTGACACTGTATAAACCATTTATTATACATATCAAATGTCTTACAGCTCCAACTGAAGAATATGAGCAGGGCATACAACTTTACTACTTGGTATGACTTTTTATAGCCTTTTTAAAAATTGTTTGTTTGTTGGGGGTGATGTTCTGTGGACACTTGACCACTGAGCTATATCCTAGCACTTTTTATTTTCTGAGAGGTCTTCACTAAATTACAAAGGCTAGTCTTGAACCCTTGATCCTACTGCCTCGGCCTCCCCAGTTGCTGGAATTACAATGTGCCACTATGCCCAACTAGATAATTTATTTTGAGCCAAAATATGAAAGCAATGCCTAGGCCTTTAAAAAAAAATTAACTTTCTCCATTAATTTACTTTAAGGAAATTTAGGGTCAAAAATTATTCCAAATGAGTCTTTTAAAACCTGATTTATATTATTGTTTTTTAGTAAACTTTAGGATAAAAGAGTTATTCAAAGACTTTATATTCCAAAATGATCACTTCAAATGTCTAGGGTTTCTATACAAAACCTAGAAGTTGTCTTTTGTGTCTGGATAAATCCAATCACATGAAGAATTTGATCCTACAAAAGGTGCCCTGGCCTAGCAGTACTCAGTTCCAGAAGATAGTTTCTAGTACTTTGAATAAACTTCTGTGGCATTTCTCCTCCCCATAAGAAGTCCTGGACCCCATATGGCTCCAATACGATTTACATTGTTCTGGACTACGTTTTATGAGATCCTCTTGAGTTTGTTCTAAACTAAAATTTGAGCTGACTATGGTATATCTAAGTTAAAATCCCTAAAAGACTGTATTAAATTGCTTCCTCAGTATAGCAGTCACCAAGATGAAATTTTAAGTACAGGAGATTTATTTAGGTATATGGCTATGAAAGATAGGCGGAAAGCAGGAGTCTAGGGGGAAATACTGTAAATGCAGGACTGACTTCTATGTAAAGAGAAGAGGAAGGGGGGAGGATTGGGTAGGAACAGCCTCAGACTATAGTACAGTTTTGAGCAAATTTTGACCTGGACAATGGGAACCCCATAGCAAACATTGTCCCCCAGAGGAGTCCTGTGTTGACCAATAGTGGCAAGCTGGAGAGATTTTGCATGAATACTGTGATAACTCCTGAAGGTGAAGGTTGTCAGCTACTGTAGTACTTGTAGAATTCTTCATATTTGAAGGGGGTCTGAGCAGAGTTCCTCAATGGTCTTGTGGACTTGACTTAATGATGTGGAAGAGCTGATTTCCTAATAACTGGCAGCACATTGCTTTTAGGAAGGATATGTTTTGATATAAAGTAAGCCAACTGACATAAAAAAGATGTCTAAAGAGGCCTGCAAACTATAAATGATAGCTAACATGCTGTGCATGAGGAAAAATCCTCTTTATGATTTTTCTTAACAAATATTTAATGAGCATTTGTGGTATTCCAGATATTAGGAAGATAGAGCCATAATCAAAACAGATTACAGTCCCTTTCATCATGAGCTTTATAAGTTAGTATGTAGAGAAAGGAAAACAAATAAGGGAACAAGTTAGATAGACTAGTTAGATAGACTATCAAAAGAAAAATGCTTTGGAGGGAAAAAGAAAAGCAGGGAAGATGGATGGGGAAGTCAGAGGGCAGGGAGTCAGGGGAGGTTTTACTGAGCTGGTACTTGAGCAGAAAGAAACCTGAAAGCGGTGGGAGAATTAGCCACATTAGCCATAACTGGGGTAGAGCATTCCAAGCAGAGGGGAAAATGACTGAAATTTCCAGAATAGTAAGGAGGCCTCTGTTATTGGAGCTGTAACAAGGTGATAGGTGGTAAGAGAAAGGTCTGAGAGTTACTGGGGGTACCTGGTTAATGGGACATAATGTAAGGACTTTGGCTTTTACTCAGAGTGTGATGAGAAGCTATTCAAGGATTCTGAGCAGAGGGGTGGCATAAATGAACACGTCTTCAAAGAATCCCCCTGATTTCTGTGTACAAAATGAACAACAGGAGGGCAAAGGGGAAGAACAGAGACCACTTAGGAGGCTATTACAATAATCTAGGTGAAAATATGTGAGGAATTAATTTTTCTTTGAGATGAAAAGGGAAGAGACAAGAGGTGGAAGAGTAGGTCTAAGGAAAAGAGAAGATCTAAGGAAAGGGGCTGTGATGGAGACATGGTTATTGAAGGTTTCCTCTTGTGGGCTAGATAACAGGCAGTTCCAGAAGGTGGTCAAATATTGTCCTGTTTCTATTTTAATTTGAGCCTATTTTACTCACAAATGTATTATGGGAGTTATGGCCAGGTACATAGATTGATATTATTAAAGATTAATTTACCCATTCATCAATCTATCTCATCTTTTTTTTTTAAATCAAGAAAGAGTTTGGCATAGTACAGAAAAAAGGGTACGCACGTAATAGAAGCTTGAAATGAAACACAATTAAATAGAAGCTATGGAAATTGGCGCAAGTCTCAGAGAAGGCTTTGAAAATTGAAGCTGGGATTTGAACAAACTCTATCTAGACTGGAAGAGTCTTGAAATCTCCAGCTGACTTCTGACTTAATTTAACCACCCCTCATGGAGATGATGAATAATCGAGGAAAACAGAGAAAAAGTCCATACTTTAGGAATTATTCCAGATGGAAGGAAGAGACAATCAATTTAGTAAAGGCAATGTGAGACTGAATCATAGATGAGAATCAATATGGTATGTTGTGGCAGTGTCTGGTAAGTTCCTGTACAAATCAACATTTCAGAGCAGGGCCCGGAGAGCCAAGCCAACTGATTCGCGTGGCCTGCCCTGCGGCTACAGAAGGCGTGGCGCCTCAGTGAAGCCATTAATTGGCAAGCAGGGAGGTTAGGGAAGGCCATTAGGTGGAATCCCACCAGCCAAGCCCACACGGACCCTTGGGCCGAGCACGGGTTCTCAGAAGGGGAAGGAAGTGGTACAGTCCCATCCCCCACAGCGGACACTCCGCCGAGCCAGTCAGCGGCCACCATCCGGGAAAGCTGAAGGATACACTGCCACTCTCCTTCAGAGTGCAACATCAAAACAGGTCGGTGTCATTCAGCTCACCCCCCAGACAGCGGGAATTCGCATAAAATCTCTCCTAGGCTTGCCGGGAGAGGGAGTATCAAGCTGAGCCTCCATACAGGCTAGGGGGAAACCAGAGACACCTGACCTCCAACCCCTCCTCCCAGTAGCAGCCAAAAGGAAACCTGGCTAGCCAGCGCTGGGGGAGGGGCAAGCAGAAAAAATCAAAGTGATAGAGTGCCAGGGATCCCAGCAGCCTGCAACAGGGCCCAGAGAGCCAGGCCAACTGATTCGCGTGGCCTGCCCTGCGGCTACAGAAGGCGTGGCGCCTCAGTGAAGCCATTAATTGGCAAGCAGGGAGGTTAGGGAAGGCCATTAGGTAGAATCCCACCAGCCAAGCCCACACGGACCCTTGGGCCGAGCTCGGGTTCTCAGAAGGGGAAGAAAGCGGTACAGTCCCATCCCCCACAGCGGACACTCCACCGAGGCAGTCAGCGGCCACCATTCGGGAAAGCTGAAGGATACACCGCCACTCTCCTTCAGAGTGCAACATCAAAACAGCGGACACTCCATCCAGGCAGTCAGTGGCCACCATCCGGGAAAGCTGAAGAATACACCACCACTCTCCAACAGCTTGTAACATCAAAACAGCCAGCAGCAGGACCCCGGAGATCCAGGCCAACTGATTCACGCGGCCTGCCCCGCAGCTACAGAAGGCGTGGCGCCTCAGAGAAGCCATTAATTAGCAAGCAGGGAGGTTAGGGACTGCCATTAGGTGGAATCCCGCCAGCCAAGCCCACCGCCCACGCCCGGAAGAGGCCCAGCGATCTGCCAGCATTGTAGTCACGACACCCCAATTGGAATAGGGACAGAGCAGAGCCGCCTTCCACTCCCGGAACAGGCCCAGAGAGCCGCCAGCGTGATAGACACGTCACCCCAATTGGAGTAGGGGCACAGCCGCCGCCCGCACCTGCAAGGGAGACTTTTCAAGTATAGAAGAGCAACATAAATAAATAGGGGGTAAATTTCAAAACACAACAGTTGCACCAAGCAGAAAGAAACGCGGGCAGTATGAAAAGACAAGGAAAGAAAGGACCACAAGCAATGCAGGTCAACTCAACTTTAGAAGAGGTAATAGCTGCAACAGATGGAATATCAGATAAAGAGTTCAGGATATATATGCTTCAGATGATCTGGAGTCTCAAGGAAGACATGAGACAGCAAAATCAGACAATGAAAGATCACATTGACAAACAAATCCAGGAAGTCAAAGATCAATTTCACAGGGAGATAGAGGTAATAAAAAACAAACAAATTGAAATTCTAGAAATGCAGGAAACAATAAACCAACTTAAAAACTCAATTGAGAATACTACCAGCAGAGTAGATCACTTAGAAGAGAGAACATCAGACAATGAAGACAAAGTATTTCAACTGGAAAAGAACATAGACAGCTCAGCAAGTCTGCTAAGAAACCATGAGCAGAACATCCAAGAATTATGGGACAATATCAAAAGACCAAATTTAAGAGTCATTGGGATACAGGAAGGCACAGAGCTCCATTCCAAAGGAATAAACAGTCTATTCAGTGAAATAATACGAGAAAACTTCCCAGAATTGAAGATTGAGACAGAATCCCAAATCCTAGAAGCCTACAGGACGCCGAATGTGCAAAATCATAAGAGATCCACACCTAGACACATTATAATGAAGATGTCCAACATACAGAATAAGGAGAGAATTTTAAAAGCTGCAAGAGAAAGAAAGCAGATTACATTTAGGGGTAAACCAATCAGGATAACAGCTGATCTCTCAACACAGACTCTGAAAGCTAGAAGATCCTGGAATAACATATTTCAAACACTGAAAGACAATGGGCTCCAACCAAGAATCGTGTATCCGGCGAAATTAAGCTTCAGGTTAGAAGATGAAATTAAAACCTTCCACAATAAACAAAAGTTAAAAGAATTCGCAGCTAGAAAACCATCTCTTCAAAAAATCCTTGGCAAAACATTACAGGAAGAGGAAATGGAAAACAACATTGAAAACCAACAATGGGAGGTAGGACAGTAAAGGGGGGAAAGTAGTCATAGAGGATAACAAATCAGGTTTAGTAACATCAATAAACAAATATGGATAGAAGAACAAACCATATCTCAATAATAACCCTAAATGTTAATGGCTTAAACTCACCAATTAAGAGACACAGGCTAGTAGAATGGATCAAAAAACAAGACCCAACAATATGCTGTCTACAGGAGACGCATTTGATAGGAAAAGATATACATAGACTGAAGGTGAAAGGTTGGGAAAAATCATATCACTCATATGGACCGCGGAAACAAGCAGGAGTGTCCATACTCATATCTAATAAAATAGATTTCAAGCCAAAGCTAATCAAAAGGGATATAGAAGGACACTTCATACTGCTCAAGGGAACCATACACCAACAAGACATAACAATCATAAATATATATGCCCCAAATAATGGTGCAGCTGTATTCATCAAGCAAACTCTTCTCAAGTTCAAGAGTCTAATAGACCAACATACAATAATCATGGGAGACTTCAACACACCTCTCTCACCACTGGACAGATCTTCCAAACAAAAGTTAAATAAGGAAACTATAGAACTCAATAACACAATTAACAACCTAGACTTAATTGACATATATAGACTATACCACCCAACATCAAGTAGCTACACTTTTTTCTCAGCAGCACATGGAACCTTCTCAAAAATAGACCATATACTATGTCACAGGGCAACTCTTAGACAATACAAAGGGGTAGAGATAATACCATGCATCTTATCTGATCATAATGGAATGAAACTGAAAATCAATGATAAAAGAAGAAAGGAAAAAGCAAGCATCACCTGGAGAATGAACAATAGGTTGCTGAGTGATCAATGGGTTTTAGAAGACATCAAGGAGGAAATTAAAAACTTCCTAGAGTTAAATGAAAACACAGACACAACATATCGGAATCTATGGGACACATTGAAAGCAGTTCTAAGAGGAAAATTCATTGCTTGGAGTTCATTCCTCAAAAAAAGAAAAAACCAACAAATAAATGATCTCATACTTCATCTCAAAATCCTAGAAAAAGAAGAGCAAAACAACAGCAAAAGAAGTAGAAGGCAAGAAATAATTAAAATCAGAGCTGAAATTAATGAAATTGAAACAAAAGAAACAATTGAAAAAATTGACAAAACTAAAAGCTGGTTCTTTGAAAAAATAAATAAAATTGACAGACCCTTAGCCATGCTAACGAAGAGAAGAAGAGAGAGAACCCAAATTACTAGCATACGGGATGAAAAAGGCAGTATCACAACAGAGACTTCAGAAATACAGAAGATAATCAGAAATTACTTTGAATCCTTATACTCCAATAAAATAGAAGATAGTGAAGGCATAGATAAATTCCTTGAGTCCTATGATCTGCCCAGATTGAGCCAGGAGGATATAGACAACCTAAACAGACCAATAACAATAGAGGAAATAGAAGAAACCATCAAAAGACTACCAACTAAGAAAAGCCCAGGACCGGATGGGTATACAGCAGAGTTTTACAAAACCTTTAAAGAGGAACTAACACCAATACTTTTCAAGCTATTTCAGGAAATAGAAAAAGAGGGAGAACTTCCAAATTCATTCTACGACGCCAACATCACCCTGATTCCGAAACCAGACAAAGACACATCAAAGAAGGAAAACTACAGACCAATATCTCTAATGAACCTTGACGCAAAAATCCTCAATAAAATTCTGGCGAATCGGATTCAAATACATATCAAAAAAATTATACATCATGATCAAGTAGGATTCATCCCTGGGATGCAAGGCTGGTTTAATATACGGAAATCAATAAATGTTATTCACCACATCAATAGACTTAAAAATAAGAACCATATGATCATCTCAATAGATGCAGAAAAAGCATTTGACAAAGTACAGCATCCCTTTATGTTCAAAACGCTAGAAAAATTAGGGATAACAGGATCATACCTCAACATTGTAAAAGCAATCTATGATAAGCCACAGGCCAGCATCATTCTGAATGGAGAAAAATTGAAGGCATTCCCTCTAAGATCTGGTACAAGACAGGGATGCCCTCTCTCACCACTTCTGTTCAACATAGTCCTCGAAACACTGGCCAGAGCAATTAGACAGTCAAAAGAAATTAAAGGCATAAAAATAGGAAAAGAAGAACTTAAATTATCACTATTTGCAGATGATATGATTCTATACCTAGCAGACCCAAAAGGGTCTACAAAGAAGCTATTAGAGCTAATAAATGAATTCAGCAAAGTGGCCGGATATAAGATCAACACGCATAAATCAAAGGCGTTCCTGTATATGAGCGACAAATCCTCTGAAACGGAAATGAGGACAACTACTCCATTCACAATATCCCCCCCAAAAATAAAATACTTGGGAATTAACCTAACAAAAGAGGTGAAAGATTTATACAATGAAAATTACAGAACCCTAAAGAAAGACATAGAAGAAGACCTTAGAAGATGGAAAAACATACCCTGCTCATGGATAGGCAGAACTAACATCATCAAAATGGCGATATTACCAAAAGTTCTCTATAAGTTCAATGCAATGCCAATCAAAATCCCAACAGCATATCTTGTAGAAATAGATAAAAGAATCATGAAATTCATATGGAATAATAAAAGACCCAGAATAGCAAAAACAATACTAAGCAGGAAGTGTGAATCAGGCGGTATAGCGATACCAGACTTCAAGCTATACTACAGAGCAATAGTAACAAAAACAGCCTGGTACTGGTACCAAAACAGGCGGGTGGACCAATGGTACAGAATAGAGGACACAGTAACCAATCCACAAAACTACAACTATCTTATTTTTGATAAAGGGGCTAAAAGCATGCAATGGAGGAAGGATAGCATCTTCAACAAATGGTGCTGGGAAAACTGGAAATCCATTTGCACCAAAATGAATCTGAATCCCTATCTCTCGCCGTGCACAAAAGTTAACTCAAAATGGATCAAGGAGCTTGATATTAAATCAGAGACACGGCATCTGATAGAAGAAAAAGTTGGTTATGATCTACACGCTGTGGGATCGGGCTCCAAATTCCTCAATAGGACACCCATAGCGCTAGAGTTAACAAATAGAATCAACAAATGGGACTTACTCAAACTAAAAAGTTTTTTCTCAGCAAAAGAAACAATAAGAGAGATAAATAGGGAGCCTACATCCTGGGAACAAATCTTTACTCCACACACTTCAGATAGAGCCCTAATAACCAGAATATACAAAGAACTCAAAAAATTAGACAATAAGATAACAAATAACCCAATCAATAAATGGGCCAAGGACCTGAACAGACACTTCTCAGAGGAGGACATACAATCAATCAACAAGTACATGAAAAAATGCTCACCATCGCTAGCAGTCAGAGAAATGCAAATCAAAACTACCCTAAGATACCATCTCACTCCAGTAAGATTGGCAGCCATTAGGAAGTCAAACAACAATAAGTGCTGGAGAGGATGCGGGGAAAAGGGCACTCTTGTTCATTGCTGGTGGGACTGCAAATTGGTGCAGCCAATTTGGAAAGCAGTATGGAGATTTCTCGGAAAGCTGGGAATGGAACCACCATTTGACCCAGCTATTCCCCTTCTCGGTCTATTCCCTAAAGCCCTAACAAGAGCATGCTACAGGGACATTGCTACATCGATGTTCATAGCAGCTCAATTCACGATAGCAAGACTGTGGAACCAGCCTAGATGCCCTTCAATAGATGAATGGATAAAAAAAATGTGGCATTTATACACTATGGAGTATTATTCTGCATTAAAAAATGACAAAATTATAGAATTTGGAGGGAAATGGATGGCATTAGAGCAGATTATGCTAAGTGAAGCTAGTCAATCTTTAAAAAACAAATACCAAATGACTCCTTTGATATAAGGGGTGTAAACAAGGACAGGGTAGGGACGAAGAGCTTGAGAAGAATATTTACAGTAAACAGGGATGAGAGGTGGGAGGGAAAGGGAGTGAGAAGGGAAATTGCATGGAAATGGAAGGCGATCCTCAGGGTTATACAAAATGTCATATAAGAGGTAAGGAGGGGTAAGTCAAGAGAATACAAATGGAAGACATGATTTACAGTAGAAGGGGTAGAGAGAGAAAAGGGGAGGGGAGGGGAGGGGAGGGGAGGGGGGATAGTAGACAATAGGACAGACAGCAGAATACATCAGACACTAGAAAGGCAATATGTCAATCAATGGAAGGGTAACTGATGTGATACAGCAATTTGTATACGGGGTAAAAGCGGGAGTTCATAATCCACTTGAATCAAACCGTGTAATATGATGTATTAAGAACTATGTAATGTTATGAACGACCAATAAAAAAAAATAAATAAAAAAAAAACAAACAAAAAAAAACAAATCAACATTTCAACTTCATATTTACAGAAATCTAATTTCTATCCTCCTTTGCAGTAAGACTTGACTCAGTCCTGGCTAAGGAGATGTAGATAGAAAATGTTGGAAGTTGTTGGAGAATGGGAAGGGGTCTGAAAAGTGATCACAGAGTTAGAATGAGTACTTTTTGTTTGTTTCCCTTCCCCCAGGAACATGGATATACTATGATGGCTGGAGATTTTGTAGTTATTTTGGACCATTATATGCCCTTGTGGATGGACTATAATTGCTAGAATGAGGGAATGAAAAAATAGGTATGAAAGAAACATACATTTGTATTTTCTTTGTCACAGCAAAGAATTTAGTTTTTCTGTCTATGCTAACATAACTACTATGTGGTAATTGCAGCCACTATTTCCTTGAATCATATTATATTTCAGACCCATGCTGAGAATTTATATTATTAGCTCAATTAGTCATTGCAGCGATTTCTATGACATAGTTGCTATTATTATTTTAAATTAAGGAGGGTGAAAATGAAACCTGAACCTCACATAACTAGTTGTGTAGCAGAGATGAGCTTCAAACTTGTTTGTCTGATTTTAGAGCTTGGGTATTATTTATTCTAGTATGGTTGTTAGGTGGGGATGAAATTTAATTGAGGTTCTGAGAGGCTTATTTGAAACTATTGTTTTCCTAAACCTAATACTTTATCATTGACCAGGTGTGCTTCTCAGGCCTGTCTTCTCTCTCACAGTTTTGACAAATCCCAATCCCACCTAAGACCTCATTTCTTTGCAGTTCGGCTGCAGACCAGCATGACATTTAAATCTGCCAGAACCTGCTTCATACATTTCTCTATGATAGCAGTCCCTCTGCAGGGGGAGAGCTATGCTCTCAGAGGGTAGGTCTTTGTTCAGAATCGAAAGGAAGTAGCAGCTGGCCTAAAATTATGACTGGCATCTGGTCTCAGACTCATTATGGTTGGCCTGATGCTTTCTCAGATTCAACTGAAATGTTTTTCCTCTGAGAACAAAGGTTCCAGAGACTCAAAACACCTGTATTAACTGGTAACCTAAAAGGAACTATCTTACCTGCTAACTTTCTGGCTAGTTTTCAAGTAGCTTGGCAGAACCTTCTTGCTGTTATTAGACTGTTATAAAGAATTAATTATTCTGGGTAGTTAGGTCCATTTCCGCAGAGACAGCCTAATTTTAAAAATCTATCTTTTGAAATGTCTAATAACTATTCAGAGTCCATCAGCCAAATTTTTGAAGAAAATAAGAATATAGGACTAGTAAAGGGATTATCCAAATGTCCCTACTAAAGAAACCATATTGTCCATTAGTTCATATAGATGTTTTTGTTTTACAATTAACCCAGATAACAAAGATGAAAGAACATCAAGTCTTTTATTGATCTTATTGGAGTGAAGAATGTGAGGGTAAATATGAATGGAAAGCGTTGTTTAAGTATTCTATTCAAAATTACATGCATATTTACCATTTACTGAATGCCTACTAAGTGCCAGAGGCCACAGAAAATACTTTTTGTTTCTCATTTAATTCAATCCATGCACAAGCCCATATGAGGTAGATAGAGCATGATTGGTAAATATGACAATACTCAAGATATTGAGTAAATTGCCAAAGGTCACACAGTCTCCAAAGTATCTGCTATTTCAGTTTTATAATTCTGTGACAAAACGTGTCCAGTGCTTTGGGGTATTTAAACCTCCGTTCTGCTTTATAGAACTTTAAGGATATTGAAAATTCAAGTGCCTCATAAAAACAACTCTGATCACCAATTATGGTCTAGTTTGGAATATTCAAACATCATATCCTTGTCTTTCCTGCTGCCACCCTTTGACCATTTCATGGATGCTAGAATAAAGCATATAGTTAATTGATTTTATCCATTGTTAACTGCTTTGACAAAAATTTCAGTGAGGAGGAAATGAGAATTGGTTATTAAAATGAACTACTTATTATTTTTCAATTTCATTTAATGGCACATTACCATTCTTCATTGCCATGATTTCTTGAATTGACTTTAGTTAAAAACAAAACAAAACAAAACAAAACTCTAAATTGCTTTCTTGTAGCAAGTGAATACAGTATTGTTTTTACAAATAAAAATAAATTATAGTTGTTCACAATGGCTTATAATTTCCTTAATGGTCACACAAAGAAATAAAGTAAATCTTTACAACAACGGACTTCATTTGTTACTAGGAAGACGGCCAACTGCTACAAAACAGCATTGTTGGTTCTGGGAGAGTTCAGTGTCATAGAATCCCAGTAGAAGTTCATTTGATATATTTGATAGATGAACTCAGTTGTGAATACAGTTGATGTTTAGAATCCTTAGCAGTAGCCATTAAGTTCTGTCACCATTAGCAGTAACCTACGTAATGCTTTGTACTCTAAGCATTCTTCTTGAAAGAAATTGGCATTTGATAAATTTTACAGGAAGTCAAAGCAACATGGACTATTCTGATAGCTATGAAATGTATCATTGATTGTCCCCTGGAAATTTTGAATCACACAATAACTCTGGTATTTGATTTCTGTTTAGTATGTCTTTCTAGCTAATGAAGTCTAGAGAAAGCAGTAATCAAATTCTTGAGTGTCTTAGTCCATTTTCTGTTGCTATAACAAAATACCACAGACTAGGTAATTTATTTGGTTCACTCTTTTGAAGTCTGGGAAGTCCAAGAGTGTGATATCAGCATCTGCTCTGCTCCTGGTCAGGGGCTTCTTGCTGCTATATCACACGCCATCACATGATGAGACAGAGAAAGTGTGCTAGCTTGGAGCACTCTTCCTCTTCTTATGAAGCCATTAATACCATCATGGGGGCCTGACCTTCATGACCTTACCTGATCTGAATTTCCTTACAAAAGTTTCACCTCCAAATACCATTAACACATGAATATTGGGATTAGGCTTTCAACGCATGCACTTTTGAGGGACACAGTCAGACCACAGCATGGAGTTATTCTCTTCATATTCAAATAGATTATTTTTCAGTTTTCATTGTGGGTTGCATATTGACTAAAAGTTACTGACTTAGGAAATTATAAACAATTAGTTAATTACCCAATGTGTATGGAATGTTTGTTTCTTTGGAAAGATATAAAGAAAAGATAAAGTATCTAATTATTTTACAAAGTCTTTGACAAAAATTAAATAATCCTGTTACCAATAACTTGATGTTGGTGGAATTCGTTGTTAAACATGTAGGAGAATATATGAATTTACCTATAATCTCAGACTCTTGGGCTTGCCCATTTTCACCCAGTACCAGAGATTTCTGGAAGTTGAGGAGTAAGCAATAATCACCCACTTCCAATAGAAAAGTTTGCTTGAGAGTTTAATTTTGCTTGGATACACACACACACACGCACACACACACACACATATACACACATATGCATACACACACACACACTCAGATACACACACACACACACACACACATATCTCCCTATCCATATCCATATCAATCTATTTTAAGAAAGATTACTTTTTCCTGCTTTCATTATAATGCAAATATATAGTATATTTATTTGTAGCCTCTTTTCTAGAATTAGATAATAACAGATTTTGGGATGGGGAGACTTAGATTGCTCTCCCCTGAAATACCAGATTTGGGGACAATGTTTCCAGAAGAGAAAATGGATCAATTTTGTATAAAGAGCTTTTATCATTGCTTTTAGGATTTGAAACTAGAGGCTGTACTGATAGCCTCAGTCACAGTCCATGGTGTTGGTCAGCTTTCCATCATTGTAATAATACCTTCAATTTACAAAGAGAAGAGTTTTATTTTGGTCTACTTTGGAGGTTTCAGTTCATGATATGTTGGCTTTTGTTGGTTTTGGTCCTATGATGAAGCCACACATCATGCGGGAATGTGAGACAGTGTAAAACTGCTCCTCTCTTGTCCCACAAGCAAAAGAGAAGAGATCAGGGCCTCACAGTCCCCTTCAGGGCATGCTCCCAATGATCTGAAGACCTCCCATTAGGCTTCATCCCCTCCTAATAACATCACCAGATGGGGGCACATGAATCTTCAGGGAATATTCCAGATTCAAACTATAGCAGCAAGGAAATAAGAAATCAAGCAATAAAATTACCTTGAGGAAAGACAGAATCCTGATCAGGCAGACCCAACACAAAGGACTAAAGGTTTGTGAAAAAGGACTAATTTTTACATGATGATGATGATGATATGATGATGATTATGATGTGTGTATGTGTTATTAAGACTAGTAACTCTAGCAGAGTGGTTCTCAAACTTGGGCATGCATCAGAATCCCCTGTGGGGATTGGTAAACAGATATTTGGGACTCTACATGCAGAGTCCCGATTCAGCATATTTAGGGTGATATCTGAGGGTTTTCATTTTCAAATAGTTTCTGGATGATTCTGCTGTTATTGGTTCAGGAACCATACTTTGAAAATCATTGCCCCTAACACGCTGATAAGCTTTTTGAAGGGCTAATTAGAGTTCCTGTGAACCCAAATGTTGCGACCGTGATGCTAATGTGTGGGGATTTATGGGATTTCAGTAGCATCTAGCCCTTAAAGAGTGTTTCTGGAGCTGTTGACAGCTTCTTTTTGACTAGGCCTGAGATGTCTGTCTGTCTTTACTCTGAGGCGATGAAAAGCAACAGCAAGTTGGCTTATACCTTCTGATTTCTCTACCTGGAATTTGGAAGCAGGGATGACTGGCCACACTATTTTGATTCAGTCTGGGAATTTTAGAATATTTTTATTGTCTAGCTTATGATTTTCAGTGTACCTATTTTTATTATTACTGTTATCTTAGAAAACTTATTGAGTTGAATTTATAGACTCTATTTTTTTTGTTTTATAATTAACCATACACAAAATAATATTTCCATATTTCTAAGACAGAGATATTTGTAAAATGTATTCAGCAGAAAGTGGGGATGCTCTGAGTAGTTGAAGATTCCTCCCAGTTCTGACTCTACCCTGACAGACACTGATCTCTACCCCCTTATTTTTTCATTAAAGGAAAACAAATATCTTGTGGGGCAGTGTGCATGTTGGAGTCAGGGAGGCTGGTGATAGGACTGGATCACGCTCTTTCACTCATTTGTGCTTCCATGCACCAGCTTAGTCACTGTGTACTGCATAGCTGGTCACATATGTTTAGAGCAAATCAATTTATGCATACTGAAATTCTTTTCTTGATTAATACATTTATCTAAATAATGTACTAAGTTTATTTAATCAACTCATTACTACATTATATTTACAGACTTTTCAGCCTTTATCATTTTCCTCTCTATTTACCTAATCATTTTACTCCTCCCATTCTTTTCTCTCTTAATTTGACTGTGCTGGATGGTTAGATGTTTACTCAGTTAGCAATATTGTATCTTCCTTATATATTCTTAGTTACTTTATGATCTATGACTTAGTTATAATAAAGCAAAGATGAATACTTTTTATGCTTTAGCAATCTTTCATTGCTTTTCTTAACTTTCATGCATTTTTTCCCACCTATTATTAATCTCTGGAATTCATCTCATGCAAAATAATATTAATACATTTTTGGCATAGTTTTCTTTATTGCTAATACAGGGTATGCCCAGTAGCATAGAAAATTTAGAACAATTGTTAGTTCAACATTTAGTAGATTGACTTTATTTTCGTAATTACCAAGAAAGGTTCTACATAACTACATAATTTAAAAAAATTCTAAAAAAAATTGTAATCTAGAAATGTACATGCCTGTAATCTACTCAGGAGGCTGAGTAGGAGGATCACGTTTAAGGCCAGCCTCAGTAACTTAGCTAGACCCTGTCTCAAGATAAAAAAATTAAAAGGGCTGGGGATATAGCTCAGTGGTAGAGTACCTCAATTAGTTGTGTGTGTTTGGGGGGAAGATTGGACTTATAAGATTGCAAAATGTTTGCAAAGAGGTGATGTATTAGAGCCTTAAATATTGTGCACAAACACATTTCTGAGCATCTTTTTTTTTAATTTTATTTTTTTTATTGGTTGTTCACAACATTACAAAGCTCTTGACATATCATATTTCATACATTAGATTGAAGTGGGTTACGAACTCCCAATTTTACCCCAAATGCAGATTGCAGAATCACGTCGGTTACACATCCACAATTTTACATAATTCCCAATTAGTAATTGTTGTATTCTGCTACCTTTCCTATTTCTAAGCATCTTTACGGACTTCAGGTTTTTCAGATTGAAAATTTTCTATCAGAATAGAATTGAACAATGAGTTCTTCCAGAGAGTTTTTCTTCAGATTAAACCACCACCAGGGAGAAGCACCTTCTGGATCTGTCAAAGGCATTCAATAATTTTTCAAATTATTGAATTTTATGCAAGGCAAAGGAGTTTAGAAGAAGGACCATAGGAAAAACTATTGCTTCAAGTTTTCAGGTTAGGCAGAAAACATGTTCACACTATCTGTGGTCTATGGAAACTTAGAACTAATTAGAAAATTAGTAATGTAATTACTTTGTAATTCTTGTAAGAGAACATTTGTCACTAAAGTTGGTATCAACACTTAAGTTGGTAGCTATATGGCTCTGAAGAGCCTTGTCCTTCTGTAATGCCTCATACTTGCTGGAGTACTTCTCTCTGCCAGGGAGGAAGAGCATCAAGCTGGATCTCTAGAAGAAGAACTGCAACAGAGCTTAATTAGATAGGCAAACTGCTTTGTTTGGTCATACAGCTGAAAAATTTGAGATGAAGATTAACTTAAGGTGTCAGTCCAATATTTAATTCACATTTATCATTTCCCATATATTTATGACCAAATATGAAATAGAGAATCCTCTTTTAACTCATTAACCTCTCTGATCAAAGTAATAAAAATCTTCTAATGGAAGAACCAAAAATTCCCTCCTATGGGAGAAATTGGTGACATATTAAAGGATAAATTTTGATCCTGTTCAGCTTATTTTGTAGTCCTCAACTTACAGGAGGATGGAGTTCATTTAAGGAACAGAAGCAGCATGAGGAGGAAGTAATTGCAGCTGGAGATTGAGGCACAGGAAAGCCTTTGCTGAGGAGCTAGATTGTAAAGAATAAGTTCTTCAAGGAAAGATAAAAAGGCTTTTGGCATAGGGTACAGCCTGCACAAAGGCAGAAATCAACACAGCAGATATTTATTCTAGTAATTTTTTTCCTTGGTATTGGAAATTGAACTCAGGAGCACTCAACCACTGAGCCACATCCCCAGCCTTTGCTATATTTTATTTTGAGACAGGGTCTTGCTAAGTTTCTTAGAACCTCAATAAGTTGCTGAGGCTGGCTTATTCTGGTAATTTTAAAGTGACTTCAATAAAGATATATTGAACACCTATTCAGACAATGAGACAATGCATTTTTTCAGCTTGTTATGGATTGTTTGAAGATTAAAAATTAAAAAACGAACAAGAAAACCAAACATGATCTCCAAACTAAAACCATAATGAATATATTTGAAGAGAACTGAAGAATAAAAGAAATGAAATGTATTATTTGATAATTTCTGGATGGTAATACACAATTGCTTTTGTTTAATCATTCTACTAGAATGGCCCCTGAGTACAGATGACAATTAATTTAAAGGGAGTATAAAAACCCAATTTATTTGAACAAGTGAAATAATTTTAGTTAACATGACAAATCATTTGTTCAGTGTTCGAATTCATGCTTTTGAAGATCATGACTTAGTTTATCTTTAGGAGTAGGTGTTATCTCAAAAGATTTTTTCTTCTCTGTGAATCTGTTTTCTACCTTGTTGGGATAATTCTAACGTTAATGTTCAAAAGCATAGGATATTAACTCTCTTCATTTCAATTTATTGGTATTTTGTTTTAAAAACTCTTACTGTTTGAAAATATTTGTTTATTCCAGGATCTCTTTGGAGAATTAAATGAACAAAAGGGGTTTTACTTATTAATTGTGGTTATAGACTTGAGATACTAACTTCTTTGTTTTGGAGGGAGAAGAGAGAAACTGAAGCCTGGTTGTACTAGATGTGAAATTTATTGTGGCTTATAGGCAGATCAAGAGGTGATCTGTTATGAAAACTGCTTAGGATTAAAAATAGTTCTGCCCAGAAGTAAGTGTAAATGGAATTTTTTGGTAAATGTGGATAAAACACAAAGTTTGTGTATTTGATTTTGTGGAGCTAAAGTTTGAAAAGGTGAAGAAAAAATAGAGGCAAAAAGAAGGTAAAAAGACTGCTTTACATACCAGATATGAATACACAACTAGTGAAACTCCAACCTCAAGAATGGGATCCTCTAGAAGAAGTTATTCTCCATGAAGGTATAATTTGTCAAAACACATTCTACTGTTATGTATACCTAAAAAGAAGAAGAAAAAGGAGGAGGAGGAGGAGGAGAAGAAAGAAGTTTATACAATAAAAAAAGGTTTTTCTAAAAAATATTATGAAACAAATGACATTTTCTCAAATCCTGGCTTTTGTGTATTTCAGTCTAATAAAGCTACAATAAAGCTTTTGAGGAAGTTTCAGTTTGTATGGCCAACCTCATGTTTATTCTTCATGCAACATATGGACGGCTTCTATCTACTTTGAACTTTTATTTGTGAAACTCTACTCCAGTGACCTTTTGGACTTTAGATTTCTCTAGTTCAGCTGTGTTATGGTTTCTCATATTTAACAATACCTGCTTTGTCCACTAAGGTTGGAAACCTTGGATAGGAGGGGAACTGTATAGTATTTTTCAGCATGGCAAAGTCTTTTGATGGGACTGAAGAGAGATACATGAATAAAGATACAACTGCTGCTTGAGCTTTTCCTGCAGATGGCACTGGTGTTACTCAGATAAATAACATGTCTGTACTCAGCAGCTTTTAGTTCATTGTGCACACTGGAAAGGCTCATATGTACTAGGAAACTAAGTAGATGCCTTGCAGTAAGTACTCACTTATCTGTGCATGATTGAACCCCAGCATGGTTCAGCCAGTCCTTTTGGAGGTCTGCTTTTCAATTAATGCGTTCACATGGACAATAAAATCTGATGGAGTACTCTTTTTGACTAGGGAAGAGGCTAACTACCAAAATCACATTTAAAAAGGAAAGCTCCAGGACCATTCTTCAAGTTGCATGTGCTTGAAAAATACAGAATGGTCTGAGAATACATAAATATCACAGGAGTTTGGGAGGGAGGTATTGTGATTTTTTTAAAGAAAAATATTTTATTCTGATAAAAGCCTGGGTTCTGGTAATTTTTTAAAAGATTTTTTTTTTGTAGTCGTAGAGGGACAGAATGCCTTTATTTTATTTGTTTTATTTTCATGTTGCGCTGATGATCAAACCCAGTGCCTCACACATGCTAGGCAAGTGCTCTGCCACTGAGCTACAACCCCAGCTCCTATTCTGGTAATTTAAAAATGAATTCAATAAAAATATATTGAACACTTATGTAAGACAATGCATTAGGCCAAATTGCTATGGAGGGTTCAAAGATTAAAAATAGAAAACTTACACATGATCTCCATTTCTTCGGGTCTCTCAAACTAATTGCAAAAAAAATACATATATACATATGTGAGATATAAGTTAGTTTTGTAAGTGATATAAAAACTACCAGAATAATATTATTGGAATAAGGAAAGGGTGTCAAAAAGGTTTGAGATTGTGTTAGCTTTGCATCACTGTGACCCAAATACCTGAAGAGAACAACTTAGAGGAGGGACCGTTTATTTTGTCTCACAGTTCCCAGGGTTTAGTCCATGGTTGGCTGAGTGCATGGCTCTGGGCCCAAGATGAGGCAGAACATGATGGTGGTATGATATGGTAGAAGAGTGCTGCTGGATTCCTGG
Organism: Urocitellus parryii; assembly: GCF_045843805.1. Lineage (NCBI taxonomy): Eukaryota > Metazoa > Chordata > Mammalia > Rodentia > Sciuridae > Urocitellus > Urocitellus parryii. Next base: position 56,435,610 of record NC_135536.1, read on the forward strand.
CAGCCAGGAAGCAGAGAAAGGGGGAAGGGCCACAGGGCAGATGTACCCTTCCAGTGTAGGAACCCAGTGACTCATCTCTCCAGCCACACCCCACCTGCCTATGGTTACCACTTAGTCCATTCAAACTAGGGTGTACTGATTGGGTCACAGCTCTCATAATCCCATCATTTCATCTGCAAACATTCCTGTATTAATACAGGAGTTTTGGGGGAACGCCTCACATCCAAACCATAACAAAGATGAGCTGTGAAAGAAGGGGATATTCAGTTGAATGTGAACAGTGGGAAGAGACAAGATAGAATTCCCAACAAGGGAAGTGTATGAGCAGAGTGTGTGTACAGAATGGCGTTGTGTTAGGATTTAATGATTTATTCAAACATTAATAAAATCTAAGCTCTCTGGTAAGTACTCTGAAATCTAAGTGTATACCACTTTCTAATTCTGTGTTCTGGGGCATGCTATTTAATCTCTCTGTGCTTTTGTTTCCTCATCTGTAAATGGGAGTACATCCATCCATTCAAAGGGCTTCAGAGGCCATTAAATGAACTATGTTATGGTTTGGATGTTTGGTGTTCCCCCAAAGCTCCTGTATTAATACAGGAATGTTTGGAGATGAAATGATGGGATTATGAGAGCTGTGACCCAATCAGTACACCCTAGTTTGAATGGACTCAGTGGTAACCATAGGCAGGTGGGGTGTGGCTGGAGAGGTGAGTCACTGGGTTCCTACACTAGGAACCTGACCACAATAATAACTATTACTGTTATTATAGGAATGAATGTTAGATACATACATTTATATTTTATGCCAATCATTCTAAAAGGAGAATTCTAATTTTATTAGGAGATGAAAATTAGCTATTCTTACAATCTTACAAATAAGCAAATAGAGATTAGGTAAGTTAATGAACTTGCTAAAGATGATAAAGACTACATTTTTACTTAGGCCAACTTTATTCTTTTTCTGCCTCGCTGTTCATTTCTTATGTAATTAGATTGATTATACTCAGTCTGTGTGGTGAGAAGATGGCAAGGAGCTATAGCTGGACTTAAAAATAGGAGGGGCCTAGAGTATAAGACTTCCATGCTTTGCCAAGCATTTAAACTTTGTTATGCAATGATACATTATGTATGGTTTCTCATGCATACTACTTGTCTCCCTCTGTAAAGAATGAAACATAGTTGTGACCGGCACAGGTAAATTAATAGACGTGATTGAGGGCTAAGTCAAGTAAATATTCTTCAAATATTAAACGTCTACAGCATTTTCTTTATAGGTTCTTATCTTGGTCAAGGAAAATGTTCTCCATGTATTAGGCTTAACTATTATGAGAAATAGACAAGAGATTTGAACATGGGAAAAATTTCATATTTAACTTTTAGATAGAGGATGGGGAAAAAGAATAAGATAGGTGGTGAGGGGGGGAACCAGAAGATACTCTGTGTCATAAAACCAAATAATGGAAAGATTTCAGGAAGATCAACCTGTTGACTGCTCTAGAGTGGTTAGCAAGAGAAAAGCTGAGAAGAACTTGTCACACTTCCTGGTCTAGGTGATCCATCTGTGACAACTGAGCACACAAATTCAGTCCATTGTGGAGTTTCAAAATGGCAGGTGAAGTAAAGGGAGATTGGAGAAAAATAAATAGGAACAAGTAATAGATTAGTCTGACAGAATAACGTTCAGAGATAATAGGGAAAAAAATTTAAGAGGAAACATCATAACTAAGGAGGAAGAATCATGAATGAGGGGTTTCTCTTAGTATAAAAAAGGGGGATATATTATCAGTTTCAGCGACCACAGTTAGCAGAGGAGAATAAAAAGGAACAGCTGAAGAAGAGGAAAAAGCAAGAGGATACTGTTGAATGGGCACAGACGTCACGGCCAGGAGAGTGATTTGGAATGCTGCATGCATAAGACAAATCCAGTAGGATGTGGACCATTGTCAGAAGGATGTTAGTGGAGAAAGAAGAACAGAAGCTGTGTGAGAGTCTTGAAAAAAGATGGTGTGAGGAGACTTATGTGATTGGTTATGAGAAGGAGAGAAGAGAGACGGCTCCATGGATGTGTTGTATGTGTGGGTATCTTAAGAATTGGGAAAAAAAATATATATAGTTTTTGAGGAAGATGCCAATAGAGGTAAGGCCAGAAAAGGAGAGGTGAGTGAGGGCTTGTGAGGTAAATAATAGCCAATATGATCAGGAGCTCAAAGGGATTAATTATCCAGTACAACGAAGGTAGAAGAGGAGGGTGACATGACTGTGTTTGAGGGTAGGGTGAAATTTTGAAGGAGCTCCTTCCACTTGATTTACAGAGAAAGTAGGGACTGAAGGCTATTAAATATACTCTGAATTTTTATATATGACACATACCGCTCTTGACTAATTGCTCAGTTTTAATCTCCTGTTCCTACTATAGGTGACATTGCCATTTAAAAACTATTACTTAAAGGTTGTGTTTTTGTGCATAATGCCCCTCCTGTTAAAAAGTTCTTCCTTCAGATAACTCTGTAGATCCAATAGAATTTAATGACTCTCTTCTGTGACCACTGTGTCTTGAATTCTATAAATCCCTCCCAAGTAGACATCATTAGACTGAGAAGTCCTTAACAATGGGGACCATTTTCGACTGACTTTTATATTTCTTGCTCCTAGCACACTGCAGTGTTCAATAAATATTTGCTGAATCTAATTTCTTCTTTTTCCTAAATAATATTATGTGCATGTACATTTTTGTAATAATTTGAGCTTATTCCAATTCACATGCTCTCCATTTATAAAGCTAAAGCAGAAGCCGACTTGATTTTTAAACTGGTAGAAATAATACTTTACTACTTAAATTACTCTATTAGGTGCACACTGACTTTGTTGGACTTGGTGTATGTGTCTGCCTCTATGAGTGAATTATGGGTCATTAACAAGTGTAAAATCTCTCAAGGGCTAAATTTTAATTTTTGAATCTGCAACATAGGCTTGCTAGAGCCATATTTAGATGTCTAACAAAGCGTAAACTGCATTAAATAAGTAGATCTATGTACAATGTACAGGTAGAACATCTTGGAAAATTTATTTTATATCCCCACAGGGATATAAAATTCATAGAGAATTACCTCTCTATGAAGGGACTTCATCTGCTAACTGCTCCACAGTAACAGCTCAGAATTAAGCACACAATATTTGATTAACAATATGTGCTCATAGAAGAAAAGCACATATAAATAATTCAGCCATGGGGAAAGTTTTTAGGGCTGGTCCTTTCGGTGGCTGCATGGGTAACATAATCTGCAACAATTGTTTTTGTATAAGAAGTTCAATAATAAAAAAATAGGTGCTTTTGCTTTGATTTAAATGAATATAGGCTTATTGTCTCTGATCTTTAAATTGTCAATTCTCTTCTACTTTATTTAGACCACTTTTTTTTTTCAACTCCTCCCTGCATGGTTTGCGATACTTCTCATCTCAGTCCAAGATATTGCCCCCTGACTTTTTTTTTCTTTTTTAGCTGTAGGGTTTCTCACCACCTGGAGTGCAAACACTGCTGGCAGGTATTGATGGCTTTCATATTGTATGTTGACAGTACCACTACTCAGGAGTAGAATGTGGTCAGAAAGACAGATATGACCATCTATCCTTTCCAGAGAATATTGCTGTAATAAGGAACATTCAGAGACCATTTCTGCTTTAGCTCCCAAGGTTACATTGGTGAGTACATCTTACACTTTGTTTCCAAACATATACTGTTAAGCTTCTGAAGGCTTTACTTGACATCATATCTTAGGGTTTTGCTTCTGTGAGTTTTGCAAAGAAATAGTGGTGTTGATATTCTATATCTTACTTAGATTATTTTATCCAGGGCCCAGTGTACTCTGTAAGCTAGCCTGAAATAATAAATTGAATGCAAATGTAAATAGGGTTCGGCTTTCCAAATCGTACTTCCTGGAGCCATTTCTTTGAGATCCTGAGAGGACACAGTTACAGGAAAATAACCTTGTGTATTACCACCATGTTCAAATGTGCTTCTGAAGAGCAGTGACTCAAGATAGAAGGCAGCTACGTTGCAGTTTAAGTCCTTCCACAATTAAAAAAATTTGTCAGTGTGCCTGGGATGTGATATTCTATAAAATTTATCCTATGATGTTGCAGATGGGCCAACTTTTTAATTGTTATATTGATAAAATTACTGTTTGTTCAGACTGTAAGCATCAGAAGCAAAGATAATGGATTAAATTGAATAAAAATGAATAAAACAGAAAAAAGAGCATACAGTTAGAGGAGAATAAAGGTGACTCTCTGAATGGGTAAAGAAAATGTGTTTTATATATATATATATATATATATATATATATATATATATATATAAAATGGAATTTTATTCAGCTATAAAGACAAATGAAACTATGGCATTTACAGGAAAATGGTTGGAACTAGAGACCATCATGTTAAGTGAAATAGTCAAACCCAGAAGGTTGACACTCATATGCTTTCTCCCATACATGGAAACTAGAGAGGAAAAAGGAAAAGAAAGCTGGAGTGGATCTCCTAAAAAATGAATGGGAAATAAGTAGAGGAAAAGAGTAAAGTGGTGGGAGGGTGGAAGGGAGGGGTGAAATGCTGGGGAGTGATATTGGTAAAATTGTATTATTATATTGTGTGCATGTTATGTACAACTATAATTCACCAATAAAAATGTGGGAAAAATGAATAAATAAAATAAAAAGGAGACTGTTTATAACTCATTTTGAGAATAGTTAGTAGAGAATATTGATAAATGTCATCATATCAAAAATTAAAACTTTCGTTTAAATTTAACACTATAAATTAAGGCATGAAGTATGCTAGGAAGTGTTTCAACTGCTTTATTCATTCTTCAGCTTATTCATTCTTCAGTAAACATTAACTGGATACATAGTATGGGCCACATACATTTTAGGCCTTGGAGACCTGGAAGTGAACAAAACATAAAAATCTCTGCCTTTGCAGAGTTTACAGTGCAGAACTCCAAGTTCAACAACAACAACAATCCAGATTGGAAAATAAGGAAAGGAGATGAGCAAGTAATTCTAGAAAGAAAAAGTAAAAATGGCCAATAACTATTAAGCTTCATTTTAAACCTCAGTAATAACAGAAAGATATAAATTAATCAATGAGATAGCAAGGTTTCCACAAAAATTTAGGAACAGTAAAAGAAAAGAAAAGAAATCACAAATTCAGTGATAGTAATCGTGTAGGACAATGGGTAGTTTCAGTCACTTGAGTGGCATGTAAATTGGTACAGCCCTTGAAGAGACAATGCAGCAGAGGTTTTTACCCTGCAACTCCCCTTCAGACATGTATTTGCTTGGATTAAATGTTTGCATGTCCCCATATTCATATGTTAAAGCCCAAATTCCCAATACTATGATATTTGAAGATGGTACCTTTGGTGGATAATTAAGTTTGAATTGGGTTATGAGTGTAGGAAATTCATGATGGAATTAGTGCCCTTATAAAGAAAGAGGATAGAGAGGAAGAAAGGCCAAGTATGCACACAAGAAGACAGCTGTTTGGAAGATGGGAAGAGAGCCCTAACCAAGAACCTGACATGCTTTACTCTGTTCTGGAACTTTAGCCTCCAGAACTGTGAGAAGTAAATTTTTGCTATTTAAACCACCCAGTCTGTAATATTTTTATTATGGCAGCTCAAGCTAATATGATTTCTGTCTCAGTCCATTTGATGCTGCCATAACTGGATATCTGAGACTGACTAAATAGTAACAAACAGAAATTTATTGGCTTCCATTCTGGAGGATGGAAAACCCAAGATAAATGTGTTGGCATCTGTTTTGAGCTTTTTTGTTGTGTCATCAGCAAAATTGCAGAAGATGAAAGGGAAAGAGTACAAGATGGCAAGCCCATTCTTGTGAACCCTTTTTAGGATAGCATCAATTTGCTCATGTAGAAAGAGTCCTCATAACCTAAACATCTCTCCTTAGGCCTCACTTCTTAACCCTGTCACACTTGGAATCGAGTTTCCAATATGTAAATTCCGGGGGACACATTCAAACCGTCTTAATATCCTAGAAAAAATAGTGCATAGTCATGTTAATTTTTTGTAGCATTTGTTTCAATAGAAAAATGAAGGTAATTCAAATATTCACTAGTGGGTAAATAACTAAGTAAAATATGACATATCTACTTGAAATATTATAGAAGATCTCTATTATAACATGATAAGATATTCAAGAAATGGATGAGAAAAAGCATTAAAACTATATGAGAATATTACTTATGTAAAATAAGCAGAAATATGCAAAAGAGAGCATATATTTTTATATGTCTACCTGAATTTATATTTTCACATGTATATTTATCAAAGCATTTAAAAAGGTATGCTGATAGTGCCTGCCCCTCTGGAAAGTGAAGTGGGAATGAAGTTCAGGGGAACGTTTGCTATGACCTAAATTATTTAAAATTCTATGCAAGAATGAATTCATTTAATAATGTATAATTAAAGTTGTTTTAAATAAAGACAAGTACAGGAAATAAAAAGTCAGTGGGCAGAAAAGAAAATTGGCAGCTGAGAGTATTTGGGGAATTGAGTTGTCTAAAGCATAAGAACACGGTACCTCATCTAATTTGTCTAAAGTGCAGGTCATATGCTGAGGAACTGAGGGAAAAAAATTGAAAAACTGAATTGAAACTCTTTATAAATGGTCTTTAAGTTTGGACTAAATTCTGTGTATCACTTTTTAAGCAGTGATCTGAGTTTTTTGGACTCTGTATTTTGTGAAGTTTTATGTATTATACAGGATGGTTTGAAGAGAAGACCAAAGAAAGTTAAGTGTACGTGTGTGTGTTTGACAATTTCAGAAATAAAATGTGTTACTGTATCGTATCTCATAAAATCCATTTACAAGTATACCACTGGTGATTGGGAAGTAGGAGTAACTTTGAATACATTAACATGTGTGCATAAATCTTACCCTAGAGAGGGAAGTCAGAGAATTTTCCCATCTTAGTTACTGCTATCTGTGGTGTACTCTTAGGGAAATTTCAATATCTCAAGATTATCAGGAGTCAGCAAAATATTTTAATCTGATCTTCCAAGAGCACTTCTTTTGCTTTTCAATTCCTTTGAGTTCAGATTCTTAAGAAACAATGAGCCCTACATCAGGCCCAAAAGATAAATGATACCTACTTCAGCATCTATCTCAAGGTATATTTCTAACTTCTTTAAGTAAAAAAGATGGATATCGGGAAAGTTATTAGTCAGCACTACCTTTCCTTCTGCCAGTGATAGAGATGAAGTCAATCAACCTCAGCATCTGCCCAGGTCAGCACACTTGAAGGGACTTTTGACACGGAAACAAATTTCATGATATAGCTTTTCTTCCAGAACACATTCTAATTTTAACCCTGTTTTTAACAAGAAGGGTTGATGTTCTTATCTCAGGGAAACTGTCTACCTTTTCCTGTCCTGTTTTTCATCGCCAAGGCTTTCAAAGACTATCCATCTCATAATTTTAACACAAAACCACATTTCCTAATTGCATCATCACCTCCTAGAACATGATTTTGAAAAGTTAAAAGGGGAAAAAGAAATCTGTCTCCTGCAGGATACAGTATACATTTACTACTACCTACTTGTCAGGTTTCCAAAAGTGAAATTAAAATGGGAATGATAAATGAAGGTAATGTTCCTCTGTTCCTTTCTCCAATCCAAACTTAATTTTCTTCCTTCTCTTTGTTACCAATCTCTTGCCTCCAATGACACCAAGTCCTGTAGCTCAACTCTAACTGGACAGACATTTGTCCCGTCCCTACGAACTGTTAGTCCCAGAACAAGAGAGCAGTTCTGTCTTAATTGTGATAAGGAGTGAGCATTAAAATGAAGTGGCAAGGCTAGAGATAGAGCTAAGTGGCACAACACTCTCAACAGCAGGCACTAAGTTCCATCCCCAGCACTTGAAAATGAAAAATAAGTGAAAAAGAGTGACCATGAGTTTATTGAGCACAGTATTCATTTTTTAACAAATACCGAACACTAAATACTACAGATACAAGTATGCTTTAGATGCCAACTCTCCCTCTGAGGGGTGCAAGTTAATAGGGGATGCCTGTTTCATACATGCCATTATAATACAATGTCATGTTATGGTACAGGTATTTATAATTCTTTTCTATTTTTAAAATTCTTTTTACATATATAACATTAGGATGCATTTTGGTATGATCACAAAAGTATGGAATATAGTTTGCTCTAAGTCCCCAGCACTTCCTCCACCCCCACTTCTCCCTCTTCCTGCTCCCCTCTGTCTACTGATCTTTCTATAATTTATTTTTTAGTTTTTTTAAAAAAAGTTTAAATTAATGTCTTGATTTTGGAATTCACTGTGCTATATTCATGTATGTGTATACTAAAATTCGGTCAGATTCATTCCACTGTTTTTCTTTTTTCCCACCACTCTTTCTTCCTCCTCCATCTACTCTACTGGTCTTTCTTCCACCATTTTGATGAAATTCTCTTTCCCTTTTTTTCCCTTTCTCTCTCTTTCTTTTTTATTTATCTTTCCCTTCCCTTTATTTTGGATACCCTCTACATTGAAAAGTATAGAATTAAAGAAGAGCAAAGCTGGAGGTATTCTAATACTGAGTTTCAAACTATACTAGAGCTATATTAACAAAAACAGCATGGTAGTGGCACCAAGACAAGCATGAAGACCAATGGAATAGAATAGAAGACACAGTGATGAACCCATGTAAATAGTTATCTAATACCAGAAAAATGTGTCAAAAACATAAGTTGGAGAAAAGTTAGCCTTTTAAACAAATGGTGCTGGGAAAATAGAAATTGCTATGTAGAAGAATGAAATTTGACCCCTATCTCTCACCTTGCACAAAAATCAACTCAAAATGGATGAAAGTCCTAGGTTTAGACTAGAAATCCTGCAACTGCTAGGAGAAAATGTAGGCCCAATAATCCAGCATGTAGGTACAGCTCTTAATAAGACTCCTAACGTGCACGAAATAAAACAATAAGTGGAATGACATCAAATTAAAATCTCCTTCAAGCAAAGGAACCAAGGTTTGAAGAGACAGTCTATATTTGGGAGAAGATCTTTGCTACCTGCTTCTCAGATAGGGCATTAACATCTAAAATATGTAAGTGATTCAAAAAAACTTAATACCAAAAAACAAATAACACAGTGAATAAATAGGAAAAAGAAACAGACACTTCTTAAAAAAAAGAAATACAAATGATCAACAAATATATGAAAGAAATGTTCAACAGCTCTAGCAATTAGGGAACTACAGATTAAAACTACATTGAGATTTTATCTCATTCTATTCAGAATGGCAATTATAAAGAGTACAAATAATAGCAAATGTTGGTGAAGATATGGGAAAAAAGGTATACATTGTTGGTGGAATGGCAAATTAGTGCAACCACTCTGGGAAGCAGTATGAATATTTCTCAAAAAACTAGGAATGGAACCACTATATGCCCCAACTATCCTACTCCTTGGTATATATCCAAAAGAAATCAGCATACTACAGTGATTCAGCCACATCAATGTTTGTAGCTGCAGAATTCACAATAGCTAAGCTATGGAACCAACCTAGGTGCCCTTCAACAGATGAACGGATAAAGAAAATGTGGCATACATACATAATAGAGTATTACTCAGCCATAAAGAAGAATGAAATTATGGTGTTTGCTGGTAAATAAATGGAACTGGATACTATCATGATAAATGAAATAAGCCAGACCCCAAAAGTCAAAGATTGAATGTCTCTCTGATATATGTTATTTAGAATTCTGAATGTATTCAGAGTGCTCTGAACTCACTCATGGGTAGAGAGGTCAAGGAAGGTGTCCTAAAGGAGGTGATGCTCAGATACAAAGGAGGAGTGCAGCGAGAGGAAGGGAGCAAAAGGCCATTTCTGGCAGTGTAGCTGCCATGTGTCAAGGAATAGAGGAGGAATGCATGTATTAATTGGGGAAAGGTAAACTTTTCCATGTGGTTACAGAACAGAGGGAGAAGAGTGACTTTGAGGAAGAACTGAGAGTGGAGAAGAGTTAATGAGACATTGCACTAGCAGGAATAGTCATTGTTCTCTGTGTTTTATGTGTTTTTTTCACATTTGCTCCACAAAAATTCCTGATGAAGTACCAATACTCTCATTTTGCATATAAGGAATCCAACTCTAGACACCATAAAAACAAAATGAAAAATTTCCCAAATGTACATAGAAAGTTGCAGAGGCAGTAACTGAATTCAAGTCCAACGGACTTTAAAACACGTGTTCCTTTTCAAGGAAGAGTAGATGGTTGGGCAAATTATACCTGTGAAGAATCTTGAATGAAATGGGAATATGAATTTTATTTGGTATGAATCCAAAGAAACGTTTTGAACAAGAGGAAAGGAATACTTCATCTTAAAAAAAAAAAAGGTGTTGATTTTAGAACAACTTTTGCTAGTAGTCGTGACATACTGTCATTAGTATTAGTCAGAAATTTGCCTGGAGTCAATAATTGGTCAGAAACAAAATATAATTAAGTCATTCTATGTAATGGATAGTCTCATCTACATACAATTAAACTGAAATATAATTTAATGTAGAGCAGCACCATTGAAAAGGACAAAAAGCTGTCCAGTCAAGCTGACGGCATAATTTTCAGTACGTTCCCAACTTGATGTTTAAATGAATTAAAAACACAGAGACCTACCCAGATACATGAGCAAAATCATTGCTTTCATGATTATTTAGGGTTGATGTCACACAGGGTACAAACAGACGCCTCGGATGACACAGTGACTGTTTTAGCCAAGCTTTTCAGACTCGGTTATAAATTTAAAACCTGTATAAATTTGAAGCAAGTGTTAGCACCAGGTGGAGGTCAGCACAACACTACCTATATGTCCTCACTTTATCTGAAACAAGAGACATACTGTAATCTGTTGTTCTACAGGAAATAAAGTATAAATCAAAAAGGGGCTCTCTACCAGGCCCTATGTTGTCCTTGAACTACGTGCACAGAAACTCAACTGATACTAAAAGCACAGTGGCCTGTTATGTGGCAAATGACTGCATTTATTTCCTTTCGTCTTTTTTTTCTTAATGAGTGAACTCAGTAATAAGCCAGTCAACTTGATGCATTAATCTGTTCACATTGTCCTTTATTACAAAGTTAGTGTGTATAACAAAAGTAATTCTAATGTATGAATCATCTTGAAAAGAGATTATTTTTCAAAATAGAAAAGTGAGGAAATAACATTTTTTCCTTCAAATTTCATATTTAAAAATTATGTCTGCAGGTTGAGGGGACTATTTCAAGCTGTTTCGTCTACTTTGAATTCTGATTATTTCACTTACTGATCTGAACACGTAATATCTCAGAGCTTCAGTTTCCTTAACTGGAAAGCAGAACTGGAACTCCCTACCCTTTCAGGACTGGTGTGAAGATGAAGTATGATAATATACAGGATGCAGGTAGGTGCTGGGTTCATGGAGAACTCGCACCCCCCTGCCTATAGAAGTCAATATGTAAATTGTTTTGGCTTTAACATCTGGTTGCTGCCAAAGTAAAGAGTTCTACAGAGAAATATACTTGTGTAAAAATAAATTAAAGATGATTACAGGTCTTAGACTTTAAATTTTAGACTTAATCTGAATATTCAAAGGTTGTTTTATGTTAATATTAGTTATTTATTAGGAAGTTAGAGTTTGGATGCTTTTGCCTTCATTTAAGCAGTTGCTGCTTATCAAGAAATTTAAAAGTAGATAACAGCAGGATAGGTTGGCCTGTTTGTGAAGAGACCATTATCTGGTGCATGACTTATGAAAATACTTGCTTTCTTTCCCTAGTCTAGTATTAGATTCTTGCTTATGAGAAGACAGCTTGCTTCTAATTGCCAATCTGCAAGATAAAACACAATTTAAATGTCTCCCTTATGATAGAGTTTTAAAACCAAACCAAAAAGACTTTAGCAGTACCTAGGATGACTCTGCCAAAAAACTGGAGCAAGGGTCTTTCTTTAAAAAAAAAAACAATTTTTTTTTCCTCTTTTCCTCGCAACTGACTTTGTGATCTGTAATTTATGGGCTGTCATGGAAACAAGTCACATATTTGCGTTCTGATAGCAGAAGCTGAGAATGGTGAATATTCAAGGTGGCACCAGGCTCATCTATGCTGAGAACATTTAGTACTAAATATTCAAAGATACAGCAGTCACAATCATAGCAAAGAGGACACTGTTTCAGTGAATTCCAAGACAATTGCCTAATGTATTTCTGGACTGACTTGCATATACCTACTTAGACATAAATAGTAAGTTCTCCAGTGTGAGTGAATCACTGAGTATATGTACATTTTGATAAGGACACAGGTTTTTTTTCCAATAATAATGAATGCAATATTATTAAGAATTTATTTATTTTATACTTTCTCATTAATTAGCTTTATTCCAATGAAAGCCATCTTTGGTAGTTTTAAAGCAATCTTAAAAATAATTCTCCTCTGCTGCTTTAGAAACCAACACTTTTGAAGTCACTAAGAAAATAACTATAGATTGATGCTATTGACTTAGTCTAGTTGTTTATGGAGCCGTCAGCAGAAAACCACACAAAAAAGGAAGGTTAAGAATTACTTATATTGTATTCTAATTATCCTTTGGGTTGTCTTATATATGTTACAAAGAAAAGCAATTTTAAGAAAAATTTTATTGATGCATAATAGTTATGCATAACAGTGGGATTCACTGTGGCATATTTTTATGTGCACATAACATAATTTGATCAATTTCATTCCCCACTACCTCCCCTTGTCCTATCCTTCTCCCTCCATTGAAATCCCTTCCCCTGTGCTATAGTTTTCTTTCTATTTTCATAAGATCCTTTTTTTGTCTATAGCTATAGAGAAAACATGATCCTTGACTCTCTGAGTCTGGCGTATTTTGCCTCACATGATGCTCTACACTTCCATCCATTTTCCTGCAATGACATAATTTTGTTCTTCCTTATGGTTGAATAAACTCTCATGTGTATGTATATGTACTATATTTCCTTTGTTCATTTATTCATTGATGGGCACCTAGGCTGGTTCCATAACTAAGCAATTGTAAATTGTGCTGCTATGAACATAGTTATGCATAATATGCCAACTATGTTCTAGTGTGTGTGTGTGTGTGTGTGTGTGTGTGTGTGAATTTGTGTATCGACTGCATTGAATCTGTATATTGGGGTAATATAGGCATTTTAATATTAATTTTGCCTGTTCATGGACATGGAAGGATTTATAGGGTCTTCTTTAATTTCTTTTTTCAATGTTCTATAATTTTTCACTATAAAGGTCTTTTACCTATTTGGTTAGATTCATTTTAAATGGGCTCTTTTTTTTGAGGTTATTGTGAATAGAATTGTTTTCCTGGTTTCTTTTCTGAGCAGATTAATTATGATGTGTAGAAAAGCTATTTATTTTTTTATGTTGATTCTACAACCAGTACCTTGCTGAATTTGTTTATCAACTCCAGAAGTTTTCTGGTAGACCTTTTAGAATCTTCTAATTATAGGATCATATCATATCATTTATAATATGATACTTTGACTTCTTCTTTTTCTACTTTTGTCCCTTTTATTTCCTTTTTTTTGGCCTTAATTGTCTGGCCAAAATTTCAAGTATTATAAAACAGGAGTGTTGAGAATGGACATCTCTATCTCGTTCCTGATTTTAGAGGAAATGCTTTCAGTTTTTCTCTGTTCAGTATGATATTGGCTTTGGATTGATCACATATAGCTTTTATTCTGTTGAGGTGCAGTTCTTTACATTTCTAATTTCTTCAGGGATTTTATCATGAAAGGATGTTGAATTTTGTCAAAGGTTTTTTTTTTTTTTTGCATTATTGAGATGGTCCTTGGTTCTATTTATGTGGTATGTTACGTTTATTGATTTGCATATGTTGATCCATACTTGTAATGAAACCAACTAGATTATGGTATTTAATCTTTGTCATGTGATGTTGTTGAGTCCCTTTTCCCCCTTTTGTACTGGGGATTAAATCTAGGGTCATTTTACCACTGAGCTATATCCCCAGTTCTTTTTATTTTCAAATTTGAGACAGTGTCTTGCTAAATTGATGAGGGTCTTGCTAAATTGCTGAAGCTGGCTTCAAACTTGCCATCTTCTTGCCTCAGACTCTGGAGTCACTGGAATTACAAGCATGTGCCATCGATACCCAGCTGAGTTGTTGAATTTTATTTGCTATTGTTTTATTAAAGATTCTTGTATCTATGTTTATTAAGGATTTGGGTCTTTACCTGTCCTTACTTGGTTTTAGAATTAGGGTGATTCTAGCTTTTGAGAATGAATTTGAAAGTGTTCCCTTCTTTTCTATTTCATGGAATAATAGAACATTAATTTCTTTAAAGGTTTGTAGAATTCACTTATGAATCCATGTGGCCCTAGGTTCTCCTTTGTTGAAAGGATTTTTAATTCTTGCTTAAATATTCTTTCTTGCTATTGATTATATTTCTCTCACACAACATATTGCTGGGTCTTAGTTTTTAATCCACTCTGCCAATCAATGTGTTTTAATTGGAGAATTGAGACCGTTCAATTCATTGTTGTCATAGAGAGTTCTTCATTACTTGCTGCCATTTTGATTTATTGTAATATTTTATTTGATCCTGTTTCTCATTTGATATGAGCAAACTATACATATATAAGCAAATAAAAATTTCTACTAGCCAATTAGAAAAGAGGGTGAAAAATAATATAGAGCAGGCTAAAAGTTAAGCGTTAATGATAGTAAACACAAAATTAGTAGGGGACAAAACAAAAAAAAGGGAAGAAAAAAGGGAAAAGAGGTGAGGGAGGAAAGGGAGACAGAAGAAAAACAATAGGGCAAAAAGGAAAAGAGAGAAGGAAAGAGATTTGGCTTGAGAAAGAAGAAGTATTGAGAAAAATCCGATTAATTAAATAACACATAAAATTAGTTGGAACCACGAAAAAACAAATAATGAGGGAAGACACAACAAAGTATTCAAAGCTGCTAATAAAATAATCATAAAAGGACTAAACTTTCTCCTTTTTGAGTTATTTAAACTGTAGACCCTTCTTCTGTTTATTCGCATATTTATACAAATAGGTGTGAACTTGCCTTTGTTGCTGTTGGTGCTTTGGGTAAGGAAGCACATGGCAACAGGCACTGTGGTGCATGACTGTAATCCCAGAGGTTGGGAGGTTGAGACAGGAGGATCATGAGTTCAAAGCAACTCAGTGAGATCCTGTCTCTAAATAAAATACAAAATAGGGCTGGGAATGTGGCTCGGTGGTCGAGTGCCCCTGAGTTCAATTCCTGGCAACCCACATAAAAGCCCATGGCAGAGTATGGGATGACCCTACAGTTGGAGTGCAGCATAGTGCATAGTGGGGTCAGAGGCTGGAGCACTGGGCTGTGACCAGGGCACAGGGCAGCCTGCAACATTGGGAGCACAGTGGTGGCCAGCAGCAGAAGTGTACATTGTTTCTTAGACACTGTGCTCCCTGGCAGAGGCATTTGGCCAAGGCCCTTGGTAGAGGTGTGCTCAGTGTTTCCTTCCTGATTCACTCCTTGGAATTGTCTTTCACTCTGCTTCACTCCACTGCCATTTCAGCTCCTGAGGGAGGCATCATGGGGAGCGTGCAAACTTCAGAGCACAGTGATTCCACTACATGGGGTTGTTTGGGTTGGCCATTTCAAAGGCATTCCCTCTGATGTTATTAGCAGGTCTTAAATGGCATGAAGCTGCAGGGGTTTAATTGCTCCCTGAACTGTGAGCTTAGATGCAGTCTTCAAGATGGCTGCATGCTACAGTTCTCTACCAGCAAGTTGAAAAAAATGGGGCACTTCTCCTTCCCTTTGAGGCTCCAGTTCCAGTTTCACTTAGTTTGACTTTCTTTTCTACTCCTGTTTCCAAAGTAGGCTTGTTAGCTTTCTCTTTCTCCTTTTGTTACCTGTCCTCCCAGACTTTCTTATAATGGTGTAGGTGCTCCTTGTGGGTTAACACATATTTTCCTGTCCCAGTAACCAGAATTTGCGAGTCCCTTTAAGTCTCTGACCTTCCAGTACTGTGAATCAGTGCATTGCCTCTCATCCACCTCTGTAATCAGCTGTTATATTACTGCCTTGATTTCAAACTGTGGAAGAAATGAGATCTGCAGCCTACTTCATCTCAGCCATCTTGGGTTCTCCACAATTTATGTACTATTTCTAAATATGTTTTTCTGATCTTTGTTTTCTTCATCCCTCTTTAACTTATGAAAATTGATAGCAAAGAGTAGAATAAATCAAATAGATATGAAAATTGCCAAATGGTATGTATTCTGAAAATATCATATAATTATAGAGGTCAAGAAACCAAAGAAATTATATATATGCATTAATCAGCATTTTTACCTTGATTTGCTACACTTTGTATCTGGAATCCCCTAATATGACTAGTTAAATAGATTTATTTTAATAACTAAGAGGTTCTAGTTACAGAAAAAAAAGAAGAATTTGTCTGTTTTGACCATCTCAAAAATGAAATTTTAACTTACTGGTAATATATATGATTGGGATTTCCATTCCAATTTTGTTATCATAATTCTGATCTCAGTTATAAAACATCTTATAGGATTTATGAATCTAAATAAATATTTTCTTTTCTGCTCTAAGCACATTGGATAAATATTTACATACACTTTCACAAGGATATTTTTAAAAAATATATTTATTTTTTAGTTGTAGTTGGACACAATACCTTTATTTTATTTATTTTTATGTGGTGCTGAGGATTGAACCCAGGGCCTCACACATGCTCGGTGAACACTCTACTGCTGAGCCACAACCCCAGCCCCTCACAAGGATACTTTTAATTCACTACCCACCACTGTGTCAAGGCATGAGTGTGTTGAAAAGTTGCCTCAATGAGCAATTGATGTTTTTTCCCTTTGTCATATTTAATTTTTATATTGCATATACATGAAAGAGTGACTTGTAGAATTCAGTAGAACAAAACAGAAAAACAAACTATGAAACAAAATTGAGAATGGAAAGAGAAGAAAAGGTGAGAACTCAAGAGTAAATGGTATAATGAAGCCAGAGGGAAAGGTTGAAAAGGGAGAAAAACACTATGGAGGGAGAAAAACAGAAAAAGAAAAATGAACAGACTACAGGAAGAATCATTCTAGAACTGAACATATCTGAAGTGTCAGGCAATATATCTCTAAAAATGCATTTAGGAATGCAGTCGTCCTCTTGTTAATGTTAATTTGTTGCATATGACAACAGAATGCATTACAATTCATATTACCCATATAGAGCACAATTTTTCATATCTCTGGTTGTACACAAAGTAGAGTTACATCCTTCACGTCTTCCTACATGTACGTAGGGTATTGACAGCTATCACATTCCACCATTTTTCCTACCCCTATGCCCCCTCTCTTTCGCTCCTCCCCTTTTCCCATTTTCCCTATCTAGAGTTCATTTATCTCATTCCCCCAATCCCATCCCCACAGCATATTATGAATCAGCATCCTTAAATCAGAGAAATCATTCAGCATTTGTTTTTTTGGGATTGGCTAATTTCACTTAGCATTATATTCTCTAGCTCCATCCATTTACCTGCAAATGTCATGATTTTATTCTCTCTTAATGCTGAGTAATATTCCATTGTGTATATATACCACATTTTCTTTATCCATTCATCTACTGAAGTGTATCTAGGTTGGTTCCACAATTTAGCTATTGTGAACTATGCTGCTATAAATATTGATGTAGCTGTGTGCCAGTAGTATGCTGTTTTTAATTCCTTTGGGTATAGACTGAGGAGAGGGATAGCTGGGCAACTAGTGGTTCCATTCCCAGTTTTCCAAGGATTATCCATACTGCTTTCCATATTGGCTGCACCAATTTGCAGTCTCACCAGCAACGTATGAGTGTGCCTTTTCCCCCACATCCTCGCCAACACTTATTGTTGTTTGTAGCAGTCATTCCTTTTTAATAGTTACAGAAACAAAAGAAGAATTTTTCTGTTTTGACCTCAAGTGTTATGTAAGATGTGATATTTGGTGTCAACACTACTCTTGGCATTTAATCTATCTGTATGGATAGAAAAGGTAGTCATGAACTTAAAGAAAAAGGTAGAATACAGTTCCTGAAGAATTGGAGGAAAAAAATAATGTATTGACATTACTGGAAAAAGCATTTTAGGAATAATATCTTTTCTAATTATTTAGGCATCTGTACTGTGAATTAAAAAAAAAAAGCTTTGATAGCATTGACATACCATTGTTGACAAACTGATTTGAAATCAAATTTTTTGCATAGGATGTATTTCAATATTCTTTCTTCTATTGGAAAATGCAGTCTAATAAAGTGGTTTGGGAAAATCTGAATTCATTTTTTTCTCCATATAGAAATTGTACAATTTATTCAGAGCAGCGACAATAAGCTTTCTTTCTTTCTCTTGTCTTCTGAACAGTGAAAATAAAGTTTCTTTCTTTATTTATTCTCCTTCTCTTCCCACCTCCTCTTCTTCAAAATATCTTTATTTCTTCTCTTCCTTCTCCTCCTCTTCCTCCCTCTCTAGCTCCTCCTCCTCCTCCTCTTCCTCCCTCTCTAGCTCCTCCTCCTCCTCTTCCTCCCTCTCTAGCTCCTCCTCCTCCTCCTCCTCTTCCTCCCTCTCTAGCTCCTCCTCCTCCTCCTCTTCCTCCCTCTCTAGCTCCTCCTCCTCCTCCTCTTACTCCCTCTCTAGCTCCTCCTCCTCCTGCTCTTCCTCCCTCTCTAGCTCCTCCTCCTTCTCCTCCTCTTCCTCCTTCCTCTAGCTGCTGCTGCTCCTCCTCCTCCTCCTCCTCCTCCTCCTCCTCCTCCATCTTCTATTACTGGGGAATCAAACCCAAGGCCTTGGGCATGCTAGGCAGGTGCGCCACCACTGAACAATACCCCTAGCCCCAGACCCAAGTTTTACAATTTTGAAATTGAAACATTCCCCTGTGCTCAAGCTATCAAAACCTTTGAGAACCTCAATAATTATACAACATTGAATAGTGCAAGGGACTATTCTTGCTTCTTGGCTACTTTTGTTACAGAAACTCCCTTTAGGTTTGGCACCAATGGGCTCAACTGCACATTTCTATTCCATTAGACATGTAGACAAGGAGAATTTAAATTCTCTCATACAATCACAGCACAATTGAAACTTATATCACATTTTTTGGGTGGACAGAGATATAAGCATACTTTAGAGAGCTTCACAAACAATTAGAACCATTGCTATTCAGAGATGTAAAGATGAGTAAGTTTCGAACAAGAGATTCCATTACTAATTTTTTTCTATGATTTCTGGAGCTGGTGCCACCATACTTACAAAAAGACAATAAAATTATTACACTAAAAAGTATGCAGCGTATGTTGCAAAATGTTTTTTAGCTAGCTTGTACTCAGAGAACTAAAAATGAGGGCCAAGAGTCATGAAATTTTTTTGATTTTTGCATTCTTTTCTCTTCTGGATTATGGAAATGCATGCATTAGCTAATAGCAGCTATCCCCAAAACATTCCCTTCAAGTACATTTCAGGTCTGTAAAATGACAATATAAATCATAAAAACATTGTGAATTCCAATTATTGTTAACTGTTACTATAATGAGCATTGCTGGGAATGAATGACTAATTTCAAAGTAATGCTTTCAGTTTTACTACAATCTTTCCTTTAAAAAAGTATGATTTTTCTAAATGTGATAGCATTCATTTAAAGTAGAAATTATCTCTCAAATACTGCTTTCTAGGAAGATTAAAAATGGGCTCATCAGTTTATGAAATGAGATAAAATACATCAAATTTTAACACGTGCAATTTATTTCATACAAAACTTATTCCAACTTGTACGCCAATTTTAGATCTCAGTGACTTGGGACTCTGAGGCAGGCAGATCACAGGTTTGAGGTCAGCTTCAGCAACAATAAATCTCTCCAGCAACTCAGTGAGCTCCTGTCTCAAAATTTGAAATAAATAAATACATAAAAAGGACTGGGTATGTAGCTCAGTGTAAGGCACACCTAGATTCAATCCCCATTACTGAGGGTGGGGGAAACTTTGTTGTAATAAGTATAGAATATACTTCCTGCAAAAATCAAACATATGATCGCCTGAAAACACAAACACACACACACACACACACACACACACACACACAGAGCCTGAATGTGTGTGCATGTGTTTAATAGATGATTAGAATATATTCAGGCCATCAAGATATAGCACTAATTTCTATTTGATGATTCTTCTATTCCTTCCTTTGCTCAAGCATCCAAAACAGTGTCTCAGAGGGAATGTGTATCTTAAAATGTTTATACTTTATTTTCTCCTTGCAAAAAATGCTCAAAACTAAAACTAAATGCTCAGAACTAAAAACATTTTTATTTAAAAATAAAAGGTTTAAATATTTCTCCACTTATGGACAAATCAACTTTATCTTTATTGTAAAGAGCTATACTGAAATGAAGGTAACCTCCTATATGAGGAAGATTCTTTCAGTATTACTTTTTTTTTAACCATAATACTAATTTAAAGATAAATATATGGATTTGACTGTATCTTAAGTAATACTCATCAAGCTTTCCTGCCTCCTATCTTATACCATATCCCATTGTATTCTCTGTTCAAAGTGCATACATAGCTTAGGATTTGTACAGTGAATTTAACTTAACAATGTAGAAGATACTTGAAAGTAATATCATAAAGTTCATTTTAAAAGAACTGTAACCTACAAGCCAATATAGCCTATGGGCATAGATACAAAATACTCAACAAAATATTAGTAAATAATCTACCAATATATGAAAAGAATTTTATATCATGACTAAGTGGGATTTATTCCAGATGTACCAGGCTGTTTCAACACTTGAAAACTAATCACATTAAATATATCACATCAAAAGATAGCCTATTCAATAAATGGAGCTGGGAAAACTGGAAATCCACATGTAGCAAGATGAAATTAAACCCCTATCTCTCACCCTACACAAAATTTAACCCAAAGTGGATCAAGGACCTAGGCATTAGACCAGAGACTGTGCACCTACTTTAAGAAAAAGTAGCCCAGACAAATAAATAAATAAACAAAAATTAAAAAATATAGAGAGAGGAAAATTCTGAAATTGACTTCTTATAACTCATTAGGGAACTGATAAAGTTTTTATCAGTACAGGAAGATTACCAGTATACAAACTCACCTTGTAACACTGAACAAACATTTATCTATTAGAACAAACATTTATGTATTAGGCAGATGTAACCAAGTATTTGTTCTCATATCCTTGAGTTTTTCTTCCCATGGTCTTCAATTTCTGGCATCTTCACAGTGTATGTATGTTGAGTTTTTTGGAAACGGTTAGTTCTTTTTGAAATAACAGTGGAAAACAGTTATATAGCACTCACCATGGTCCCAGCATTGATCTGGGTGTTTTACAGGTAGGTGTTAACTCAATACTTGCAATAAACCTATCCTATGGCTTCTGATATTAATATCTCCATGTAATAAATGAGGGAAGTAGGCTCACACTCTGTAAGGGGAAGAGTAGGAATGGTAAACTTCACTATGCTGTTACTAGTTAGCCAATGGATGTGGCTTTAGTTAGCCAATGAGTATGGTGGCAACACCTGTAATCCCAGCAATTTGGGAGACTGAGATAGGAGGATTGCAAGTTTGAAGCCAGACATGGTAATTTAGTAAGACCCTGTCTAAAAAAAAAAAAAAAAAAAAAAAAAAAAAAAAAAAAAAAAAAAGGACTTGGGATGTATTTCAGTGATAAAGCACCCTTTGGTTCAATCCCAGTACATCCAAATAAATAAGTAAAATTAAGATGTGACTTTAAGATATTAGGGGCCATATTATTAAAGTATTACATTTTTAGTTTGTATATGAAAGTGCTCAATACATGCATCTACAATAACTAATAATAAATTAAACTAAATTTGACCCAGGGATACTTCGGATACTTCTGTACGTTGAGTTTCTATGTAAGTTTAACAGTGGTCTGCTACATGCTTTGAATATAGCCCCTGTTGCTCTGCCACTATGACTTATTTTTAAAGGAAACATGTTTCTTTCTCTTCTTCTATCCCTCCCCCTTCCAAATCTCCCATTCCTAATCTTTCCCTTTCTTTTTTTTAATTTATTTATTTTAGGTGTAGATGGACACAACACAATGACTTTATTTTTATGTGGTGCTGAGGATTGAACCTGGGTCCCGCCCGTGCTACTCGAGCGCTCTACTGCTGATCCACAATCCCAGCCCCCTAATCTTTCCCTTTCTAATCTCCTGAGAAACAGGCTTACCTTTCTTCCCCATCCTAGGCAGAGTTATCTCTCTTTGAGCATACACCCAGCACAAGAGCAAAGTAATTTAGACTTCTGGGATGATACCAGATCTAAGAAATGACTATCTCCAAATTAACAAGTGGATTACAACTGCACACGGAGAACATGAATCACCTCTTTAAAAACCTGTTGTTCCCCTGATGGGAGAATCACAGCCTTGGGACTGGTGTCCCTTGTTTTTCTCCTTTTCTAGCAAAAGCAATAGAACTTCTTTTTCTTTTTTTCTTACAGCCTGTTCTTATTGGATTGGCATCAGGGACAAGGACTGAGCTTTGGGTAACATAAGAAAATGCAACCTAACTTAATATGCCAACAAACTGAAAGTCTAAATTAAGAGTAGTTTCTGCCAATCAGCAACTGAGCATTCAGTCTCAGTGATCAGACTGTGTGGATATAAGGCAAACAATATTGCCCTCAAGCTGTTGCCATACTCTACTTCCACTTTCTGTCCATAAATGTTGCCTGTCCATGTTCAGAGCAGAACTTTTTCTGAGTCTGAGGACTACCTGAGTAGCAGACTGATCAGTGCTCAGTTAAACTCTATTAAATTTGTCTAAAGCGAAGGTAGGTGGACCTGCCACCCACCAGCAGGTCAGGCCCAGCAACCTGTGGAGTGGCAGAGCTGCCCCACGCGCCTGCAAGGTAGGCATAACTGTGACCACTGGCAGATCAGGCCCAGCGGCCTGCTGAGGGGCAGAGCCGCCCCCTCCCCCCACACCTGCAAGGTAGGCGGATCTGCCACCCACCAGCAGAACAGGCCCAGAGGCCTTCAGAGGGGCAGAGCCGCTGCCCGCACCTGCAAAGTAGGCAGAACTGCGACCACTGACAGGACAGGCCCAGCGGCCCGCAGAGGGGCAGAGCCACCACCCGCGCCTGCAAGGTAGGCGCACCTGCTACCAACCAGCAGAACAGGCCCAGCGGCCTGCCGGTGTGGTAGGCACATTGCCCCAATTGATGGAGGAGCAGAGTCCCTGCCTGCGCCTGTGCGGGAGACTTTGCAACTATACAAGAGTAATACAAATATATAGGGGGAAAATTCAATAACACAACAGTTTCAGCAAGCAGAAAGAAACGCGAACAGTATGAAGAGACAAGGAAAGAAAGGACCACAAGCAATGCAGGTCAACTCAACGTTAGAAGAGGTAATATCTGCAGCAGATGGAATGTCAGATAAAGAATTCAGGATATACATGCTTCAGATGATCTGGAGTCTCAAGGAAGACATTAGACAGCAAAGTCAGACAATGAAAGATCACTTCAACAATGAATTACATAAACAAATCCAGGAAGCAAAAGATCAACTATACAGGGAGATAGAGGTTATAAAAAACAAACAAACAGAAATCCTAGAAATGCAGGAAGCAATAAACGAACTTAAAAACTCAATTGAGAATACTACCAGCAGAGTAGAACACTTAGAAGATAGAACATCAGACAATGAAGACAAAGTATTTCAACTTGAAAAGAATAGACAGCTCAGCAAGACTGTTAAGAAACCATGAGCAGAACATCCAAGAAATATGGGATAACATAAAGAGACCAAACTTAAGAGTCATTGGGATACAGGAAGGTATAGAGGTCCAAACCAAAGGAATGAGCAATTTATTCAATGAAATAATACGAGAAAACTTCCCAGACTTGAAGAATGATACAGAACCCCAAATCCTAGAAGCCTACAGGACGCCAAATGTGCAAAATCATAAGAGATCCACATCTAGACACATTATAATGAAGATGCCCAACATACAGAATAAGGAGAGAATTTTAAAAGCTACAAGAGAAAGGAAGCAGATTACATTTAGGGGTAAACCAATCAGGATAACAGCTGATCTCTCAACACAGACTTCAACACACCTCTCTCACCACTGGACAGATCTTCAAAACAAAGGTTGAATAAGGAAACTATAGAACTCAATAACACAATTAATAACCTAGACTTAATTGACATATATAGAATATACCACCCAACATCAAGCAGTTACACTTTTTTCTCAGCAGCACATGGAACCTTCTAAAAAATAGATAATATATTATGTCATAGGGCAACTCTTAGACAATATAAAGGAGTAGAGATAATACCATGCATCTTATCTGATCATAATGGAATGAAACTGAAAATCAATGATAAGAGAAAGAAGGAAAAATCATGCATCACTTGGAGAATGAACAATAGGTTACTGAATGATCAATAGGTTATAGAAGACATCAAGGAAGAAATTAAAAAATTATTAGAGATAAATGAAAACACAGACACAACATATCAGAATCTATGGGACACACTGAAAGCAGTTCTAAGATGAAAATTCATTGCTTGGAGTTCATTCCTTAAAAAAAGAAAAAACTAACATATAAATGATCTCATACTTCATCTCAAAATCCTAGAAAAAGGAGAGCAAAACAACAGCAAAAGAAGTAGAAGGCAGGAAATAATTAAAATCAGAGCTGAAATTAATGAAATTGAAACAAAAGAAACAATTGAAAAAATTGATAAAACTACAAGTTGGTTCTTTGAAAAAATAAATAAGATTGACAGACCCTTAGCCATACTAACGAAGAGAAGAAGAGAGAGAACTCAAATTACTAACATACAGGATGAAAAAGGCAATATCTCAACAGACACTTCAGAAATACAGAAGGTAATCAGAAATTATTTTGAATCCTTATACTCCAATAAAATAGAAGATAGTGAAGGCATGTTAAATATCTTAAGTCATATAATCTGCCCAGATTGAGTCAGGAGGATATAGACAACCTAAACAGACCAATATCAATTGAGGAAATAGAAGAAACCATCAAAAGATTACCATCTAAGAAAAGCCCAGGACTGGATGGGTATACAGCAGAGTTTTACAAAACCTTTAAAGAGGAACTAATACCAATACTTTTCAAGCTATTTCAGGAAATAGAAAAAGAGGGAGAACTTCCAAATTCATTCTATGAGGCCAACATCACCCTGATTCCTAAACCAGACAAAGAGACTTCAAAGAAAGAAAACTACAGACCAATATCTCTAATGAACCTAGATGCAAAAATCCTCAATAAAATTCTGGCAAATCGGATACAAAAACATATCAAATAATTGTGCACCATGATCAAGTAGGATTCATCCCTGGTTGCAAGGCTGGTTCAATATACGGAAATCAATAAATATTATTGACCACATCAATAGACTTAAAAATAAGAACCATATGATCATCTCGATAGATGCGGAAAAAGCATCCAACAAAGTACAGCATCCCTTTATGTTCAAAACTCTTGAAAAACTAGGGATAACAGGAACATACCTCAACATTGTAAAAGCAATCTATGCCAAGCCTCAGGGTAGCATCATTCTGAATGGAGAAAAATTGAAGGCATTCCCTCTAAAATCTGGAACAAGACAGGGATGCCCTCTCTCACCACTTCTGTTCAACATAGTCCTCGAAACACTGGCCAGAGCAATTAGACGAAAGAAATTAAAGGCATAAAAATAGGAAAAGAAGAACTTAAATTATCCCTCTTTGCAGATGACATGATTCTATACCTAGCAGACCCAAAAGGGTCTACAAAGAAACTGTTAGAGCTAATAAATGAATTCAGCAAAGTGGCAGGATATAAAATCAACATGCATAAATCAAAGGCATTCCTGTATATCAGCGACATATCCTCTGAAATGAAAATGAGGACAACCACTCCATTCACAATATCCTCAAAAATAATAAAATACTTGGGAATCAACCTAACAAAAGAGGTGAAAGACTTATACAATGAAAACTACAGAACCCTAAAGAGAGAAATTGAAGAAGATCTTAGAAGATGGAAAAATATACCCTGTTCATGGATAGGCAGAACTAACATCATCAAAATGGCGATATTACCAAAAGTTCTCTATAGGTTTAATGCAATGCCAATCAAAATCCCAACGGCATTTCTTGAAGAAATAGAGAAAGCAATCATGAAATTCATATGGAAAAATAAAAGACCCAGAATAGCAAAAACAATGCTAAGCAGGAAGTGTGAATCAGGTGGTATAGCGATACTAGACTTCAAACTATACTACAGAGCAATAGTAACAAAAACAGCATGGTACTGGTACCAAAACAGGCAGGTGGACCAATGGTACAGTATAGAGGACACAGAAACTAACCCACAAAACTACAACTTTCTTATATTTGATAAAGGGGCTAAAAGCATGCAATGGAGGAAGGATAGCATCTTGAACAAATGGTGCTGGGAAAACTGGAAATCCATATGCAACAAAATGAAACTGAATCCCTTTCTCTCGCCATGCACAAAAGTTAACTCAAAATGGATCAAGGAGCTTGATATCAAATCAGAGACACGGCATCTGATAGAAGAAAAAGTTGGCTACGACCTACATACTGTGGGGTCGGGCTCCAAATTCCTCAGTAGGACACCCATAGCACAAGAGTTAACATCTAGAATCAACAAATGGGACTTACTCAAACTAAAAAGATTTTTTCTCAGCAAAAGAAACAATAAGAGAGATAAATAGGGAGCCTACATCATGGGAACAAATCTTTACTCCTCACACTTCAGATAGAGCCCTAATATCCAGAGTATATAAAGAACTCAAAAAATTAGACAATAAGATAACAAATAACCCAATCAACAAATGGGCCAAGGACCTGAACAGACACTTCTCAGAGGAGGACATACAATCAATCAACAAGTATATGGAAAAATGCTCACCATCTCTAGCATTCAGAGAAATGCAAATCAAAACCACCCTAAGATACCATCTCACTCCAGTAAGATTGGCAGCCATCATGAAGTCCAACAACAACAAGTGCTGGCGAGGATGCGGGGAAAAGGGTTCACTTGTACATTGTTGGTGGGACTGCAAATTGGTGCAGCCAATTTGGAAAGCAGTATGGAGATTTCTTGGAAAGCTGGGAATGGAACCACCATTTGACCCTGCTATTCCCCTTCTTGGTCTATTCCCTAAAGTCCTAAAAAGAGCATGCTACAGGGACACTGCTACATCGATGTTCATAGCAGCACAATTCACAATAGCAAGACTGTGGAAGCAACCTAGATGTCCTTCAATAGATGAATGGATAAAAAAATGTGGCATTTATACACAATGGAGTATTACTCTGCATTAAAAAATGACAAAATCATAGAATTTGGAGGGAAGTGGATGGCATTAGAGCAGATTATGCTAAGTGAAGCTAGCCAAGCCCTAAAAAACAAATGCCAAATGTCTTCTTTGATATAAGGAAAGTAACTAAGAACAGACTAGGGAAGAAGAGCACGAGAAGAAGACCAACATTAAACAAGGATGAGAGGTGGGAGGGAAAGGGGGAGAGAAGGGAAATTGCATGGAAATGGAAGGAGACCCTCAGGGTTATACAAAATTACATACAAGAGGAAGTGAGGGGAAAGGGAAAAATAATACAAGGGGGAGGAATGAATTACAGTAGAGGGGGTAGAGAGAGAAGAGGGGAGGGGAGGGGAGGGGGGATAGTAGAGGATAGGAAAGGCAGCAGAATACAATAGACATTAGTATGTCAATATGTAAATCAATGGAAGTGTAACTGATGTGATTCTGCAATCTGTATATGGGGTAAAAATGGGAGTTCATAACCCACTTGAATCAAAGTGTGAAATATGATATATCAAGAACTATGTAATGTTTTGAACAACCAACAATAAAAAATAAATAAATAAAAAATAAATAAAAATGAAAAAAATTTGTCTAAAGCTTTTCTTTTGGCACAATTATGTTCAAAATAAAATTTTATGTCCTCCAAAAATTCTTGAAGAAATCCTGCTGTCTACTTCACATACTCTTGTGGGGAATGGCCTTGTAATGTTACTTGTTCCATTCTGACCCCAGCCTTTAGTTTTCCTCAACACTATGTCTTCTGTGCTAGCTTGGCTCCTATGAAGAGTTCCAAACTGTCTCCTGTCATTGGAGAAACATTTGTTTTTGATTGAGATCCAACAGGAAAACTGTTCTTGAGCCATTCCCACCCCAGGCCAACTGCCATCAGTGGCTTTTAGTTCTGACCCTGGTAGAGTTTTTGAACTTTTTTTGACCTACCTAATGAAAAGTATTTGAACATAAATGTCTAAAATACTAGGTGCTAATAAGAACCATCAAATACCTAATAATGGTTTTCTTTGCTTGATCAAAGATCTCCACAGGCAGAAGATTGACAATTCAGGAGGTGACAGTTTTCCTTCTGAGACAGAACTAAAGCAGAACCCCAGGGGTTCAACCTGCCCCAGGAACAGGTATCTTTCCACTGAGCAATGGAACAAAGGAGGTGTTTATTTATGGTATTAAAATATTTTTTGAAGTGTTCAGGTGTGTTGGTTAAAATCCAGTTTGGATAATTACATTCTTCTCACAGAAATTCCACCTACAATTATAACTGCCAACTCCAATTTCACCAACAGTTGGAATTCTAAATAGCATTTTTTTTGACACACATTGTTCTTTAGTTCCACTTCACTGTGGCTGGCCAATTGCCCCCTCCTTCTTGAAGCTACTGGGATGAAGTAGCATAGAAAGTGATTTTCTGTTATAATTAAGTTATTTTAAGTGAATGACAATATATTAAAGCGATATACTTATTAAAATACAATCTTAATATGCAAACTTATAGATTCTGAAATTTATCTGATGGATAATTTTTGGATTTTTTTCATCTGTGATCTTCTAATTCAGAAGTTGGTCGACTATATGCTTTTACCTTTCAGTTTTTAAGTGGCCATATTTTATAATTCTTCTTTTAAATATGTGTTTCATCTGATCGATGAAAGCATATGAATATGCATATTCTTATTCATTCATATTCAGTATAGCAGGATGTATTTTAAAGACAAAGCACTTCACATGGAGAACACAGCACTTCAGTAACACATAAGTTGAATCCCTTACTTGAACACAGCAATATATGCAATAAAGAAAGTTTGTTTCTGTTCTCAGAGAACTTATGATTTTTACATTGATGGAGCCTAAATGAAGAATTTACCTTGAACTTAATATTCAAGAGAGTTAAGTTCTGTCTTACAGGAAAAGCAGTTTTTATAACTTATCTCACTACTAATTTCTTCCATTCTTCTATCCTTTCATACCATCATTCTTATCTCCAAATCACAGAGAAACACATTATCTTTGTTTCTTATTTGATCTTTCTACCAATCTGTTTTGCATTAGTGTTTTATGTTTCCTTTGTTTACTCAAAGACACCTCTAAAAATTGAGTATCTATAATGAATTTAAAGATTTCATTAATGCCTAAATGATACATAATAATCACTAGCTAAATCTCTTCAAAACACTAAGAACTTTGAAGAGTACAAAACATTAGACACACTTTGAATAACTATTATATCTTCACTGAAAGACATTTCAAAATGTAAGGTACAATAATTGTTACTTTTAGTTACCAAATCAAAGCTTACAGTAGAGCCCAAGGCCTCATAGTATATCTAGAGTAAATTCTGGTTTATGAATCTGCTCTTCTCTTTCTTCATTGTGAGTTTTAGTCATGGAATACGAGTTGTTCCAGATACTGTTGCAATCAGTACAACAAAAGTACAGGAGCCTACTCAATAGTTTTATCTTTCTCTGTCAAAATGTAAGTAAACACTATTGCTAATTTCCACTGCCAACTTATAATTTAATTGTAGCCATTTTAAATCCATACCAGCATCCCTTTTTCATATAAAAAGAGAGGAGAACAAGAAAAACTAGAGCCAGACAGTAGTTGAAATGGTAAAAATGGGTTTTATTTGGCAACTACTGCAATAGGGGAAGAGAGACATCAAAAAAGAACTGGCCTCACTTCAAAATATAACAGGTAAAAATGAAGATTTTATAGCCCCGGGATAGGACATTGAAAAGACAGAACCCCAAAGGCTTGGGCCTAGTTGAGAAGAGAGTTCCGTGGACCCTGTCTGAACTTTGTTCAAGGAGAGAATCTTTGTCACAAGCATATATTAAGGAAAATCATGTTGCTCATCTGGATGACGTAATCCAGAGTATGATCAGATTTTGCTACCTCAAGGTGAAGGCAGCCAGCAAGAACACAGAACTTTTCAAATGTAAATAAACAAAATCTTTATTTGAAAACCAGTCAGAATTTAAAGTCATCTTAGGTTAGAAAATGAAATGACCACATGAGTGTCTGATAAAATGTGCCTTTCACTATCTGAGAGGCAGTTGAAGGCTTATGAACTGACAAGGACTCTCGCTGATGGCCCTTCAGTCAGGTTTCTTTGAACCCTTCTCCTTACTAAGCTCCGTCCTTGGCCTTCTGAGCCCAGTTTTAGCAAGAATCCTGCTAAGCCAGTTTATCTAGAATCCACCACCCCAACATTAAATCACTTTTCCCTTATCCTGCCCTGGATATCTAGTCATGCTCCTTTTAGCAATTTTCTGTACTAGACCCGCTCTCCCTGCCCACTGGATATAAATACCTGACGGTTCCTCTTATATTCAGAGTTGAGTTCATTCTCTTCTATTTCACTCATCCTGAATAAAATCTTCTTTGACTGTTTAACTCTATCTGGTGCAATTTTTCTTTGACAGAACCGAAGGAAGAGCTCTCTCCAAATGGTTTTCATCACAGTATGAAAAACCCTAATAGTTTTTTAGTGTAGATGCACAAAAATGCAAATATATGGTAAAGAATGAACATTTATGAAGATCTATTTGCCTTTTGTAGGATATTTAAAGGATGGGACAGAAATGTTTAATTTTAGTCAGGAAGGAGAACCTGGAAAAAAAAAACACATTATAGGACAAGGAGTTTATCTGGTTGTTTCAGAGGAGGAGACCCACAGAACCCATGAGACAACAGGAATCCACAGCTACCAGTTATTGTGGTCCCACAGGAAGAATTTAAAGCAAGTTTCACAGAGTAACAAGCAGGTGTTTGTTATATATAGAAAGATAAGAGAGGTAAGCCTATGGTACAGGCACAGAGTGGCCTGGAGACACTGGCACAGAGGGTCTTGGTTTTTTAAGTGTTTTTGATTTCTTTGCTCTTGCCTTAGTCTCACATTTACCCCTTAAGTGGTTTATTACTCCTCTGTCTAGTCCTCAGAGAGTTTCTTTGTGAAAGACCCGATGACCTAGTCATAAGGTGAGGAGGATCCTGAGACCTGGCCAGAAGGGGTGGATGTGACATGATCTTGAAACAAGTGTTTTCTTAAGGAACTATAATTAACTATGGCTGGAAGGTTTGGTCTAAGAGTTTCAGTTTTCCAAATGTTTATTTTAATAAGGTAATGATTTTTTTTCTTGGATACTGGGGATTGAACTCAGGGCACTCAACCACTGAGCCGTATTTTGTATTTTATTTAGAGACAGGGTCTCACTGAGTTGCTTAGTGCCTTGCTTTTGCAGAGGCTGACTTTGAACTCATGATCCTCTTGCCTCAGCTTTCCGTGCAGCTGGGATTACAGGTGTGTATGCCACCATGTCCAGCTCAATAAGGTTCTTTATGGTTCCCTGTCCTGTGACATATGGCTTTGGTGTATATGTCTGATGTCCTCCCTGTAAGTTAATACCCTTCATTGTCCTTCCTTACCCACTTGTTTATGGCTGACTAGCTGCCTAACATGGTGAGAGTACATATCAAAGACGACATGGGTATCCCAAGTAGTTTTGCTCTGGAATGAGGGTTGGCTTACATATTAAGTACAAGTTGTCAAATGGAAAAGAAAATGCAATGCAATAAAATGGAAAAGGAATAGGTATACTGAAGAGATGACAAAGTGAACTGTCTGCTCCTATGTACTCTGATTATAAAATAAGCTCTAGCAAATGCCTTAGAAGACAATGCAATGAATAATATCACAAAGAGAGAATTTCCTGAGTAGCTTATTGAGATTTGCAGATACGGAAAATTTCAGTTCTTTCAATTATATACCATAAATTTTAGCTGAAATGAAAATGTTAATTTTCTGTTTTTGGAAATATGGAGGTAGGATGGTTCCATATTATATTGTTAGATACTTAAACTTTTTATAAAAAGTAGGCGAACAAGAAAAGTTTGTTTTTAAAATAATTTACAAACATGATTATGTTCTAGGGAAGGAAAAATAAACACTCTGAGTTATTCTTCTGTAACAAATGACAAGATTCACAAGAGAAAACAATGCAGATGTTTATGGACATCTCATAGAAGAAACCCCCAAAATGAATAAGTCTTAAACAGGTAACTGTCAATTCAGGCTCAAATGCTATTATTGACTGAAACAAAGAAGGAGGTAGAAAAGGCCAGTAATAGATTCTGGAAAGATGCCTAGGAAAGGTAAAATAAATAAGGGTGCAATTTGATATGCAAATTTAAATACATGCCTTTTTCATTGATATGAGTTTCTTGTGAGTTAGAATCATCCTTCTCTTCCTATTCCACAGGAGACATCCCTACAAATGGAGATTTTCTTGCTAGAAGCAAATTTACCTTTGAAAAGTTTTAATTTTATGTTTTCAGAGATTCTTTTGTGTCTTAAAACAATCAGCTCAAAATAATCCTTGTTTCACAGGGGCACACTCTGGATGTTATATTCTGGTCTTTTATGGTACAGTATTATTACATAGGACTTACCCTTTAGATTGATTTTCAAAGGTCAGTGAAATATTTGCACCAGGCTACACATTTTGTTTTCCTTACCATCTTCAAGACCAATAGCGTGGATTATTAGTTAACTATTTTTCTCTGCCCTGCTTGGAGTGGGGTAAACTTTGACATGGAAAATAAACAAAAAACAGAACAAAGCTAACTAGCTTGTGAAGGCCTTGAGCCCAAGACCTTGACCACTTTCTGCTCTCTAACAAAATAAAAGCATTGAGAAAGACAGCTATTTCAAACATTCTCCTCAGAGACCAGGGCTTTGAACACATTTGAAAGAACCCATACTATTCTCTAAGGATCACAGTAAATCTCTCCAAAGTTTTCCACTATGAAACACTGGAATGCCAATTCCAAAGCCTTAGAAATAAGGCTTTTCCTTATTTCTTTTCCTACATAAGCATGATTATCCTCATTCCATTAAGTGCCTGCTACTACATAATGTATAGGAGGTGGTCCCTAGGAGGAATATGAGTTTTTAATAACGTTGTGACTGGAACATTTTTATTAACATATTTATTAGGTCACATTGTTATTATATTTGATTGCAAAAAACCCAATAATATCTGTAGGTCACTTGTTTATTTTAATGTGGATAACACTAACCTATTTAGAATACTAGAAGGAAAAAAAACTGACAGAAATAGTATTAAATCCCTTTGTAGAGATGCAAATGAATTAAAATAACAAGAAAGAGGTGAATATTGTCCCCAAATTCTAACAGTGCATTTGCTTTGGCAGAAACAAAGCTGATCTTTATGCACTGAACTTTAGCTTAGATTCTGAGTAAGGGCATCGGAATCAAAGCTGCTTTCATGGCTCCTCCCATGAAACTCAAGGGATATTGTGGAAGGGCATCAGACTGGTCAGATGTTGCCAATTCCAACAAAGAATCTGATGAGATTCAGACCATTTGAAACTAATTAGAACCAAGAACACCAAAGCTCTTCTACCCCCACAGAAGAGTGCGACTTTTCTAAATACAGAGTGAACATAAAGGACAATTGTGTTGCATACTGAAGTATGAATGTAGAGTTAGGAAGTCACCACTTACACTCCTGTCCACCCAGCACTTTGGAGGTCACACAATCAGAAATCACTCAGGAAGTCTATTCAACTCTTCAGGCATGTGGCTAATTATAGAGATCAAGACTGACATTGAAAATGGGCTAAGAAACTCCCTGTTTTCCTTCTGAATGCTTCGGAACACAATTATCATGTGAATCTTTCACTTTACAACAGGACTTTTTTTGGCCCACATGTAATATAGTTAACAACTATGCAGTTAACTAATGCAGTCTGGCTCTGTCATGCACAAGTTCTCCTTTAGAGCTCTCACAAAACAGTTTTCTCAGTGGCTGCAATCTTGCTCCAGGAGCCAGATTTATAAAACTGCTTTAACAGATTTTCAAGAAGCCTATCGATCTGCCGAGATCCATCTTCTGAAACATGGACAGCTTCTATCTGCTCTGCCATCTTTCCTTCAGTATGTCTTTGCTTCATTTTCCCTGAGGTTTCCCTTTCCCAAAAACGTTCACTGTAAAAATGACCTTCAGTAAATCCGTTTCAACACTTTTTCATCAATTCATAGGAGTCCATTCTTTATAACTCCAAAACTTAGAGTTGAATCATCGTTAAAGTTCCTGGCACTTTAAAGTATGGTCACCTTATCTTTGTTCTCCCATTTATATGTCATTGTAGTTTAAAAATCATTTATTTCCACCTTTCCCTTCATTTTATTTTCTTAAAAGTAAAAAATGTCCTCTGATAAAATAAGAAACAATAATTTTGACTCTGGCTTGCACCTTCTA
This sequence comes from Urocitellus parryii, assembly GCF_045843805.1. Classification (NCBI taxonomy): domain Eukaryota; kingdom Metazoa; phylum Chordata; class Mammalia; order Rodentia; family Sciuridae; genus Urocitellus; species Urocitellus parryii. The sequence continues at coordinate 56,470,405 of NC_135536.1, forward strand.
GTTTCTTCATGCTCTCATTTATCTCCTAAATAAATATACTCTTATTTGACCAAGGTCATGTCAGATTCAATTTGTACAAATACCACTTTGAGCATCACAATATTCTACTGATGTTGACAGTTTATGCTTTTTTAAAAAAATTTTTTTTAGTTGTAGATGGACACAATACCTTTATTTTATTTTATGTAGTGCTGAGGATCAAACCCAGTGCCTCACATGTGTTAGGCAAGCACTCTACCACTGAGCCACAACCCCAGTCTAACAGTTGATATTTTTTAACATGTAATCCAGGATGAGATTTTCATCTCCCCAATATTCACTAAAACCAAATTAAAGATGAAACTTCTGAAGTTTTCATAACCTGGACATTATGATATTGATTTACAATATGACTATAGCACAACATAAGGAATCCTTTTTAAAGTCTCATTATAAATATATTTAAAAACATTTATTTCAAAAAAACATATTTTACATACACCTCTCAACTGAAACAGAGACACGCAGACTACTGTTACTTTTCATCCTATCCCCACAAATTTTTACAATGACCACAAAACAAGGTTTTATGGTTTAGATGTGAGGCATCCCCACCAAAGCTTGCATGTGAAACAATACAAGAGGGTTTAGAGGTGAAGTGATTGGGTTAGGAGAACCTTAAGCCAATCTATGCATTAATCCCTTGATAGGGATTAACTGAGTGTAAAGTAGGAAAGTAGGGGGTGGCTAAAGGAGGTAGGTCACTGTGATCAGCCATTGAGGTTTATATTGTGTCCTTGTTTGTCGCGACCCCTTGCCCGCAAGGAATACGCAACTCGGGAATCTTCTCTCAGCAGTTTATTCAGGTCCTTGATACTTTTTCTTCTTCCCCCCGGATGCCCCTCCCAGCCTTAATAAAGCACCTCAAGCCCCAATGCGAAGCTGCCACGTGGACTTTTCTTATAGGGTGCCAAGTCACAGCGTGCCAACTCATTCTGATAAGGAGTTGTTTGTCACAGACTACAGGGGAAACCAGCGCCATCTTGTAATGGCGGCCACAGTTCACAGAAACGGCTCACCACACTTGTTGAATAAAGAACCCCTCCACCCCCAAACACTCACTTTATGGGGCCATGTCCTGAGCTGCTCTCCTCTACCAGGCACTTACACTATAATTTCTCCCTTACTTCAAGCCCTGAGGAAGGAATGGAGTCATCCATCTATGGATTAAGACCTTTGAAACCATGAGCCCCCCAAATAAACTTTTTCTTCTCTAATAGTTATTGTCAGGTCTTTTGGTCACAGTGGTGAAAAAGCTGACTACAACACTATGTGTTCACAGTAATTATGTGAGAGAATTTTATTTTATTTTTTTAGCAAACAACAATGAACAAAAAATAAAAATTCACTCACTTTGCTGCTGTTTCCAAATTTAACATTAGTTTTTGCTCACCCCTTATTCCTCCACAACCCTGTTTGAAATTCAGCATACTTTTGAAGCAGAGGAATGCTGGTTTTTTAACAGATAAATTTTTTTAAAAGATTAAAGACAAATAAAAAGATATAGGACTCCTTTAATTCTTCAGTAGTCTTAGAAAAACTTTCAAGAATAATGCTTCATGCTGTCCTGCAGCAAATACTGTGTATTCTTTATCAAATCCTGTGTTCTTGTAACAGTAATGATCCAATCTTCAATTGCTTCTAAAGGCCTATTAGTTATCATTGAAGTTCCCAACTCATGCAGATTTATTTGATCTGCTCACCACCTTTGTCAATAATAGGTTCAGCCAAATCTTTGAGAAAAGTTCTTGTGTGGTACTAATAGGTTCACCAAGATCACCATTCAAGCCATGGCCCCTATCAAAGTTAACTGAATATTAGCTTATTTTTTGTAGTACTGGAGATTGCTCCAGGGGCATTCTACCACTGAGCTACATCCCCAGCCCCTTTTACTTTTTGTTTTGAGACAGGGTCTCACTGAGTTGCCCAAGAAGGCCTTGAATTTGTGAGTCTCCTGCCTCAGTCCTCTTAGTTGCTGGGATTGTAGGCATATGCCACCATGCCTGACAACTGAATGCATTTACTACTTTAAATTTTCAAAGCAGCATCAATCTCAATCATCCATTCATCCATTTGTCATCTACCATCTATTTATTTATTATTTTTCTTACTCATAATTATTCTCTTTCTCTCTATATACATACATATATATGTGTATGTGTGTGTGTGTGTGTGTGTGTGTGTGTGTATATATATATTTTTTTTTCAGCCAAATCTTTGGGAAAAGTACTTGTGTGGTACTAAAATATATATATATTGTTAGGGTTTTTTTTTTTGTGTGTGTGTGTATATGTGTGTAGTACCAGGGACATTTAACCACTGAACCACATCCCCAGACATTTTTAAATGATTAGATTATGAGAGCTGATTCCTAATCAGTGAGTTAATACATATGATGGGTTAATGATATAAATAAATGGATTCATGGGTGATAATTGTAGGTAGGTAGGGTGTGGGTGGAGGAAGTAGGCCATTGAGGGCATGCTCCTGGAGATAATATCACTTTGGCTTCTTGCACTCAAACTCTCTGTTTCCTGGCTGTCATGAACCAAGCAGTTTTTCTCTATCATGCCCTTCCACTATGAAGTACTACCTCACCTTGGACCCAGAACAATGAATTAAACTGACGATGGCTCAACCTCTGAAACTGTGTGCCAAAATAAACTTTCCATCCTATAAGTTGTTCTTGTCTAATGTTTTAGACACAACAATGGAAAGCTAACTAAGATGGAAATTGGTACTGAGAAGTGGGGTCATGGCTATGATTAATGTGAGCATGTGGTTTGTAAGCATTTGGAACTGGATTTTAGGCGGATCTTGGAAAAGTTTGGAACAGAGCTCAATGAGTGATTCTGGTGCTAGTTCAGAAGACCAGAATGCTTATAGGACTGTAGACTGAGAAGACTGGGTTCATGAGGTTTCAGAGAAAGACTATATTGGAAATTGCAGCAGAGACAATTTGTCTTACATTCTGGCAAAGAAGATATTTGCATTTTACTCATATCCTGGGACTTTCTGTGAGGCTTAATTTAAATGTGATGGAGCAATTAATGTGGAGGAAAAAATTTCAAGGCAGCATAGCATTAGGCACAGCATAGCATAGGTGGTGTCATGGATATTGCTGACAGCTTTTAGCCAAGTTTAATATGACAATCAATTTGGAAAGCAAAGCAGAAAGATTTCAAAAATGTGCATTTTGGCCCAAATGGGGCTGAGGAAGTTGTGATTATTAAAGACATTACAATCTTTAAAGGGATACAAAGTATTTATTCATAGACAATAGGAAATATGCATTGAGGGCATCTCAGGAATTGGCAAGACCACATGCATCTCAAGCTAGAGAGTATAAAATTAAATATTCTTTTGAGATGATACCACGGGGGCACTCTGCTTGCACAGGGGGATCTAGAAAGTTTTTTTTATTTATTTTTTTACCATGCTTAACCACCTACACACTAGAGACTGCTGTCACTGTAGTCCCAGGTCTTGCTACTGCTCAAGATGGTGGCACACTTTGGTCTCACCCACATAGCATTGATTCTGCAGAAATGCAGAAGAGTTAGGAGGTTACGGAGATTTCCATCAAGATTTCAAAGGAAGTCCTGGGAGGCCAGGCAAAATATAGCAGGGCAGAATCCTTGCAGGCAGCCCCTGAGAGGATAGTGCTTGAAGAGGTGAGAAAGAAGCGAAAGCTGCAGTGGTACCCCAGAGAATGAGTAATATGGAAAAACTGTTGAAGGAAACTGCAGAAATCAAGCAGAAACAAGCCCAGAGAGATCAAGTGGGCTGCAACCAGCATGGCTATAAAAGTAGAGCTACACAAGCCCTTTGGAGAGAATATCATGATGCCATGTGTCACAGATGCTAGATGTGGAGCTACAGGACTTGTTTTCCCAGCTGAAGTTTAGTCCCGCTTTGGTCCCATCCCTTCTTTCTATGCTACCCTTTCTCCCTTTTGGAATGTAAATGTTTACTCTATGTCTTTATATATCAGATACATGTAACTTGTTTTTGATCTTTGCAACATTCATGAGTTTGCCTTGAGTCTCAGATGAGATCTTGGACTTGGATTTTTAGGCAGTGGTTCAACTGTTAAGACTATGGTGGGGGGGGTCTTGGAAATGGTCTAAATGCATTTTTCATTGTGAGATGCATATGAGCTTTGGGAACCAGGAGTAGACTATTTTGGTTTGGATCTGAGGTGTCCCCTGAAAGCTTTTGTGTGAAACAATGCAAGAATATTCAGAGGTGAATTGTTTAGATTATAATAGCTGTAACTGAATCAGTGGATTAATCTATTTGATGAATTAATAATTTATATGGATTAATAGATAATAACTTAGGCAGACAGTGTGTGGCTGGAGAAAGTAGGTCATTGAGGTACGCTCTTTGTGATTGTATCATTCTGACCCCTTGTACTCAAGTTCTCTCTGCTTCCTGGATGTCATGAACTGATCAGCTTTCCTCCATCATGCCCTTCTACCATGATATTCTGCCTTACCTTGGGCCCAGAGCTATAGAGTCAGAGACCATAAATTGAACCTCAAACTGTGAGCCAAAATAATTTTTCTGTCCTCTAAATTGTTCTTGTCAGGTATTTTGGTCATGGTGATAAAAAGTTGACAAATACATTTATGTATTCTGAATTTAATTCCTTTGTCTGTTAAATTTATTACAAATATCTTCTTCAACTTGATAGATTGTTTTTTCACTCTTATGGTTTCTTTTGATGATTTGAAGCATTTAATTTGAATAAAGTCTACTTTATAAATCCTTTCATTTAAGGTTAGTGATTTTGGTCTCACTTAAGAAATATTTCCCTCTATCAAGAGCATAAGTGTGGTCTGTATTAGTGTCTGGCAGCATTACTGTTTAATCTTTCAACATTGAGATGTTTATCTAAAATTTATTTTTGTTTTTGATTCAGGGTGAGGGTTGTTGTGGTCTGAGTGTTTGTGTCTCTTCAAACTCACATGTTGAAACCTGACTACCAAGATGAGGTGTAGGAAGTAGGGCTTTGGGAAGTTAAAGGTTCCTCAGAGTGGAGACCTCATGAATGGTACTAATGCCCTTATAAGAGGTATGAGGGAGCATGTTAGTCCTTTTGCTCTTCTGCTGTGAAGGACATAGTGTCTACGAATCAGAGAGTGAGCCCTCATCAGACACTGAGTCTGCTGGTGCCTTGAACTTGGACTTCCTAGCTTTCAAAATTGTTAGCAATAAATCTCTGTTGTTTACAAGTTACCCAATCTAGGGTATTTTTTTTTATTCTAGAAATGGACTAATATGGGAGTCAAGTTTATATTATTTTTTTTCTTTCAAGGATATTTTATTGACTCATGACTTTCTTGAAAAGCCCTTTGTGTTTAATTCACCTTTCATGGCAAAGATTTGAATTTACTTTTTAAGATGGACATTTCTGTGTTTTGGGAAAAGTTATCTTTAGATATATGGAGATCTCAATGTGCTCAGAGACATTGTGGCTTTGGGGACATAAGACACCATTACTTCACAGAAGGAGTTGACATTTTAAATCAACGGGATTACTTTGTGGAAAGAGATGAGTTAGAGACAGATGAGTCAAGGATAATTAAGGACCTGAAGCTAAAAGAATTATTCACAAAAGACTTTGTGGGCATCTGACTTAAGAGCAATTGCTTTGTAATTTGGAAGACAATGTGTTACACAGAGCTGGGTTAGAGCTTGTTTTCCTAGTTCCTTCCTGGGATTCAGCACTGCTCTGGTTCTAACAGGAATGGAAACTTTGAAAGTATCTGAAGACAACATCTTTGGCAAGAATATGAATGTTCTTGCATTGATTTCTAGTAGGGGTAGGTATCTGAAGGCATTTTAAGGGCCTGTTGAAGGAAATGAAAATGGACAAGTGGGAGATGGAATGGAAGAAAATGAACCTAGATGGTAGCAATTTGATGGCTACAGAATGCCTTGTTGGTTTGAGAGTTACCACTTTGGGAACATCTTGAGGCAAATGCTGTATCCTGGCTATTATGTAAATGGTGCTGTCATACCAGCAGTCTTTTATGGTTTACGACCTCATAGTCATGAGAGTTTAGTAAGTGTTATGAAAGAGCTTGCTGAACTCTAAAAGCACTATATAAATGCAAAATCAGATTATAATGACTTTGATTTCCTAGTTGACAAAACTTAGTTTTCCAGTGGCTATGACATTGCTATCCACAGATTGATACTTAATAGAAGAATCGTAAATAATCCCGCTTTTTAAAATTTTTAGGTAAAGAGGCTGATTTGTTTTATTTACATGTTTATCCCACTAAATAAAGTAAAAAATGTGTTTCTCCTGAGCAAACACTTTTCTACAAATACAAACCAGTTGGACATTCACATCTTCCCTGACATCCTCTGCCCTTCTGGCCTTCTGTCGCTCTTACTTTGCCAACTCCCATGCTTGAGTGAGTCTCATTCTTTCTGCTTTCAGAGAGTCTGACTATTGCTGAATATACTGCCACTTCATGCTAGATGTTCACTTGTATTCAGAAATCTCTTGTTTCATCTTTTGTTGACATTTATTTTGTTTCTGGAGGTGACAGTTTCAATTGGTTTTCATTCTGTGGCAGCTCTTAATTCTAACTTTTAATAATTCATTTTTTTAAGAGAGAGAGAGAAAGAGAGAGAGAGAGAGAGAGAGAGAGAGAGAGAGAGAGAGAGAGAGACTTTTTAAATATTTATTTATTTATTTTTTTAAGTTTTCGGCGGACACAACATCTTTGTTTGTATGTGGTGCTGAGAATTGAACCCGGGCCGCATGCATGCCAGGCAAGCGCACTACCGCTTGAGCCACATCCCCAGCCCAAAATTCTCATTTATTTTATATTTAATGAGAGTATGAATTTTTCTAATTTTATCCTCATTGCATTTTTTTAAATTTGTTGTAATGTCCCACATGGCCTTTTAATTTCCTCATTGCTCAGCAATGTTCTTTACTCAGTACTAGTCTTTCTTAATTCTCTGCAGCACTCTATCCCTCTTTAGAGCGTGAATATATTAGGTAGAGAGGAAATGGTCCACTTTCTCCTCTCTATTCTTTCTAGAATATTTCTCTTTACTTGACTTCACATACCCTGGTTTTTCTGCAAGTCATTGTTTTTAGATCTCTTTTGCTGTGTTTTCCTCTTCTGTTCTGACTTAAGTGTTTGAAGAAATGGGCTTTTAACCTTCTTGAAACAAGTAGTTTGGGCTTAATAAATCTACTAAGATTCACTCAGTTTTCTTTTTCCCTATTGTCTCTTTAGCACTACATTTGTTTATTTTTTCCCTCTTTTCCCCATTTTTATAACTATTATCTTCTGGCAAATTTTTTAAGACCCATACATAGGCTTAAGTTGCCTTCATTTAACACATAGACATATAATAAACATGTGTAGTTAGATTTTTTTAGTTGCAAACAACAGGAACCAATTATGGTTAACTTAAAGACAAAGATTTTTATTGTGAGTCTTGGAAAAATCATCAAAATAAGAGGTAGAATGGAAAGCTTGGCTTTGGTTGAGACCTGGCATATTTATATTTTATAAAAGGTAATATAAAAAATAAACAAGTAACATAAAGTAACTTTTCTTCATACACCTAAATAGATCTTTGTGTCCTGCTGAGTATGCTGAGTACTGTACACTCTTTTTTTTAAATTTGATATGTGGTTGGATTTGGTTTACTGCTTTTTTGGGGTAATATTTTTATTTGTTCTAATTAGTTATACATGACAGTAGAATGCACTTTGACACATCATACATAAATGGGGTATAAATTTTCATTCTTCTGGTTGTAAATGATGTAGAATCACACCAGTCATGTAGTCATATATGCACATAGGGTAATAATGTCCAATTCATTCTACTATTCTTTCTACCCCCATAACCCCTCCCCACCTTTCACTCCCCTTTGCACAATCCAAAGTAAGTCTGTTCTTCCCTAGCCCCTCACCCACCTTGTGAATTAGCATCCACTTATCAGAGAAACATTCCAGCCTTTGGTTTTAGGAATTGGCTTACTTTGTTTACCATGGCATTCTCCAGCTCATCCATTTACCAGCAAATGCCATCATTTTATTCTTCTTTATTGTTGAGTAATTGTATATATATACCACATTTTCTTTATCCATTTATCTGTTGAAGGGCACCCAGGTTGGTTCCATAGTTTAGCTATTATAAGTTGAGCTGCTATAAACATTGAGGTGGCTGTGTCACTGTAGGATGCCTATTTTAGCTGGGTCAAATGGTGGTTCTATTACAAGTTTTTGAGGAATCTCCATATCACTTTCCATAATGTTGCAAAAATTGCAGTCCCACTAGTGATATATGAGTGCACTTTTTCCCCCACATCCTTGCCAACATTTATTGTTGCTTGTATTCTTGATAATTGCCAGTCTGACTGGAGTGAGATGAAATCTTAGAGTAGTTTTGATTTACATTTCTCTAATTGCTAGAGATGGTGAGCATTTTTCATATATTTGTTGATTGATTGTATTATTTCTGTGAAGTGTTCATTCAGATCCTTATCCCTTTTATTGATTGGGTTATTTTTTAATTTTTTAAATTTTTGGTTTTAAGTGTTTTGAGTTATTTATATTTCCGTAAGATTAACACTCTATCTGAGATGTATGTGGTGAAGATCTTCTCCCATTCTGTAGGCTCTTTCTTCACATTCTTGATTGTTTCCTTTGCTGAGAAGAAGCTTTATCTTTGAATCCATCCCATTTATTGATTATTGATTTTACTTCTTGTGCTTTAGGAGTCTTGTTAAGGATGTCAGATCCTAAACTGACATGGTGAAGATTTGGGCCTATTTTTTTTCTTCTATTAGGCACAGTGACTCTGTTCTAATGTCTAAGTGTTTGAGCCATTTTGATTGAGTTTTATGCATGGTGAGAGGGTTTTAATTTCATTTTGATATATATGGATTTCATACTGCCTAGGGGAATTATATATCAGCAAGATATAATAATTGTAAATATTTATGCCCCAAACAATGGAACATCTATGTACATCAAACAAACCCTTCTCAATTACAAAAATTAAATAGACCACAACACAGTAATACTGGGTGACTTTAGCATACCTCTCTCACTACTGGATAGATCTTCTAAACAAAAACTAAAAAAAAGAAACTATAAAGATAAGTAATGCAATTAATATTTTTGACCTATTAGACATGTATAGAATATTTCATTCATCAATGAGTAAATACACTGTCTTCTCAACAGCACATGGATCCTTCTCTAAAACAGATCATATCTTATTCTACAAAGAAACTCTTAGCAAATAAAAAAAGATACTATATTCCATCAGATCATAATGAAATAAAATTAGAAATCAATGATAAAATAAAAAATAGAAGATACTCTAACACCTAGAGACCAAAAAATACACTATTGAGTGATGACTGGATAGCAGAAGAAATCAAGGATGAAATAAAAAAAATACTTAGAAGTAAATGAAAATAGTGATACAACATCAAAATCTCAGGGACACTATGAAGGCAATACTAAGAGGAAATTTCATTGCATTGATCTCATTCATTAATAGAATAAAAAGCCAATGACCTAATGTTACATCTCAAAGCCCTAGAAAAAGAGGAATAAATCAACACCAAATGCAATAGAATACAGGAAATAATTAAAATCGAAGCTGAAATCAATAAAATTGAAACAAAATAAACAATTCAAAAAGTTGACAAAGCAAAAAGTTGGTTGTTTGAAAAAATAAATAAGCTGGTAAATGCCTAGCCGTGCTAATAAACAGAAAGAAAGAGAAAACTCAAATTACTAAAATTCATGATAAAAAAGGAAATATCATGATGGACACTACTAAAATACAGAAGATAACCAGAAACTATTTTGAAAATTTATACTCCAGTAAAATAGAAAACCTTGAAGATATTGACGTTTCTAGAGACATATGACATAGCCAAACTGAATCAGGAGGCATACACAATTTTAACAGATTAATTTCAAGCAATGAGACAGACAACCCCATCAAAAGCCTAACAATCAGGAAAATCCCAGGATCAGATGGATTTTCAGCCAACAAATATAAAACTTTCAAAGAATGAACACCAATACTCCTCAAATTATTCCATGAAATAGAAAAGGAGGGAATGCTTCCACAATCATTCTATGAAGCTAGTATCTCCCTGATACCAAACCAGACAAAGACACATCAAGGAAGGAAAACTTCAGACCAATATCTTTGATGAACAGAGATGCAAAAATTCTTCATAAAATTCTGGCAAATCACATACTAAAACACATTAAAAAGAGTGTACCACAATCAACAGGGATTCATCCCAGGGATGCAAGAGTAGGTTCAACATACAGAAATCAATAAATGTAATTCATCACATCAATAGACTCAAAAACAAGAATCAGATGATCATCTTAATGGATGCAGAAAAAGCACTTGACAAAATGTAGCACCCCTTCACTTCAAAACATTAGACAAACGAGGGATAATAGGAACATACCTCAGTATTGTAAATGCTATCTATGATAAACCCAAGGCCAACATCATTCTAAATGGAGAAAAATTGAAAACATTCTCTCTAAAAACTGGAAAAAGTCAAGGATGTCCTCTTTCACCACTTTTATTGAACATCGTTCTTGAAACTCTAGCCAGAGCAATTAGACAGAAGAGAAAAATTTATTGCCAACTGGCTGGACTGACAATATGAACTGGGTTCAAAGAAGTTGGCTGTATCAGTAACTAAGAAAATGGTGAAGAAACCACACAGCACATATACGTAAGTTTCTAAGGCAGGATGGCTCATTGACCCCAAGAGTCAGCTACAGCGCTGGAAGGAGCAAGAGAGCAAGCACACCCAAGACTTTCCATTTATTGGGGAAAAGACATTTGAGAAAGTTCCTCCCAAATAAGGCAAGGGATTGGGTTTTGAAGGGTGGAGTCTTGCTTGGTGATGTCTTGTGGTTGGCAGATTGACTGACATCTTGGAAAGCCACACCCATCTCAGGTGCTGTGTGGGATTAAAGGCAGAGTGGGAGAACAGGCACACATATATCACACAGTTCTATCAGGCAGTAACGCCAGGCCAGTCCCCTCATATGCTCAAATGTGCATAGCTCTCACACACAGCCATGGATGGCTTGTGACAGAAATTAAAGGTATGTAAATAGGAAAAGAAGAACTCAAACTATCCCTATTTGCTGATGACAAGATTCTTTGTTTAGAAGATCAAAAAAATTCCACCAGAAATCTTCTAGAACTAATAAATGAATTCAGCAAAGTAGCAAGATATAAAATCAATACCCCAAATCAAACATGTTCCTATACATTAGTGATGAATCCACTGAAAGAGAAATTAGGAAAACTACTCCATTCATAACAGCCTAAAAACAAAATAAAACAAAACAAAACTTGGGAGTCAGTCTAACAAAAGAGGTGAAAGGCCTCTATAATGGAAACTACAGAACACTAAGGAAGGAAATTGAAGAAGACATTAGAAGGTGGAAATCTCTCCCATGTCCCTGGATAGGCAAAATTAATATTGTCAAAATGAACATATTACCAAAACATTATAATGATTTAATACAACTTCTATTTAAATCCCAATGACATTCTTCATAGAACTAGAAAAAGCAATCATTAAATTCATTTGGAAAAATAAGAGACCCAGAATAGCCAAAGCAATGTTTAGCAAGAGGAGTGAAGCAGAATGCAGCACAATACTAGACCTTAAACTATACTACAGAGTCACAGTAATAAAAATGGCATGGTATTTGCTCCAAAACAGACACATAGACCAATGATACAGAATAGAAGGCACAGAGACAAACCCACATAAACACAATTATCTCATACTAGACAAAGGCACCAAAAACATTCACTTAATATAGCTTATTCAATAAATGGTGCTGGGAAAATTGGAAATCCACACTCTTTTCAAATGTTTTACTTCAAGTAATTAGCAAATGTCTCATCAGTCACTTCAATAACATGCCATGTTAGACTGGCTTTTAGTTAGCTTCCCTTTAGTTCTGTTGTGATTCTACCTTGATATTCCACAACTTCTACACCAAATTATAAAGTTATGTGTCCCAAATAACTTTATAGAAGGTGCTAGAGAAAAATAGTAAAGGGAGATTATCCATATGAAATTCTTCATACACACACACAAATATAACAAGACACCCACAGACATACACACACATATACCTAAGTGACTTTATGAAGGAAGCACATACATGTTTAAGTCTTCATTTCTTTTTATTAGTCATGAAGTTACATATACTTTTGTGATTTCTTCCTTTACTGCTCTTTGGATGTTTCTCGTAACTCCCCGGGAATGTCTCAGGGCTTCTGGATTATGTCTTGGTTGGGAAAGAAGCTCCAGGGGCTTCTTCCTGGTTCTATCGTAATACCTGTAGAAGCGGCACAGAGGAATAACCAGAGCATGGACTAAAATAATGGAATTCTCAGATACGAATCTTAGATTTGTTTAGACTTTTGATCTTAGGCAAGTTACTTAACCCATTTGTGCCTCAGATTGTTGATTGCTAAAACCTGTAAGGTGGGGGTAGTAAGAATACAAGTTTGCTGTGAGATTGGAATAAGCAAATGCAAGTATATGATTTTTAACGATGATACCTGATACATACATATCTGCTCACCTCATGGTGATCAGGAAGGAGGGTGGAGAGGAGAGAGGTGGCGCATGTTAGGGGACAACATACCTTTTAAGGGCATGCTTCTGTTGACCTTCTTCTGCCAACTAGGCCCCATTTCCTCAAGTTTCCACCACCTCCCAGTGCCCCATTCAACTGTGATTGCATCAGTGGATCAATCCATTGATGAAATTAGAGATGTTATAATCCAATCACTTCTCAAAGGCTTCGCCTATTAATATTGTTGCATTAGGGACCAAGCCTTCAACATATGAGCTTTTGTGGGATGTTCCAGATCCACACCACAGTAGCAAGTATTCAAGTGTTAGCTGTTATTGTTGTTATTGATGTTAGTAGTGATAGGGGTATGGATTGCCTCAGGTGTGAGAGTAGGATGACTCTAAATAGTTTTGAGTTAGAAAGTATTTTAGTGAGTTACATATCCATTTTGTTCCTAAGACTCTCATGTCACCCCAAATTCCTGTGTTCAGAGTATTCTGGCCACAGAATACACTGGCTACACTGCCCATTATATTAAATAACTTCACTTATTTCCCTCTGATTAATCACTACTTGATTTCTGCTACCACAAAATCCTTTCTGCTATACTGAAATCATTTTTCACACTTTTATCTCAGACTGTTTCTGTTTTCACTAAATGTTTTTAATGTGCTGTTTTATAAACACCATTATCTACTTGTATTTTCTTAAGAGTGTAAATTATTCCTAAAATTTTCTTCTAGTTTCCAGTCATGTATTATATTCAGAAATCTGTTTTTCTAGTCTTCATGCTTCATGATGGACTTTTTTGTTCTGTGCTCCCCCTGCCATTTTTCAAAATAAATTGTTTCCCCAGAGACAGTATTAATTAAATGTTCTTGACCATTCTGACTAGAGGTGGTAGACAGACCCCCTTCTAGTTTCTTATTTGGGTGTGGTTAATAGCCACACTATTAGTACTCAGTAGATTTTAATCTCTTGTGGTTCTGCTGGCTTAATTTTGCTGTCTGTTGCCTGAATTGGACCTCAAAATGAAAATGATAATCTTCAGTATCCACTTTTTCCAAACATCTTTTGATATTAATTCTTTACCTACTACATTTTTCATAGGAAGTTACCTTCTACAGTGCCAAATACTGATTCCAGTCATTTCTCCATCCCCATTAAGTCTGGGAACTCTCTCTTCAGGATTATATAAAGAGAAATATTGACTGGGGTTGTGGACATAATTCTGGATAACTTGAAAACCAGCATTAGTGTTTGGTTAGCACAGATCCTGAGTTTTTGGCCTATGGGCAGAAGGTGAGGTATACTATATATAGATTGGCATCGGAAGGCATTTTAAGATCCAATTCTGTGACTAATGGACAATGCTCCCAGACTCTGATATTGACTACAAAACCTAATTCATACATTAATATGAATTTCCATATTTTTGTTTTCATTGATATTTTAATGAGAATTTGAGAAAGGTTGCATCACACACAAATGCCCCTTCAATGCATTGTAGATCTTGAGAAGAATTTTCCAGAGTGTATTTTGAAACTCTAGTTGATGAAATTACATTTTAAAAGTGTTCTAGAAGTTGGGCATGGAAGTGCTTGCCTATAATCCTAGCTATTTCTGAGGCAGAGGTTGGAGGATTGCAATATTCTGTCTTGGTGAAAAGACAGTGTTCACAAGAGTAGCTCAGACATTGAAACAAAATTTAGGTGGGTTTTCCTTTGGAGATAGGCTACATTCTCCCTTGAATGTGTATTTACTTTCCTAAATAAACCTGTGTAAAAAAAGAAAACAAAGTTAAAAGTGTTTCTTTCAACTTCTCAATGATTTGCATATGTTAATAGTGGCTATGTATACAGTACATGGTGTTGTCCAGATTGATTTGAAAACAAATCCCTTCATCTCTTATTTTCCATAAAACTTTTTCTTAACACTAGCATTCCATGGAACCTATTTTGGGAAAGGGCAGCTTTTAGGCTATTCAGTTTCTTTATTTTTATTTACTTTTTTAAACTTCTGAGAATTACTGATATTCTTGGAGCTGTTTACTTTGTCATTGATTATCCTGGAGAGGAGAGGGACATGAATTTTCAGTCAGAGCACTCTTGTTTTGGGCCTAGTATTCTAGAGAGGTTACCAATAAATGGTATAAACATCTTCGCATTTCATGTCCAGTACAAAGGAATGCATTTTCCCATTTGCAAATAAATCCACTCCTCAGGTGTTTGTAAAGGAAGTTCATACTCACATACTTTATATCACCTTGTTTGCTTGAAAGCTGACCTCTATTCAACATTCCCTGCTGATTTAACTTAGCAGCTAGGCTAAGATGAAATTCTGGCTTCTGAGAGAAAAGAAGTAAACTGTAGAAAGATCAATAGGACTGTGTTTTGTTTTCAGATCACTGACTGTGTTTTCAGAACCGTAGCAGCTTATAGTGGACTATGACTGGGCTGAGTAGGTCTGTTTTAGGAGACTGAAATTGAATCTCATCTTCGTCGTCTTTGGAGGTTATAAATCCCAAATATTAATAAGGACTCATTGTTTTCTAGTACCTCTCTATTTAAACTAAAATGCAGACTATTAGCACCACTAACCAAGGGTGGTAGATTTTAGAGAACATGCAGTTAATAACACTTAATATCAAATAGGCTCTTTGTTCTAAGGTCAAACATAAAAACCTGTTCAGACAAGTGACATGTTGAAAGTTTGTGAGAGATACAGCAAAATGGTGTCCATGCCCTCTCCCCAGGCCCATTAGGAGGAACTGAAAGTCATTAGATCTGAATATACAGCAATCAAATGCCAACAATAGGAAGAGAGGAGGAATTGAGCAACATACCACAAAATAAGGGGAGGAAGAGAAAGGAGAAGTTTAAGGTGATAAATATTTTCTTCACCAGAAGCTGCGACCTTCTAGTGTAGAATGTCCAGAGCAATTGTGGACCAGCTTCATTCTAGCCGAAGTGTAGTGGATTTGTTTCTGTATTTTGGCGACTAAAGTAACTATGAAACAAATTAAATATTTACCACAGGGCAGATCCCATCACTGTGGCACTGAAAGTTTCCCAAATGCCAGTGAGTTATGATTGAATTCCATATTGTAGATCAAGTGACTATCCCTAATGCACCAAGGATTGTCAAATGATTTCCATGGTCTTTAACAAGATTATCAACAGCAAGTATTCCATATGGTGTTTACCTAGCAGTTATAATCAATTTGCAAGCTTTTTGATCAAAAGGGTTATTAGTTAAGATCTTTGGTTACAAGCAAAAAATTCAAAGCAGCTTTATTTCAACAAGGGGATTTATTTCAAAAACACCAGGGTAGACTACAGAATTTAAAGACAAGTGGCTAAGCATCAGGAAAGTTCTAGTAGCTGTAATTGGATATTTGATTACTACCAGAACTTTTCTCACCACCCCGTTTTGATATTAAAGATTCTACCTACATCTCCAGCCCTTCTTTATTTTACACTGATTCAAGCTCTGGCTAATTTGTGGAGTTAGCCTTGAATTTGTGATCGTCTTCCCTCATGGTTCAGGAATCAGTGGGATTATAGGTGGGAACCTCCATTCTCAGCTCTCTTTTTGTATCTCTATCTTTTCTGCTTTTGTCCAGATTTTTACCTTACTGTGTCTTTTACATAGGAGAGATACCATTCTTAAAAAGACGTCATCGAGGTTTGTGTCAAATTTTGCAATTAGTTCTAGGGGATTCTAGAAAGATGCTGGTGGTCTTAGGATGACTGAGTATAGAGTAAGATTTTTGTCCTTGTCATTCTTAAAGCATGACTTATGTTTAGATAAAGATTCATTACTGTCTCATACTGACATTGAGTAACGTGGTTCATTAAGGTGAGGAAGGAGAAAGGGAGAAATCAGGTACCTAATCTCATTGTGGTACTTCTGAAAACAATGATTAATTTCTATCTAAATGCTTCTGGCAATAGGGGCTCCATGTTTTAAAAGACATGCATTTTAATAGGTCTATCATTACATTATTTCTATATGTTGAGACATCTAATTGCCTCTTAGATTTATAGATACTATGTAATCAAACATTCTTATATGATAGTTATTCAATATTTGAATGCTGCTCCAAAGTCCTATAAAGTAATGTCTTATAGTTATTTACCTTTTCTGCCAACATCATTTGTAAATGATATCTTAAAATTGCTGCACACTATTTAGAAGTACAAATGAAAACCTTATTTGTCTTATTAATTCTACTTCTAAGAGTTTATCCTAAGAAAATAATTATGTACACAAAGCTGTAAGACTTAAGATACTTTATGGGGAAAAAAAGAGAGTAATTTATACTAATCAGAGTAACAGTGACTTAAATGTTCAACAGTGGTGATTGGCTAAGTGTGTTGTGGTATGACAAATGGTACAATATTATAATGTCATTAACATATTGCATAATGTATCAGTTGGTGAAGATTATGTTCATCCTAAAGGGTTGCTTCAGTTTTCTCTTGCCTCATAACAAACTTCCCAAAATTTAGCGGTTTGAAAAAAGCCCTTATTTCTCATGATACTGTAGGTGGTTTTGTTTTTTTTCACATCTGCCATAACTTATGCAACTTTAGTTGTCTGATGATAGTTTGTGTTGTTGACTGGGGTGCCTCAGTTCTTTGAGTCTCCAGAATTTACAATGTTACTTTTACCACATTTGATGGGTCAAGACAGATAATCAGAAGAGCTTAAATATATACTTAGAATTCCTAGAATTTTGCCTTCCTCTTTGCAAATTATTTTTACTATTGATATTTTAATGGGTGTGGAATAAGATCTTAACATAATGTAGTGATACCCAGCCTACCCCACTTTAAAACTTTAAATGTGATAACTTAGAATTCTGAAGTTAGGTTAGCTTCCTATTTATTAATATTAGCATTTAGGACTTAGTACAAGGGATAACAATATATGTTTTTAAGTAGGGAAAGGCAACACTCTGAGGAAGAACATTATTTAAATTGAAGATAAAGACATTACTATGTTTGAAGTGTCACTTCATACCCTGTGCATTTCATTTTTTACTTTTTAATATTTCCTTGTTTTAGAGTAGTTTTAGATTCACAGCAGTTAAGAGTTTATAAAGATCTCCCACATATCCCTTGTTCTCGTACATGCATATCCTTACTCATTATAAACATTGCACTATGAGTGATATATTTATTCAATTAATGGGCCTACATTGACCCATCATAACTACCAAAGTCTATAGTGTACATTAAAGTTCACCCTGGTACTTTCTACGGGTTTGGACAAATGTATAATGACATGTATCCATCATTATAGTATCAAGAGTATTTTTAGTGCCTTAAGAATCTCCTGTGCTCCACTTATTCATCCTTTCCTTCTTCTAAACTGTTTGTCACTGCCTCTATTTCAGCATTAGCTATCCCCTAAGTCAGGTTTACTTTGTACCTGTAGTTGGTATATTGTCACTCTTTCAGCCCTAGAGGGTACCTACCACAGGCTGAACTTTTGCAGACATCTGCAGTTGATGTGTTGTCAGGATGGACTGGGGAAGTGACTGAACAGGTCAGTCTAACCCTAAAAACATCTTCCTAGAATAGAGTTGTGTCCAGATGTCACATCCACAAGCCAGTGACTATGGATGAACAAATGCTATGGAATTCTACCTTACTCCAGGCTTCAAAACAGAAGGATTGATCTCAAGCTTCTACACAATGACTTGACACCTACTTCTCCTCTTGTTCTCTCAAGTGGTTAATTACTTTTTCTGTGTTGTGTGCTGCCTGGGACTGGGAAAGAGGTGTGATGTGGGCAGATTCATGACTGTGAAGACTGAAATACTGGTTGTACATTGAACCCATAACCTGAGGATACCATTGCAGAGCAGGGGTAGGACCAAGTTCTGTATTTCTGTGGACTGCCTGCTGCTGCGATGTATTTGTGATTTGAGGCCACTGCAGCTAACCACAGGAGATGCTGGCCAGAAAATATCTGATTGGGACCACAGGTCTCCTCCTGGCACCAGGATTGGTCCAGAGGTTCTAACCTTGGGCTTAACTTGAGGATAAGTGTTGTTGGAAATCTCCTGGTATTGAGTTTTTCTATTCCAGCACTGAGTTCTAAGGCAAAGTTCTGTGCTTCCTTCTGTCTTACTGTCCAGTGGAGATAGAATGTGCACTGGGCTACCTGAGGTGTGGAAAGCAGTTGTGGACAGTCCCTTGAACACCTGGCTAATGCAGGTCTAGAGGCTGTGTCTGTTTGCACAGGCCCAGGGACCTGGGTAGTGGGTATTTGCCAAGAACTGGGTTAGGCCTGGAACTGAGTTCCAAGTGTAGAGCACAGACTCATTTCCCTCTCCCCCTCCAAGTGGAGTTGTGGGAGGGGTGAGATGGGCTACTCTTTCCTTCCTGCCTTCCTTCATGCATCGTTTCTTATTACACTAAAACCAGGTACTGTGATCTCTTACTTGTTTTCCTCAGCTCTTGCGAAAGTAGTTTCATGCATGAATAGCTGTTTAAATTGATGTTTCTGTTGAGAGATGGTCTTACTTGCCGTCATTTTGCTCTGCCTCTGAACAAACTGTTATATGTTAAATCAATTAGAAATAAGAAAAATAAATACTCATTCCTTCTTCAGTGTGCTTCCTTTCCCTCCTCTTTTTTAAATGTAGATAGAGTTTCTAACCCTGTATAATTTTCCTTCTTTCTAAAGATTTCTTTTAACATCTCCTGCAAGGCTGGCCTACTGGCAACAAATGCCCTCGATATTTATTTGACTGGGAAAATCCTTACTTCTTCTTGACATTTAGAAGATAATATTACAATATATAAAATTCTATATTAGTTTTTTTTCCTTTCTCCTAGTACTTTTATGTATTTTACTCCCCTTTCTTTTTGGCTGCACTCTTTTTTTTTTTTTAAAGAGAGAGAGAGAATTTTTTTTAATATTTATTTTTTAGTGGTCACCTCTTTATTTTATTTTTATGTGGTGCTGAGGATTGAACCCAATGCCCTGCACATGCCAAGTGAGCGCATTACCACTTGAGCCACATCCCCAGCCCCTGTACTCTTTCTTTATTCCTCCATAGATAAGAATTGTCTTCCCTTTTGCTCCTTTAGGGATTTTTCTTCATAGTTGAGTTTCTATTGTTTGAAAATTAGATGCATAGATGTAGTGTTTGGACATTTATTCTGTTTGTTTTTCATGTTCTCTGAGCTCTCTGAATCTGTGATTTGATTTTCAATATTAATAGAAGGAAATTCTCAGTCTTTCTGTTTAAAATATATACATATGTGTGTGTACACACACACACACACACATTAGTTTCTCTCTTTAATTTTGTGGATTCATATATACATATGTTAAACTCTTTGTAGTTGTCTCACAGTCCTTGAATATCTTTTTTTAAAAAAAAATTCCTTTCTAGTCCTTGTTCCTTTTGTTTTTTTAGATTTCAAGGTTTATATTGATATAACCTCAAGCTCAGAGACTTTCTTCATCTGTGTTCTGTCTGCTAATAAGTCCATCAAAGGCACTCCTCATTTTTGTTACAGTGTTTTTGATCTCTAGCATTTCTTCCTCATTGTTTCTTAGGATTTCAGTCTGTTTTTATTGCCCATCTATTCCTGTATGTATTCTACTTTAGCCAGTAGAGCTCTTAGCCTATTATTAACCATAGTTGTTTTAAAATTCCCCGTCAGATAATTTTAATATCCATGCCATGCTTGGTTCAAAAATTTGCATTATCACTTCAAATTATGTGTCTTGCCTTTTGGTATGCCCTTCTTCTTGATAGTTGGACATGCTCTAATTGAGACCAGGGTAAAGGACTGGTAGCTGATTATTGAAAAAAAAAAAAAAAAGGAAATGGGTAGATAGCAATCCCTATCACCTGATTGCTAACAGCCTCCAAGAGAGGGAAAGAATCACACTTACCATCACAAGCAATCACCCCCTGAAGGGCTCTCTTCCTACCCTTTTGGTCACTTTTGGCCAGGTTGGTGGTGTGGGAGGAGGGGGCATGAGAAGAAAGCAAACGTGAAATCTATAAAAGGGGCAAGTCACCCCCACTTCATTGGGCACCAGCTCTGGATCCCCTCCTCTCAGGAGGAATCTCCTCTGCCCCCACCACCCTGTGTGTGTTCTGCCTTTTAAATAAAATTTACTTTTTTGCTCTTGCCTCAGCGTTTCTCAGGTGTTTAATCTTCAACACTAGGAAATCCTTGAAAATCAGGACCTAAGCCTGATTTGCAAGACGAGTTTTATAAATGAATAGGAAATTGCTATAAAAAGGCCTTCAGTGATGTGGTGATGCAGTGCAGGGAGCAGAAGTCCCCTACAGTCTCATGAATTAATCCCAATCTTTTAGTGAGCCTATGCCCTGGACTGTGAACTTCACAAGTGTTTCTCAAAACTTTTCCTTTATCAGTGGAACAGGATGCCTGGAGGGTGCTAGAGTCCGATATTTCACTTTCTCCACGTCACTGTGGTTCTGCTAATATCCAAGCTGGTTAAACTCTCGTTGAGTAGTTTCACTTGAAGCCAAGCTTCGTTAAGAATAGCGTGCTCAGGCATGTTTCAGAATTGTTTGTTTTCCCCTGTCAGAAGCACAGGGGACTTTTCCTTCATTGTGGGACCCTAGCCTCCTGGAGGGAGATCTCACAGTACTGTGCCCCTCCTCCCCCATGCTGAGTACCCCTAGACTTTGTAACTCTCACATGATCTTTACTGAGCCTCTGGAAATTCATCAATACAGTTCAGGCTTTCCTCCCTGACACTTGTTCCTTTGGCACTTTGCACTTTGTCTCTGCTTTGGACAGTCATGAGTCCCTGTCTCTAATTTTGTGGACAGCAGCTTGCCCTGTGACCTCACCTCTCCTCTGGATCTTCGAAGAATTGTTGATTTTCCAGTCTGTTCAGATTTTTAGTTGTTGTTGGGAAGGAATGGTGACTTCCAAGTTCTGTACATGGGAAACTGGAATCTGGAAGTGATGTGATCCATGTGTATATCTTGACTCAGTGTGTTCAGATACCACAAATAATTAATGTATTTCCTTACGCTTTAAAAATATCAGGTGTGCGTGCATTTTTCTATTTCATTTTTTTTCAGTCACAAACTCTCCTTTTAGGTGTACATTATTTTGTTGACATAAATAACAAGTCTGCTTTAAATAAATAATAAAATAGTTTATACTGATCCAATTTTGATGACCATGGCCTGGAGACACAGATTCAAGTTACCCTGACATTGCACCATGCAAGAAGTTATATGAACTTTTATAGTCACAGAAGGAAAGAAAGTCATAAAGTCACACTAATTATATCAGTGGGAACATTGTGTAGGTGGGCTAAACAAGGAAATCTCTTTTATAGGTTTAAGATGTTATAGCATTTGTAGGTTTAGGGTTGGTGGAGGCAAGAGGTCTGCTAATCTTAGAGATACTTTTTGAGGAATTTATCTATTAGTTATAAGAATGTTAGGTCAGATATGAAATTTAAGGTAACTGGCTATTCAAGACTCTACCCCCAAGATAATTTTGAGTCTCAAACTATAGCATTCAGTCTCTGCCCAATTGTGATATTCTAGACAAGCAAGGTTGAACAATCTGTATGCAGCTTCTTCAGAGAACTTCAGTTCACAGTTCAATATGTTTCCCAATAGTCACTTGTACTATTGGCTTTAAAATGTGGGTGGTCCAATTTGAAATGTGCCTCAAGTGTAAAGTACATACTATAATTAAAAGTTTTTAATACAAAAAATGTGAATTATCTCAATAATTTTAAATGTTGATTTCATGTTAAAGTGATAATATTTTCAATACATCAGGCTAAATGGTGTGTTAAAATTAATTTTAGCTTTTACTTGCTAATATAGTTATTAGGAAGCTTAAATTATACATTGGCTAAATTACATATTGTAAGGTATCAGCTTAAATTACACATGTAAATTACACATTTGTGGCTTAAATTACATTTTAAATTGATAGTGAAGTCTGGGATAGCCAGTTTAAAAATTGGAATCAGATCTTTCCCTTCTTCTCTCTTTATCCTTCCGATGTTTCCTCCCTCCCTTTCTTCCTTCCTTCCTTCCTCATTTTGCTTTCCACTGTGACCAGTAAAGCCCAGGACAAAAGAACTTGATAACAGCACAATGAATGATACATGATCAAAGTGGTCAGAATGCTGAAGATGAGATTATCAGAAAGAACCTCTTGAAGACGAAAGGCCAGCAGGCAACTAGTAGAAGAGCTTGCATCATCTAGATTTACCATTTCCTACTTAAGGCAGGATTATCATACTTCCCCCTTGGTTTGGTAGTTTCCTTGGAAAACATGTAAGTCTGCAAACAAAATAACTTGAATAAAAAATTTCCAACAAACAATATCCACTACAAATAAGTTACTTATTTAAGCACAGCTATTATAATAGATTGATTTACTGCATCAACACATTTTTCTCAAATGCTGTCTGGTGTCTGGGAGTTATACAATCCTTTTAATTTAATCAGTAATGCAAATAAGTGTGTTGCTTTGAACCCTGGCAATTTTCTGAATGCCAAACAAAAGTGGAAAAGCTTTTACCAAGGAGGAGTACATGACAGAATTTTAAAAGTTGGTCTTATGGCAAAATTTCATAAATGGGCTTCTTTGAAAATTTGTTATCTGGAGACACAGATAACAATGAATGTATACCAGATTGTTAAATGAATGTATGCCAAATTGTTTTCTTCTCTGCCTTTTCTATGAAGAAAATTTCATGCATTAGTAACTTATCTGAGAGCTCCTAGGACAATTATTTGTCTCCATTTACTGATTTTTTTATTTAATAAGTAAAAATTGCATATGTTTATACTCTGTAATATGATGTTTGATATATTTAAACATTGCAGAATGGCTAAATTGATTAAGTTATTTGATATTTCTTCAGACATTTATTTTTTGTTGTGATGTGAACACTTAAAAATCTATTCTGTAAGTAATTTCTAGGTATACAAGTATACTATGTATTCTTAATTTAGCCACCATGATGTACAGTATAAATTGTATAATACAATTTAGGAGAAACATACTCCTCCTAACTAAAAGTTTGTGTCCTGTAACAAGTATCAATCTCCCATTGCCTTCATTCCCCAAACTCTGATAGTTGCCATTTTACCTTTTCTGTGTTTGACTGCTTATTTATTTACTAAATTAATACATAGTAATTTTAGATATCTTTGGATACACTGTGATGTTTCAGTACATATGTATATTATGTAATGATCAAATCAGGATAATTAGTATACCTTTTACCTCACTTATCATTTCTTTCTAGTGAAACTTTTGAAATCCTTTCTTCCAGCTATTTTGAAATACACAATATGTTGTTAATTATAGCCACTAGTGAGTGATAACTGATAAGTGGGAATTATTCCTCCTCTGTAACTGTAATTTTGTACCCACAGAACAGTGTCTCCTGGTGACCCTCACTTCTTTTTCCCTAATGTATAGTAAATACCATTCCACTGTCCACTCCTATGAGATCATTTTTAAAAAGTTCTACAGGACTGAGATTATGCAGTATTTGTCTTTCTGTGTCAGTTTTTTAAAGTTTATTTAATACAGCATCCTCTAGGTTTAGTAATATTATTCTGAATGACAGCATTTTGTGTATTTTATGATTGAATAGTACTTCATATGTATATGTACCACATTTTATTTATCTATTCCTCTGTTGAGGGACATTTAGGTTTAGTACGCATGTTGACTATTGTAAATAGTTCTGAAATCATCATAGGAGTGTACATACTTTTTCAACATACTGATTTCCTTTGTGTATATACCAGTAGTAGTTTCTCTGGATATATGGTAGTTCTATTTTTAATTTTTTGAGGAACTTCCATACTCTTTATTAATGACTGTACTAATTTGCATTCACACTAACAATGTGTAAGGGTTCCCTTTTGTTTACATCCTAACCAGCACTTGTTACAAACCTAACAATGTTTACAGAAAATAAGAAAAAAATGAATTTTAACAGTCCTTGTTCAAGTCTCACTGGAAACAATAGGTCTAAAACACATGTTTTCCGTCAATGTGTTGTATATAAGGGCAAGCCTGAGAAAAATAGGATTAATTTATCAAAGCAACAGCAAGTTGAAGCTTTTCTACTTCCATAACAACAAAAAAAGATAATTTATATTTTTCAACTATATTTTAAACAACTAATTTAGCTTGGCTAAGAACAAAATGCCTTTTCTATAATTTTTAGAATTAGTTTTTTAAAATGACATTTCCCTATAATAAAAGAAGCATTTAGATATCAAAAGACATGATTTGGGGGAATTTATTCTTGCCAATTAACTATCTTTGTTATAAGAAAATTTTAATGGCCTATTAAAAGGTGAGCTTCAAAGTGTCCCTTTGGGATTTTGCAGACAAACTTCTGGAATGACTATTAAATTCTTTCTAGTCTACATTTATACCTGAGAGGATTAATCATTCTAGAGCACATATATTTTAAGTCTTGTTTATAAAAATGAATTGATGTCCTTATCCAGTTTTCATTCCCTCCAATTATGGGTTTGCTGGGATGACTTTCACTCTCAGTGTTTTTACTTTGGGTTTTGATGAAGTGTCTAATGACATGGAGTCTAATATCTCCTTTGAATTTCTTTGTGTTATTGTTTAGATATGAGCTGCCCCCCCCCAATAATTCATGTGTGAAATAATACAAGACTGTTCAGAGGTGAAATGATTAGATTGTAAGAGTTGTAACCTAATCAGTGGATTAATCCACTTACTTGGATTAATTGGGTAATAACTGCAGGCAGGTAGAGTGTGGCTGGAGGAAGCAAGTCACTGGGAGCATGCCTTTGGGGTTTGTACCTTGTCCTAGGGAGCAGAACTCTCTCTCCTTCCTGGTGGCCATGTCCTGAGTTGCTTTCCTCCACTAAGCCCTTGCACCATGGTGTTCTGCCTCACCTTTGGCCCAGAACTATGGAGTTGACTGACTATGGATTCTCATTCCTCTTATAGATCCCTCTACTGTATGGGGGGGACATATATTAGCTAGAATATATTTTCAAGTATGAGTTATGATCCATCTATCAGTTGTTTAATAGAACTTTTTTTCTTGTTCATATCTTATGTTTGGTGAGGGTCAGAGCTGGTGGTATGAGTTATACTCTACATATTTGCTCACAGAGCAATTCTAGATGAAATATTCTCTTTTATCTTTCAATTTCTTCTTGAAATCAGTAATTTTTTTCCCTGAATTTCCTATCATTTTCTATATACATGCCAGACAACCAATAGTAACCAGCGAATACTTCAAGTTTCTTTTTTCTGACTTTCCTGTAGTGCTTTCTGTTTGGTGCTTACCAGACTTCTTTTCAATTTACTTTGTGTTTTTATTTTCACCAACTATTTTCTATTTCATAAAAAAGATGACCATTTTTCAGTGTTTGATATTGGTTTTCTTTCCTCTTTGCTATGTGACCACTAAGCCAGTGACATAGAATTTTATTATGGCAATACCCTGCTCCTGGCATGAATTGTGAATTGTTAGGTGAGCTAGATTATATTCTCTTAATAAATTTACTCTGAAATATTAGTGCTTAACCAAAACACTATTTTATTTCTTGCTTATATTAGGGGTTCAATAAAACAGAAGGCTCTGTTTATAACCTGTTTATTCACAGACTGAGGCTAAGGCTGTATCATCTCATAATGTCATTATTTTAGCCTGTGTCCCACATGGGGTGGGGAAGGGAAACCTGCCTTCAGAGGAGCCCTTACTTAATTTAGCCTAAAACAAGGAGAAAAAAATATATTTCGGAATTGAAAATATTAGTGACAAGTACCATATTATCACTAATTTTATGGTCCCAATCAAGCTATCTTCAAATATGACAACAATTATTTTTTTCTCTTCTAAGAGTATATCATTACATCAGTATCATAGAAAAAGTTATATAATGTAAAATAAAATGATAAAATAAAAAAGACCCAAAAGTTAAAAAAAGAAAAAGTTCTCCACATTTAGTGTATTTGCTCTTTTTTTCTCACCTCTCTGCAATTAAGTAACTATAAATGGGATTTTATAAAATATATAATCCTTTAAAGAAAGAACTGGTAATAGATAAATAGAGGGAAGACTACTTCTTTTAAACTACTTCTTCCTCAGGGTCAGGGGAATCACAAAGCTGTACTTTTGGAAGCAATTTTCAGAGGTAATCAAATTCAAATTTCCTACTTTAAATTGTGAGGAGGGAGAGAGAGAAACATCAAAAGTCATTGAACTGGTTGCTGCCAGGACTGTCTACTTATAAGCTAATAAGCTTGCTTTCTATTGCTTCATGGATTTTGGCAGAATACATAATACTCCTGTATGAGAAACAAAAGACTCTGTTAATCACAACAAAAGCAGTGGCCATATCTTCATATTCATTTGAGTTGGTTTTCCATGTAGGTGGGCTTACGTGGATACTGCACAAGCAGTGGGTTGTACTGCAGGAGAGGAACACTAGGTTTAAGACTTAGGGGATTAGGCTGGGGGTAGAGCTCAGTGGCAGAGCACTTACCTAACAGGTGAGAGGCTCTGGTTTGTTTCCTACTGGGGGGAAGAAAAAAAAGATTCACTGCTTCTTACCAAGCAGAAACAAGCAAACTCTTTATTTAGAGAGAGACATCATTTCATTTTTCAAGGCTATCGGTTGCAAACATGGCAAATGACCATAAGTTGGCCTTTCATTTTGGGCAGGCTATGTGGGAATGTGGAGGGATGCTTAGGTCCCAGCTGCCGTATTGCTTCCAACAGTTGGTAGCAGAGGTAAAACTAGAACTGGCTCTCTCAAGTCCTGATTTAATAAATACTGTCACCGAAGACAAAATCTTTTTTATTACCTTCATACTATTTCAAGTGTATTTTATTAATTGACTTTATTATTGGAATGGACCCAAGTATTTTAGTCCTATTTACATATTTACTATTTTCTGTCACTGATTTGGTTGATTGACTAGTATTAGGATCCCATGTAAAAACCCTTAATTATTTCATATATGATGAATCCTAGTCAAGAACAACAAATTTGTGCCAATGAATCATGAATTACAAGAAATTTGCTTTTCAAAAAATCAAATATATTTCACTTAAGTTTTACTTTGTTTTATACTTTGTTGTCACATGTCAATACTTGTGGATCCTTACTTTGTGTCAATCTATATTTGAGGTGTAGGTTATAAAACAAGTTATAATTTTTGCTTATAACATTGCTTATAACACCCATACATAAGAAAGTAAAAAAAAATAAAATAAAAAGGAAGAAGCATATTCGAAGAATGGAATGAGCCGTACAGAGTGCAAGTTTATCAGATCCCAAAAGAGTAGGAGGTCTCTGGCTAGCTGTGGTTAGGATGGCCTCATAGATAAACTGGAGAAAGGAAGACAGTTCTTTGAGAAGGGAAGATATTTCTCTTTCAAAAGAGATTCTTTAATGGCAGCCATATAGGCATTGTTCTTGTCTATTTATTCACTTCTCAACTGCCCATTCTTAGAAAAATGCCGTGCCCATATTAGAGACTCATGAAAGAATAAGTCAATGAAAGAATGACATGGGAAGATGTTCATGGTTTATAATATTTGTCTTTAACATCCGTCTTTTACACAGCCCACACACTCACACAAAACACAGTTCATGTGTACACAGTTGTCTCATTCACCGAATCAAGCTGTTTCACATTTCTGATGAAATTTAATTGCAAGATACCATCTGTCATGTACTCTGATTCTGATCCTGGGAAAAAAGAACCTGGTTTTAGCAAGACAATAGACAAAGATATATATATATATATATATATATATATATATATATATATATATATATATATATATATATATATATATATATTTTAGCTGCCTTCAAATCTTTCTCAATTGTATCCAAATCTTCTTTATTTTTCAATCATAGGGGGCATTTTAGGCACTGATGGCTGAGATCTTATATATTTATACCCTGCTTTTTCACCTAACCTAATTTTCCTTTTCATGTACTGCTCTCTGCATCCTACTTATTTCCCAACTAACTGAAGTTGGAGGAGTGGTGAAGGCCCCACAGGTGCTTGGTTTGTGTTTTAGTAGCGTGGAAAACCTCCTTTCACTGTGTTCCCACTGCATGCTGACTGCTGATAGAAATGTAAAGACCGGGGACAGCTCCAGCATCTGTCCAGAATCATACTGGGACCATGAGAAAGGAACAAGGTAGATCAGAATCCTCCAGTTCCTTAGACGCCTGGCAGTCCCTTCAACTGTCATCAATTTCTGATAACCCCACATGCCCTCAAAGACTCCTGTCACCATGCTGTTTGGATCTGAGAAGGGAAGTTCTGCCCCAGCTTTTATAGTGCCAAAATATTATACAATGTTTAATTCTCGTGGGATGACACCATCTTAAAGCCATGTAAATTCAAATTTCCAACATATGTTCAGAAGAACAGGAGATTGCCTATTTTTGTTCTTGGATCATAAATTTTTATCTCTACTACTAATGATAATCATGCAATTTTTAGTGGAAAACTTACATTGTCATATCAATAATTAGAATGAGAAAAATAAAATAAATTAGACTTAGTAATAATACTAAGTACAAGCTGGTTGCAGTGGCACATGCCTGTAATACCAGCAGCTCAGGAGGCTGAGGCAGGAGGATCTTGAGTTCAAAGCCAGCCTCAGCAATGGTGAGGTGCTAAGCAACTTAGTGAGACCCTGACCTTAAATACAAAATAAGGCTGGGGATGTGGCTCAGTGGTCAAGTGCCCCTGAGTTCAATTCCCAGTACCAATTCCCCCCAAATTAGGGTACAATAATAAAATCTAAGTACTGTGATTTCTTTGGAAGTATTTGCCAGAAATATTATGAAGCAGTCTGTTTAGAAATAAGCTTATTAAAATTAATTGCTAAGTAAAAGTGTAATAGATTATAGAAACGTTTTTCTCAAGTTTTGAACACCACATTTTCACATGGCTCTTTATACAATTTTAGTTTTGCGTATGCCTTGTGGACTTAGTGAGACTAACAGTGATTAACATTATTTTTACCTTCTTTAGAAGGAAGCAATTGACTTAGATGTTATAATATATATTCACTTAGTTGTGTTGAGATTCATTCTATAAAACTGTCCTTCTGTTTAAGAATCTTGCTATTGCAATGATGTAGATTTTTGAAGGGGAAAAAAAAACGGGCAGCCTGAGAAGAGTGCAGATGGTCCAGTATTGCACGGAGAAGGAGATAAAGCCAGGTGTATCATAGTGGGGAAGGAGTGAATGAAGGACTGCCTTTAGTCACTCTCCTTCACCTCTAGGCTAATTTGAGGAACTCATGAAGTTTATAGGCCTATCAACAAGTGGGAAGATGGAAAATATCTGGGAAATTGATTACAATATAGTTTCTCTGTTGCATTTACTCTGTTCCCAGGTTACCTAGAGGCCAGAGAACCTGGGAATAGAGATACTAATTTACTTGAGGGTTATGATTCTGTCCAAGGGTGATCAGTGAGTATCAACTTTTCTGCTTTCATATGTAGGTTAAAGCTCTGTAACCCTGACAAAAAGCTCTTTGGGAAATCCTGGGCAAATAAAATCTCTGAACCTAATATTTGTTAATAGTTCTAGGGATTTAGGAATTATACAATATAAAGAGAAAGTACTGTAATAGCCCTACCTTATTATTTATTCATTCGTTTATCCATTTAGTAAATTATTCACTGGATCTTGGGGATACTAGATATTCTACTGGATCTTGAAGGAGACAAGCAGAGTAAAGATATACTCCTCATCCTTAAAGACTTTGTGGCTTAGATGAACAATTATTTTTTTTCTTTAAGTTTTTTATGTATAAAAATAGGGCTGCCTGTGTGGTGCTGGATCTGTTCCATTCTTGTCTTTTCCTTGTCTATTCAATAGTAGAAAGTGACTAACATTTCACCAGTCCTTTTGTGCAATAAGTTTAGGTGACAGAAGTTATACAGAGAGCTTAAAAAACACCCAACAACTGATTTTTGTTTTAAAAATAAAAGCAAAAGATTAGGTCAAAAAATTCAGAGCTTATTAATTAATGAATATTAAGTAAATACTACAAGTAAAGGCACTGTTCTGAGCATGGCAGATGATACAAAAGTGACTGTGATCATTGATTGTTGCCTTCTTGGAAGCTGTAGCCAGTGAGGGCAAGGTTATGGCAAACACACATTCAGCCATGTACTACATAAGAGCTTTTAGTCAGTGCTAAACTGCAGACATGACAGTGGTCCCATAACATGTTACATACACCACATTGTAGCAATCTCAGTTTGGGTATGCTCACTCTATGATGTTCACATGACAAAGACACATTTCTCAGAAGGTACCTTCTTCATTAAGCAATCTATGACCTATAATACATACCATAACAGGATAAAAATTTATGTGATAAAAGGTTATAAAGATATAAAAGGTTAAAGGATTCAGGAGATGAAAGAGCATCTGGTATGTGTTTGGGAATTAGAAAGCTGTTGAGATTAGGGAAATGGATTTCTGCTGAGTCTAAACAAAGATGGAGGCCATTTAAGTTGGTAGCCATGGACAAAATTACAGAGGAGGGAAAGAACAGTTGAGGGAAAGGTCAGTAATACTGTGTTAGGGAATGCAAGGCACACGTGGAGGAGGAATAGTTGATGAGAAGGATAGGATGGGAAAAAGGTAAGAACTATTTTTATTTATGTATTGCTTTTGTCTTATTTTTACTCTTTTTTTTGGGGGGGAGTTCTAAATCTTTCCTCATACTTTCTTTTTTCCTTTCACTTACAAAGAAATGTAATTTATTTTATAATAATTTTATTATTATTTATTTTTTAATTTTTTTATTGGTGCATTATATTTGCATATAATGGTGGAATTTGTTTTTACATATTTTACATGCACACAATCTAACAATATAATTTGGCTAATATCATTCTTGCTTTTTTTAATTGTATGAACATTAAATGGGTTTTATTAAAGTGCCTCTTATATGTGCTTTTCAAAATCACTACAATAAAAGAGAACTTGTAAATCTCCAGTGTAGCAAGTCTTAGAGGATCAAAAAAAGCGAAAAAAGAATAAAAGCTAAGCTTTAAACATATGGAAGTAAATCCAGGGGGTTTTCCATAGCAACATTTTTTTCCCCACAGGCATATCGTTTTGATGCATTGCTTTTTAACTTCTAGTGGATTAAAGATAAAACCTCAGAGTTGAAACAGATCAGTAATTAGATTTTTCCCAGTCTCTCTACTTTAAGGAAGAAAGTAGGCTACTCTCTATCTCTAGTTACTTTATTTTTGGCTCACCTTATAGTTGCTCAGCTCTGAGACATTTCATGTTTAGATTAAACATGCTTTGGGCAAATTTGATTTTTATCAGAGTAATTCCAAACCATGTTGCCTTCACAAAGCTAGAGGTATAAGAGCTTGTTTCTGATCACCTTTGATAGGATAATACTAGTGCTTTTGTTAATTTTAAAAACAGGATCTTAGATAATATAATTGCTATTATTATTATAGATTAGTTATGGTCAAGTACTTCTTAGAATTATCAAAAGCTGCAAGTAATTAGAATTGTTAAAACTTGGTCACTATTCGTGTAGTTAATGGTAAACTTACTTTTAATTCCAGATTATATTTGCTTGTTTTTTGAGTTTAATTTTTCAAGTTAAAAATAATGAAAGAAATACTAGATTGGATGAATTTCCTTTATCATGGAACCTGTTTATTTTCCCCCTTTTTTATTGCATGAAATGAAACTACCAGTGTTTTTATAATTATCAGCTTCCAAAATCAATCATCCATCCTGTTTGCATTTCATTCATTTATATTAATGATCATAAAACAACATGCTGGAAATTGTTTTATTAATTGTATACATAACAGGGAAAGATTCTGTTTGTGGGTCAGTATAACTGAAATATAAAAATCCTCCAAGGTGAAAAAAGCAGTTAATGATTTTGTGTGATTCTAAAAGACTTATTTTGTGGCCCTTTTTATTAAAATGAAAGTTTTCCTTTATAACATTAGAAATCTGTTAATTTTTTAATATTTAGTTTTTAGTTTTCGGTGGACACAACATCTTTATTTTATTTTTATGTGGTGCTGAGGATCGAACCCAGCGCCCCACGCATGCCAGGTGAGCCCGTTACTGTTTGAGCCACATCCCCAGCCCCTGTTAAACTTTAGTCTTCTTTTGAGCCCATGTTCAGAAATTCTCTGTTGAACTCTATTTACCAGTTATGTGAAATTTTTGGTTTAAACTTGAAGTAAGAACTCTTGTTTGCAGTCTACATTTTCCTTACTTTGGTTCATTGAAGAAATTCTTTCATTATTAAGATGGCATTTCAGAATTGAAATAGAAAATTTGTTCAAAATTATTGATTATATGTTATTAAACCTGATAAGATCTTCAGAAAAGGATGCCTCTGGCTAAACCTTCAGTTTTCTAAATAAGTATTACTAACGTGAATAACAAATTCCACTCAGACTGTCTCCTTTCAGGCAGCCATATACATAATGCTTTGAGTTTACATGAAAATTAACTTAATATATAATATACCTGCCTAAACCAAGAAATAACCTTACCAGTTTAGACAATCCATTTCAGGAAAGGTCGATTAGATGTCTTTAAAAAATTAGTATAAAAATAGCTGGCTTGCTACTTCAAATAAAATAATTTCTTTTCCTTGACAAAAATAGAAAAAGATGTCTCTCCAAAACAAGATGAACCAATTGAATCTACCCCAATTAATCTTGCCAAAAAATAGAAGAGATTCACCATGATTATTTTTTCTAGACTGCATTTCTTTTCCGTATTAGACTTTTGGCTTGTTTCTAAGGATGGAGAAGTGTTTGATTCAGTGCAGTTATTAATGTATGTACTTAAGGGTATCTATAGTCTCTCTGTTATTTGTGT
This sequence comes from Urocitellus parryii, assembly GCF_045843805.1. NCBI lineage: Eukaryota > Metazoa > Chordata > Mammalia > Rodentia > Sciuridae > Urocitellus > Urocitellus parryii. The sequence goes on from NC_135536.1 coordinate 56,504,038, forward strand.
TAAAATTGGAATGCTTAAAATTTGTAAAGATGACTTAAATTTTAAAATTAAGCATTCACAGAAATGGTTAGAGATCCAGGCAGATAACCAGTTTGTAGACACAGAATACATTCCTTTTTGTCATTGTTGGCAGTTTTCTTTTTTCTGTTAACTTTCTTGAGTGAGTCAATTTCCTGGAGGTTGTCTTAATGATGTGCTTGTGGGAAGAGTGACACTCCTAGAATCTCAATCTCACAGTACAACTGGTATTGATAGAAAGTTACACAGAGGAAACTATCCTGTTCTATGTGACTAAGCACTGGTTGGACAAATATTTTGTTGAGTTTCAAGGAATATCAGTAATAAGTCTTTAGTATTACAGGTATAGAATATGGATGTGTATAGCTATATATAACTAAGTATTTTTGACAGACCATATAGAAAAAATAAACATGGAGAGTGTTTTATTTTTTCCTGATTGATTTAAATTCAAAGATATACTTCTCTTGTCTGCATCAGCATTCTACTGAATATCAAGTTCAAAGGAGGTACAGAAAACAAGCATGCCTAATGTTCCCTACCCAGTTGAGAAAATCATGATGCAGAAAGTTGAACAGATCTTTGCTTCTAATTTGTATCATTTGGCTTTTGCCAAATTCTTATTCAAAATAACTCCTAGGGCCTATGGGATAAAATCACTTTTAATATTCCTGTTTGATATAGATACTTTAACTGAGATGGTAATTTTTGATTAAAATATCCATAATATATATGAATATAATAATAATGTTAAATATTATTGTGTGAATATATGATCTTGTGTGCAATATATAATATATGTTATATATTAGTTCAAATAAATTTCAAATATATATGTGTATATATTAATTCAAATGTATATTGGAGTTTTAAGACAAAGGTTCTAGAAAATTTGTTTTTCCTTAAATATCCATCAAATGGCCAAGTGAATTACCAATTGATATGAGCATTTTATGAACTAAATCTCCATTGAATTTCTAAATAATGGGGCTTTGAAGAATTTACCCAGTTTAGCATATATTCCCAATAACTAATTTTTTTCCACTTCTAATATGAAGAATACTATCTTCCTCTACCACCCCTCCACAACTACCCAGAGCTGAAGATTAAAAACAGGGCCTACACATGCTAGGCAAGTGCTCTATCACTGAGACACGCCTTCAACCTTGAGGATACTTTTTATTTATAACTATAAAATACTAAAAATGTGAAGGGATTTTAGAAATCATTAGACTATGAATTTTTCAATTTGCTACCATTGTTTGTAGAAAATAATTTAAGCTGAATCTTTTTGATACATTTCCTTACTGATTATAATCCAACCTTTTACTCTAGATTTTAAAGATTGTATTTTATTTTAAATTTCTCATAGTGTTTAATATAAGAAATTGCATATAGAATAAATATTATTGAAATGAATTGGTATGAATGAGTCACGTTCAGTCAAAAATTTGGTTATACCTTGTGTTAACAGATATACTTTTTAAAAAAAATTTTAATTGACTTTTTAAAAATAAATGACAGTGGAATGCATTATAATCCTTATTACACATATACAGCAAATTTTTCATATCTCTGGTTGCATATAAAGTATATTGACACCAATTCATGTCTTCATACATGTACTTTTGATAATGATTTCTATCACATTCCACCATCCTTGCTAACCCCCTGCCTCCTCTCTTTCCCTCCCACCCCTCTGTCCTATCTAGAGTTCTTCTATTCCTCTGATGGTCCCCCTGCCTACCCCATTATGAATCAGCCTCCTTATATAAGAGAAAACATTTGGCATTTTTGGGGGGTATTGGCTAACTTCACTTAGCGTTATCTTCTCCAACACTATCTATTTACCTGCAAATGCCATGATTTTATTTTCTTCTATTGCTGACTAAAATTCCATTGTGTGTATATGCCACTTTTTTTTTAGGGGGGGGCGGAGTGTACCAGTGATTAAATTCAGAGGCACTTGACCACTGACCCACATCCCTAGCCCAATTTTGTATTTTTATTAGCGACAGGGTCTCACTGAGTTGCTTAGCTCCGCGCTATTGCTGAGGCTGGCTTTGAACTGCGACCCTACTGTCTCAGCCTCCCGAGCCGATGGGATTACAGGGGTGTGCCACTGCACTAGGATTGTGGTGCCACTTTTCACGTTAACAGTTCCATGAGTAGCTTGGCTCCTATAGGACTCAGGCTCTCTTGCTGCAGTCTAGTCCGGCCTGTGTACTGTCTCGCTGCCCATCAGGGGGTCTATGCCACATTTTTTTTTTATCCATTCATCTACTGAAGGGCATCTAGTTTGATTCTAGAATTTAGCTATTGTGAATTGTGCTGCTATAAACATTGATGTGGCTGTGTCCCTGTAGTATGCTGTTTTTAAGTCCTTTGAGTATAGACCGAGGAGAGGAATAGCTGGGTCAAATGGTGGTTCCATTCCCAGATTTCCAAAGAATCTCCATACTGCTTTCCATATTGGCTGCACCAATTTGCAGTCCCACCAGCAATGTATGAGTGTACCTTTTTCCTCACATCCTCACCAACACTTATAGTTGTTTGTCTTCATAATAGCTGCCATTCTGACTGGAGTGAGATGGTATCTTAGAGTATTTTTGATTTGCATTTCTCTAATTGCTAGTGATGATGAACATTTTTTCATATATTTGTTGATTGATTGTATATCCTCTTCTGAGAAGTGTCTTAACAGAAATACTTTGATGACAGCAATGGGCTCAACTGGATCACCATGATGACTATTCCAGTTAAACTTCCAAGACTGCATTCAGCCTTCTCTATAAAATTGACAGTTGAAGGTACACCATCCTATATTGAATATTAGCCACAATGTGAGCTATCATCTAATACTTGTTGCCTAAGGGAAGAAATGTACATTTTGGATGTATAACATTCTGCACTGTACTAGTGCTTCTTCCACATTAGTATAGGGTTACGTTCTGGAAGTCTGATAACAAATCAGACATCCAGAAGCCTATTTTTTTTTTTGAGTGTGTGTGTTCATGAACATGGAAATTGCTGCTGAAATGACTTCCATTCAGTTGGATAATTAACACATTGGTATCCTGGTTTCTGGTCTGTGCACAGCTTAGATTTCTTGAATATTATAGTACTTTTCAATGTAGTATTTAAACAAAGATAGACCTTCATGTCTGGACATTTACTATATTCAGTGTGTCAAGTACTCTTTGTTTTATCCTATCTGGTAAGGCTTTCAGAATTTGCCATATATTCCAGATCACTTTAAGAAGGGGTTTCATGATTCATTCTCACCCAGTAGTTTAGGAAAGTTGGCTTTAAAAATTTTAAACAACCAAAGCATTTAGCTAATTAAAGTGTGGCGAAAAGAAACTATCCAATTTTAATCTCAATGACTGCTAAGTCAATAACAAAACACTGAAATTAGAAAAGAGAGCATGTTTAAATTTACATAAGCCCACTTTCCTGAATAGAGTAAGCCCTATAAATTTGATAATTGGTTGCATAAAGGTGTTTTTTTTTTAGCTTTGAAACATAAATTTTAAAGTACATGTTCTACTTCTTTATCTGCATATGATACTTTTTCTGGGGAGACTGAAAATTCTCATGTACCCAAAAGTGTATTTGTAAGAAAAACTTGTTCCAGATAATAATCAATTGAATTCTGTCCTGTTAGTACAATGGTAAGAACAAGGTTATATTTGTCTGGTCTTCCTCATAAAAACACTTTGTTTCTTGAAGCACCATGGTACCAAAGGGATTCAGCTTTTGCAGATAGGTGGATTAACCACAGGGCCTACTGTACAGTTTGCTTTGGCTGCTGGCAAGCCTTGCAGCTAGAAATAAATGCCTTAAAGACAGATATAAATGCAATCCATGCATTAAGAAAACATTAAATCACTTAATGGCACATACTTACAGATGGTGTTCAAGTTTCATTCAGGCCCTGGTATCTGAAGGTCTCTTATGACTTTCCTATTTCTTTTTGCTTCAGGACATTGAAATGAGTCTGACTCAGAGACAAGATATGCATATTTATGTATGTTTTATAAGAACAAATAACCTTGAAAAAATGCAGAATAACTTGGAGAGGACTTAATTATGCTTACTTTTCAAATTCTCAGTAGTTTTTAATTTTCTGAATGGTGATTTAAAGTCCATGTGAATGAAGAGCTTTCGAAAGAGGCATTTATTAATGTGCTCAATATATTTATGACAAAATACGTTTTTAAAACAGCATGTGTCCTAGATTTGGAAAATGTTGTTAGGCTTTTTTTTTAGTGTCATTTTATTTGCTTTGGAAGACTTAGATTCTCCGTAAGTATTTTAATTTTTACTGGAGAAAAAGAAGGAAAGGAAAATAGAAAGAAAATACACTAAAGTATTTTTTGTGTGCAGTTGTTTATTCAGAATTTTCTTTACCTGAAGTCTGGAATCACATTTCTGCAAATCACACCTATAGTAGGGATTGATTTTATAATGATGAGTTTTAGTTATTGTCACAGATAGAGAAGCTCTGAATCATTAAAGAGACATCGTGGTTAGATTAGTTTTAGTTAAGTGTTTCTTTACAGATATTCCTTTCAGATTTGCTCCTCACTAGGTAAGCTGAGCAGAGGTGGTTAACTCTCCTTCAAATTCTATACCAGGATGTTTTAGAAATGTGAGTCTTTTTAAAAACTACTTCTTAGTTGTAGATGGACATAATATCTTTATTTATTTATTTGTATGTGGTGCTGAGGATCGAACCCAGTACTTCACACCAGCAAGGCAAGCGCTCCACCACTAAGCTACAGCCCCAGCCCCTAGAAGCATGGGTCTTAATAGGCTGAGTTCATCCCAATTGTCTGGTTTTAGGAGACCTGGTCTTTGGCACAGTTTGGGCTGTCCTCTTCATCAGTCTTCCAGCGTACCTATCCTTGTGCCTCCTTCCTTCTCCAATTCATTCTTTATAATTTTGGAAAGTTAATATTTAAAATATAGACTTTTATTTGTACCACACTTATGCTTAGGCTCCTTCCCTGCCTGACCCTACTCTCCATTTCAGCCTCTGTTCCAGTTGGCTGCTTGTTATCCATGGTTGAGGTAGGTGATCAATTGAGAAGAGAAACGAGTATCCAGTGGGGTTTGGAGGGTTTGGAGGGTGGGGGGAACTATGGGAAAAGAGAAGACAAAACTATTAAAAGAGAATTTTTTGCTTTTGAGCACTCAGGGCAAATTTTATGTTCATTTGAGTTAATTTGCATCATTCTTTGAATTTGAGATATTATTTTATGATTCATTACTTAAGAGTGATGAGGTGATTTTCCTTATAAGCAATTATAAACTATTTTGCTGGCTTAGAGACCAATGAATAACACCTCTGCTAATTCTTTCCAGGAAACTTTAGTTTTGATGATCCAGTTGACCTGTATCTCCAGTATTGTTAACATTTTAATTTCTCCATTATGCATTATTACATCTGATATCTAAAAAAAAAAAAAAATAAGATCGTCTACATTTTAGTCAGTTTTTTTGTTGTTGTGACCAAAGGACTGACAAGAACAATTCAGAGGAGGAAAAGTTTATTTTGGATTGTGGTTTCAGAGGTTCAGTCTACACATAAATGACTCTGTAGCTCTGGGCCCGAGGTGAAGCAGGACATCATGACAGTGGTGGAGAAAATCTGCTCTGTTCATAAGAGCCAGGAAGCAAAGAGACAGCTCTGCTCACCACGGACAAGATATAAAGCCCAAAGGCATGCCCCCAGTAACTTCCTGAAGCCATACTCTACCTGCCTACAGTTATGGCTCAGTTAATCTATATCACTGGATGAATCCTCTGATTAGGTTACATGCCTCATAATGTAATCATCTTTCCTCTGAACATTGTTGCATCAGATCACACATGAGCTTTTGGGGGTCATCACATATCCAAACCCATAGCAGTGTAATAAACTATCCTTAGAAATCTGGTTTGGAAGGTTCATTTCACTCTTCAGCCCACAAAGGGCTTCAGCCCATGGATAACACAATAGATTCTGAAAAAGGGTATGGGTTGGGCAAGACAAAATTGTGAGGCTGGGAAATTTTATGTTTCTCGTATCTTATAACTTGTGCATATAATATTTCACTTTGCTTTTCTTCTCTTCCTGTAGCAATTTATTATTCACTCCCACCCCTCTGGAGCCTGTCTTCCTAAAGAGGAAAAGTCGAACTTTTGGATCTAACTTTATGTCCACTCTCTTTACATTTTAAACTATTTTTGTTGCAAAATGAAATGCAGATACAGAAAGTTATCCAAGTCAGATCTATGGCTTAATGAATCATTAAGTTAATCCTTACCAGGCAAAGATGTATAGCTCTTCCGTCTATATGAGCAGCTGCTTTCATCTGCCTCATCCCAGTTATAACTCCCTCCTTCCTGCCATTATTCTGACTTTGATGATTTCCTTGAATTTCTGTATTTATAGTTTTATCACTGAAATATGTGTCCATAGACATTATAGTTTAGTCTGTGCTTCAAAAAATTTGACGTATCAGCTGGGCACAGTGGCACACACCTATATTTCTAGCAACTAGGTAGCCTGAGGAAGGAGGATCTCAAATTCTAGGCCAACCTCAGCAACTTAGAAAGACCCTGTCTCAAAATAAAAAATAAAAAGGGCTAGAAATATAGGTCAGTGGTAAAGTGTTCCTTGGTTGATCCCTAGCACAAAAAGAAAGAAAGAAAGAAAGAAAGAAAGAAAGAAAGAAAGAAAGAAAGAAAGAAAGAAAGAAAATATAATTAACACATCTTTTAAGTTTTTTAACATTTGGCTTTGCCTCTTCCATTCCTTTCATTTTCTCACAGTGATTCTGTTGAAGAACCTAGGAAATTTGATCAGTAGAATTTCCCAGAATGGAGTTTGATGATGCTGTTCTTATACATTTCAACATGTTTCTTTGTCCAAGTATTTCTTGCACATTGGCTGGTAAATCCAGAGAATGGATCTGACTTAGGCTTGATTGCTTAGACAGCTGTACATAGTATTTGGCATGATTATAGGAGACACATATTTGACCCTGTGCAAGCTGAAGATTAAGAAAAAAAATAGAGTTCATAGAGTACAGTGGAGCAGACACATGGGATACCTATTATATGCATCATTGTCCTGGTTGTTTTAGATTCATCAGTGAATAAAACAAAGATTTCTGCCTTTTTGGAATGCACATTCTAGAGAAAGACAATAAACAGTTCACGTTCTGAGTGTCATGTAGCATGTTGGAGTGCTATGGTAAGAAGAAAAAAGAGAGCAGAACAAGAGCTGAGAGCTCAGGTTGTGGGTATGAATGATCTAACCTTTGTGGGATGCCTTTGCTTTGGCAATTTGCTGGTTAGCAGTTGAGGTTTGTATGAGTCCTTTGCAGCTGCACTTGGCTTTTGTGACACTTAAGTGTATTTCAATATGTCTCCATTTGTATTTGAACTGGTTTTAATCTGATTTTGTTCTCAACTTTGATGAAAATATTCTTGTGTATTAATATTTGGGGATTTACATAATTGACTTTGTAGGATAATTTCTTATTAGTGGATTACTGGATTAATGAATACACATATTCAAATTTCTTATATATATTTTTAGCAGTTGTTTTAATTTCCTAAATTGAGATAGATCACTAAATATCCATCCAACATATTGCCAAACGTATTGGACAGGATCCAGTAAGGTGAATAGGAAAAATTTGATATAAAGCATTTTTAAAAGAGAACACTAAAATGTACAGAAGTAGCATCTGTGGAGTATGACTGCTATCCTGAGGGCTGCTATTGCAAGGGCAAAGGGAAAAGTGAACAAGGAAGGAATTTGGAGTAAGGGTCAGAATCCAGCCTTTGAGGAGAGGGTATAGTTGCCAATGGATATGCCACTCACTACTGTAGTGATGGAGTTCAATGGGGACGTCTTGCTGTGACAACCTGAGAGCCACCTCGCCTTGGTGATCTTAATGGAGGGTAGCTGCTTATAAACTACCAGTTCACTGGCTGCTATGACCTCTGAAAAATCCCTCCTTTCCTCTCTAGCCTAGCAGTGTCCCTCTTGGTCGACTGTGCTCAACAACAAGCCAACTGGCAAAGATTAATGCGATCTGTATAGGGAAAAGAAGATGGGTTTGGAGCTGGGAAATGATATACTAATACATGAAAATGTGGTCTGTGTATTCTTTAAATCCATAAACAGAGAAGCTGTAGTATAGTATAAAATAAGTAAATGTGTTTAAAAGAGTATATTTGGGTTCAATCCTATTAGATATTGTTATTTTAAGCATGAGAAAACTTTCTAATATTTTAAAAACTCCTTCTTTGGGCTATAACTCTATATTACTATGTGGCAGGGTGATGGAATGGTTTGTTTCATCATTCAGTTTTACCACCCAAGTGAAGACCAGGTAGTGCTTGAGTCCAGAGAGAATTTTATTGATTTAAGTTTAATACTGTGTATTCATCTTGCTGTGAACAGCCTTTTCTACTCATCAGATTCCCTATATACTGCTTAGAGTTATTTTCCATGTATTACTTGTGAGACTTTTCAGATGTATTTGTCTCATGGGAATCCAAAAGCTTTAGAAACATTTTTTAGTATGTATTACAGTGGTTACAATGTCAAGGTACAGTTATGCCCAGTGAAATCATCACAATTCATCTGCTATCTCTTAGAGAATGTAATAAATTGTCCAATGGACGACATATTTTTCTGTACTTATTTACTTCATTTCTTTGTATAGTGTATCTGTTCAGCAAATTATATAAAGAAAATTATTCTAAATTACTACAGGTTATTATATAGAATTGTCATTACTTTTTTTTTTTTTACCAGCCTGTACTATACAGCCTAAGTTCAAAATCCCATCATGACTCACTCACATGACTAAGTTTGCCTACTAAATTGCCTCTGAACTTCATCCTTACCTGACCCACATGTTTCCTCCAGACATTTTTATCTGTGAAGTGTTTATAAAACTTCAGATATTATTGCAAATCAGCTCTTCTTCAGAGTTAAAAACCACCCAATTTCTTCTCAGTGACCAGGTTTAATCACAAGGCAGAAAAAATGCATCTCCAATTGCTCATCCTCTTTTTTTTCTATACTTCAGTTTCCTAAACCACTGGTTGTTTTGGTATGTTGACTTTTGCCCATTGGGTTGCTACTCATCCTTCCAGACCCAGGTCAAGGGCTGGCATCAAGATGTCCCTGAAACTTGAAAGAATTGTTTAATCTTGGCCACCGATGCTTCCTTATAGCACTTATTCAGACATTTCAAATATTTTAGAAACTTCTATGTTCAGAAGAACAGAGAGAGTGATGGAATGAAAGAAGCGGGGTTTGAGGCAGGAGAACTGACTTCTTTGAGGTAACACTGAGCAGGGAACTGAATGAACTGATGAGTGAGTTATATGGCTCTTAGGAGACAAATACTTTAGACAGGAAACAGTATTGCAAAGGCCTTAATGTAGGGGAATGTTTTAGTGTAGGAGGAAGAGCATGGAAGAGTGACTGGCAGGAGAAAAGCAAGAGGAAGACTGGTTGGAGTCAAGGCTGGCTATTGGGGTGGAAGTAAGGATAGGTCATGTAAAGCCTTGTAGGCTATGTAAGGACTTTGAATTTTTTTCTAAAGAAGTGAAATATTATATAAAATCTATGAAATTAAGTCCTCATGTTTGCTACCATAGATGAGGAAAAAAAATCAATGCTTAGAACATGAGGATATGACATTTTCTAATTAAAAACATTTTCATTTTTGCAGCAAAATCTGAAGTGCAACAGTGACTTAAGCTGTGTTTTGCCTTCATTGGTAGGATATATATTTAAGTGAAATGAAATGATGACTCTTGGAAAAATCAATTTACTCTTATCAAATCTCTGAAAATGAAAAAGGCTCGCAATTTTTGCAGCTCCTTAGAAAATAGTCTTGTAGTCAGTACTGGTTTTTGATTATGTATTATCCCATATTGCAAATCAAACTATTCCAATGGCACATTGGATTTTTTTTTTTACCATTTTGTGTTTGAACACATGGACTATATTTGTAATTTAAATTACTCTTTAAAAATTCATAGTAAAATCTTGACAAGGGCAAAGAAAATAAAAACACAGAAGTATACAATTTTTCTTTCAATATGGAAAGGACTTTTTTTTAAAGAAGAGAGTTATTTTATAGAATGGATTAATATACAATTTGCATTCATTTTGCAATTTAATGGGAATTCTAAGCATATGTAAGTACATAGGCTTCAACATATTTGGGCTTTGAATTGATTTTTAAAAAATACAGTAGATATTGTAAAATCATAAACATGTTTAGGATTATGTGTGTGTTACACAATGTATATGAAATCAGGGTTTCAGGGATCTCAACATTGCCATAGTTTATCTAGTCAAGTTGGTAAAGTAATGTCATTCACTTTATAGTATGTGGACCATTCCAACTTCTAGTTTCTATATGATTTTCAAAGTCCAATGTCCTATAGAACTGAATGAAACCTCTTTTCTGCACTGATTTGTATATAGTTTGAGTATCTTCCAAGGGTTCATATGTTGAAATTCAATTCCCTTTGTGATAGATTCAAAGACAGAAACCTAATCAGATCATGCTGTTTAGAGGTGAAGCTTTTGAGAAGTGATGAGGATTAAATAAAATCACCATGATGGAGCCCCCTTGATTGAATGCTGGATGCTTTATAAGAAGAGGGAGAGAGCAGGGCACCCTGGCACATGCCTGTAACCCCAGAGACTCAGGATGCTGAGACAGGAGGATGTCATGTTTGAGATCAGCCCAAGAAAGTTAGGGACTAATAAAAAAGGACTAAGGATTCAGCTCAGTGGTAAAGTACCCTAAGTTCAGTGCCCAGTACTGCTAAAAAGAGAGGCTGGGGTAGGGAGGATATAACAGAACATATGTTCCACAAGCATTCCTTGTGTCTTGCCATTTGATGCCCTGCATGGCCTTGAGACTTTGTTAGCAAGAAGGCAATCATCAGGTGTAGGCCTCAACCTTGGACCATAAAATCTTTTTTCATGATTAACCCATTGTAATATTGTCTTCTAAACAACTGAAAACAGAGAAATACAGGCTATATTAACTTATTTTTAATAACCAGGGATGTTCCCTGTGCCAGGGTGCCCTGCTCTCTCCCTCTTCTTATAAAGCTTCCAGCATTCAATCAAGGGGGCTCCATCATGGTGATCTTATCTAATCCTTATCACTTCCCAAAAGCTCCACCTCTAAACAGCACGATCTGATTCGGTTTCTGTCTTTGAATCTATCACAATGGGGATTAAATTTCAACATATGAACTCTTGGAAGATACTCAAACTATATATAAATCTAGTGCAGAAAAGAGGTTTCATTCAGTTCTACAGGACATTGAACTTTGAAAATCATATAGAAACTAGAAGTCAGAATGGGCCACATAATATCTAAGGCCATCACACAAATTGATGACCACGAGTCTCAGATACATAAAACTTTACCAAAGATGCCTAAAGTACACTAGAATCTAGTGGCCATGCAAGTTTTAATCCATACTCATGTTTTTATTCCCAAAGAATTTATTTGCAGATGAAGTGGATCTCTCTGAATGCTTGGAGTCAATCATACCAGTGAAAAAGTAAAGGCATAAGTCAAGATGAAATTTTATCAGAAAGTATTTTAAAGAAACAACTTTGCTCTTCTTATCAGATAATAGGCATAAGTTATTTCTTGGTACTTTCTTAAAAATGGAATGCATCTTTTCTGTTGAAGTCATACTTGAACTTGAAAGACTTCCTTGTTTACCTAAATTTCCACTTGAGTTCTAGAAGATATTAAATACAGATTAAAATGACTTAGATGAAGAGGCATTCCATTGCATTCATCTCCAAGTTAGACAAGACTCACATAATCCAACAAAAACCATCTTACTGACAGGTCTCTTTGAATATTCTTCAGTTCTCACAGCTCATCAGAATGAGCCAAGGGCTTAATATTTCAGAAACAACAATGGCTTGCTTAATATCACTTAGCCCATCCAATTGGAGTAATAACTTTAGAATAGGCTAGTGAATTTGGCTGGAGAGGAAGACAGAGTGAAAAAAGCTCATGTTGAGTACATTTTGATGAGACTCACCCCCCATCCTGGTCAGGCTGTGCACAGGAATCCCAAGAGCCCCAGACTCTTAGTTTACTATAGCGGTCAAAACATACCCAGGCAAAAATAAGCCTGCCTAAATGTATCTGTTGTGATGTGTTCTAATCCTGATGTGTTTCCCAGATTTTTTTTTCTGCTCCCAAATTGCCAGAGAGAATTATAGCAAGAACTTGGGGACAAATTTATGTTGGGGAGGAGATGGTGGTAGCCAGGACCTTCCTGGTGGTGTTTTATCTCAGAGGACATATTTTTCCTATGTCAGTTTAGCCCTCCATAATCACATTTTAGGTAAGAAAAACCAAGAAGAGAAGACTCAATAAATAAATACAAATAATGCACAAATAGTTGTTCTAGCAAAGACGTAGTGCAAGATAGGATCTACGGAAACCAGGAATGGGAAATTCTTCAAAAAGGGAAGAGTTTACAATAGTCTTGGACGAGAACAAGCAAAAATTTGTAGGAATAGGATTAAGCAAAGGCCAAAGAAAGAAAGATAGGGAAGAATACTGAAAAGGAAGATGAAGAAACATCTCATTTATCATCCCATTAAGTAAAGCTCACTTGGCTATTTCACACAATTCATTAATCCAATATTATTTTCTGTTAAGAAACTATGCATCCAGTGCTGGAGGCTCTAACATGGAAAATGTTCAGACTTTTCCATTCTGCGCTTTCTGAACATTGCTGGTTCCTCTCGTGTGGCTTGGCCCGATAGAGTTGCTCTTAGTAATCGCATTTCTCCTGCTAACCAACCCGGCAAGCCTTGAGGTTATTAACACCGGCCTACTTTCAAAGTCCTGAGTTGAAGCCTCAGGGTACCCAGTTGCGTAGATAAAGAGACAGGAGAAATGGCAGCATCTCTGTCTTTTTACGAGGAAGAAATCATCCCTGTTAATTAAATGAGGAGTTTGAGAGGCGCTTGGAGAATTGTTTGTAGCTCTCCTGCAGAAAGAGTTTTCTTTGTCATGTTTTTGGATGTCAAGTTTCCAGTTCAGTTTCTTCCTTTGCACTAAGGAAAATTAAACTTTTGAAATCAAATCTCTAATTACAATTAAAACCCATAGATTTCAAATGTAGATTTGGATTATCTTTCCCTTTACATTTTAATTTCAGTTCTAGGGAATGGGGATGCAAAGTGATAAAAAACATCATGGACAGCAGCCCAACTTTTAACTGGATTTTTAAACTGCAGATTTTGGGATCTCTCCTCCATTATCTGTTATAGGAACACCGGGGCTTGACATGGGCATCTGCAGTCAGTCTGGGTTCTAGACTGTGCATAGAATTTCTTAGGGCTGTGTGTTACTGCAGTGTTTCCAGTACATTTTGCACATTAAGGAGCAAGAAAGGATGACTCTGGGAGAGTTAGTCTTCCTCTGCTCAAAAATGAAAAGAACTTGAATTTTGGAGCCAAAACTAGGTTCAAATTGCTGTCTCATGTCTTTGTGTTACCCTGAAAAGGCTATTTATCTCTTTGATCCCTTATTATACAAACGAGAACTTTGTGCACTGGTTGGGTCTTCTTAGACATTGTCAGACACCTGACAGGCTATTGATAGATGATAGCTGTTTTCTTATTACTTAATAAAATATTGATTGTTGTTATCTTAAATATTTTCTTAGTCTGAATTAACCTAAGGCTCATAGATAGCTTCATTTTTGATTTGGGTACTTGGGGATTCAGGCTTTTGGGAGATGTGGATTTACCATCTTCAAATCATTTGCATGCACGTTTTTAAAGGGAGGTCATGAACTTCATACAAACAAAATCATATAACCTCTCCACCCATCTCCATTCACACAAGTAGATTCATGACAGCTCCCTTTTGTAAGCTCCTTCTAATCAAATCCTCTTTTTTAAAAAATTATTTATTGTAGTTTGTTATACATGACAACAGAATGCATTTCAATTCATAGTACATGTATACAGAACAATTTTTCTTTTTTTTTTTTTTTTTTTTAAAGAGAGAGAGAGGGGAGAGAGAGAGAGAGAGAGAGAGAGAGAGAGAGAGAGAGAGAGAGAGAGGAGAGAGAATTTTTAATATTTATTTTTTAGTTCTCGGCGGACACAACATCTTTGTTGGTATGTGGTGCTGAGGATCGAACCCGGGTCCCACGCATGCCAGGCGAGCGCGCTACCGCTTGAGCCACATCCCCAGCCCCAGAGAACAATTTTTCATGTCTCTGGTTGTACTCAAAATAGAGTCACAGCTTTCGTGTCTTTACACGTATACTTAGGGAAATGATGTCCATCTCCACCATCTTTCCTAACCCCCATGCCTCCTCTCTTCCCCTTCCTTCCTTTTGCCCTATCTAAAGCTCCTCCATTACTCTCATGCTCACCCCCCATCCCCATTGTGGATCAGCATCTACATATAAGAGAAAACATTATGCATTTATTTTTTGGGGGATTGGCTTATTTCACTTAGCATAATATTCTTCCCACTCCATTCATTACCTGAAAATGGCATGATTTTATTCTCTTTTAATGCTGAGTAATATTTCATTGTGTATATATACCATTTTTTCTTTATCCATTTATCCACTGAAGGGCATCTAAGTTGATTCCACAGCTTAGCAATTATGAATTGTGCTGCTATAAACATCAATGTGGCTGTGTCCCTGTATTATGCTGTTTTTAAATCCTTTGGGTATAAAATGAGGAGTGAGATAGTTGGGTCAAATGGTGGTTCCATTCCAAGTTTTTCAAGGAATCTCCATAAAGCTTTCCAGATTGGTTGCACCAATTCACAGTCCCACCAGCAATGTATAAATGTGCCTTTCCCCCCACATTCTCTCCAACACTTACTGCTGTTCATATTCTTGATAACTGTCATTATGACTGGAGTGAGATGAAATCTTAAGAGTAGTTTTGATTTGCATTTCTCTAATTGCTAGAGATGATGAACATTTTTTCACATATTTGTTAATTGATTATATATCATCTTCTGAGAAGTGTCTGTTCAGGTCCTTGGCCCATTTATTGATTGGGTTATTTGATTTTTTGGTGTTAAGATTTTTGAGTTTTTATATATCCTGGAGATTAGTGTTCTAGCTGATGTGCTTGTGGTAAAAATTTTCTCCCATTCTGTATGCTCTCTATTCACTTCACTGATGTTTCTTTTGCTGAAAAGAAGCTTATTGATTCTTGATTGAAGTTATTGATTTTATTTCTTATGCAATAGGAGTCTCATTAAGGAAGTTTTGCCTAATTCAACATGATGAAGATTTGGGCCTACTTTTTCTTCTGTTAGGTTCAGGGTCTCTAGTTTAATTCCAAGGTCCTTGATCCACTTTCAGTTGATTTTTGTGCATGGTGAGATATAGGGGTTTAGTTTCATTTTGCTGCATATGGATTTCCAGTTTTCCCAGCACCATTTGTGGAAGAGGCTATCTTTTCTCCAATATATGATTTTGGTGCCTTTGTCTAATAGGAAATAACTGTATTTATGTGGGTTTGTCTCTGTCCTCTATTCTGTACCATTGCTCTACGTCTATATTGGTGCCAATACCATGCTATTTTTGTTACTATTGCTCAATTGTAGTATAATTTAAGGTCTGGTATAGTGATGCTACCTGCTTCACTCTTCTTGCTAAGGATTGCTTGAGCTATTCTACATCTCTTATTTTTCCAGAGAAATGTTGTGACTGCTTTTTCTATTACTATGAGGAATGTCATTGGGATTTTGACTGGAATTGCATTAAATCTATACAGTGCTTTTGGTAGTATGGTCATTTTGACAATATTAATTCTGCCTATCAAGAACAAGGGAGATCTTTCCATCTTCTAGGGTCTTCTTTAATTTCTTTCTTTAGCGTTCTATAGCGTTTTACTGTACAGGTCTTTTCTGTCTATTGTTACATTGATTCCCAAGTATTTTATTTTATTTTTTTTGTTGAGGCTATTGTAAATGGAGTAGTTTTCCTAGTTTCTGTTTTAGAGGATTTGTCACTGATGCACAGAAATGCCTTTGATTTATGGGTGTTGCTTTTATATCCTTCTACTTTGCTGAATTCATTTATTAGTTCTAGAAGATTTCTGTTGGAATATTTTGGTTCTTCTGGGTATAGAATCATGTTGTTGGCAAATAGTGATAGTTTTGATTTCTTCTTTTCTTATCCATATCCCTTTAACTTCTTTCATCTGTCTAATTTTTCTGGTTAGAGTTTGAAGAACTGTGTTAAATAGAAGTAGTGAAAGTGAGTATCTCTGTCTTTTTCCAATTTTTAGAGGGAATGCTTTCAATTATTCTCCATTTAGAATGATGTTGACCTGGGGCTTAGAATAGATAGCTTTTACAATGTTGAGATATGTTCCTGTTATCCCTAGTTTTTCTAGTGTTTTGAACATGAAGGAATGCTTTACTTTGTTGAATGCTTTTTGTGCATCTAATGAGATGATTATTATTATTTTTTTATATTTATTTTTTAGTTTTCGGCAGACATAACATCTTTGTTTGTATGTGGTACTGAGGATCGAACCTGGGCCTCACGCATGCCAGGGGAGCGAGCTACCGCTTGAGCCACATCCCCAGCCCCCATCTAATGAGATGATTATTGATTCTTATCTTTGAGTCTATTGATGTGATGAATTACATTTATTGATTTCCATATATGGAACCAACCTGGCATCCCTGGGATGATTGCATTTGATCATGGTGTACAGTCTTTTTGATATGATTTTGCATTTGATTTGTCAGAATTTTATTGAGAATTTATGCATCTAGATTCAGAGATATTGACCTGAAGTTTTCTTTCTTTGATGTGTCTTTACCTGGTTTTGGAATCAGGGTGATATTGGCCCCATAGAATGAGTTTGGAAGTATCCCCTCTTTTTCTATTTCATGAAATAATTTGAAGAGTATTGGTATTAGTTCTTCTTTGAAGGTCTTGCAGAACTCAGCTGTGCATCGATCTCGGCTTTTCTTGGTTGGTAGGGTTTTAATGGTGTCTTCTATTTCTTTGTTTGAAAATGGTCTGTTTAACTTGTGTATATCATCCTGATTCAGTTTGGGCAAATCATATGACTGTAGAAATTTTTCTGTGCCTTTAATATTTTCTATTTTATTGGAGTATAATTTTTCAAAATAATTTCTAATTATCTTCTGTACTTATGTCTGTTGTGGTATTTCCCTTTTCATCATAGATGTTAGTAATTTGAATTTTCTTTCTTTGTTTTATTATCATGGCTAAGTGTTTATCAATTTTATTTATTTTTTCAAAGAACCAAGTTTTTTAATCAATTTTTTCAATTGTTTCTTTCTTTCTTTTTTCAAATTCACTGATTTCAGCTCTGGTTTTCATTATTTCCTGTCTTCTACTGCTTTTGGTGTTGATTTGTTCTTCTTTTTCTAGGGCTTTGAGATGTAATGTTAGGTCATTTATTTTTTTTTTTAATATTTATTTTTTAGTTCTCGGCGGACACAACATCTTTGTTGGTATGTGGTGCTGAGGATCGAACCCGGGCCTCACGCATGCCGGGCGAGCGCGCTACCGCTTGAGCCACATCCCCAGCCCCAGGTCATTTATTTTTGATGTTTTCTTGTTTTAAGGATTGAACCCCCAAAATGAACTTTCCTCTGAGTATTGCCTTCATAGTGTCCCAGAGATTTTGATATGTTGTATCAGTGTTCTGTTTTTCCTCTAGGAATTTTTTCTTTGATGTCTTTTGCAACTTATTGTTCATTTGTTATCATATTATTTAGTCTGCAGGTGTTGGAGTAGTTTTTATTTTATCATTGATTTCTAATTTCATCAGATCATTGCGTGATCTGATAGAATGCAGGGTAGTATCTCTACTTTTTTGTATTTGCTAAGAGTTGCTTTGTGGAATAATGTATGGTGTATTTTAGAGAAGGATCCATTGCTGCTGAGAAGATGAAACATTCTATATATGTCTGTGAAGTTTAAGTTATATTGATTATATTATGTATTTCTATAGTTTTTTTGTTCAGTTTTTGTTTGGGAGATCTATCCAGTGGTGAAAGAGGTGTGTTAAAGTCACCTAGACTTATTGTATTGTGGTCTATTTGACTCTTGAACTTGAGAAGAGTTTTTTTGATGAACATAGATGCTACATTGTTTGAGGCATATATATTTATAATTGTTATGTCTTGTTGATGTATGGTTTCCTTGAGTAGTATGAAATGTCCTTTTTTATTCCTTCTCATTAACTTTGGCTTAAAGTCTACTTTATTTGATATGAGGAAGGAAACCCCTGCTTGTTTCTGCAGTCCTTGTGAGTGGTATGCTTTTTTTTAACCTTTCACCTGTAGTCAATGGATGTTTTTTTCCTATGAGATGAGTCTCTTGAAGGCAGCACGTTGTTGGTTATTTAAAAAAATTTTTAAAAAAATCCAATCTGCCAGTCTATGTCTTTTGATTGGTTAGTTTAGGCCATTAACATTCAGGGTTATTATTGAGACATGATTTGTATTTCCAGCCATTCTTATTTATTTTTGGTATTTAACTAATTGGATTCTCCTTAGATTAGTTTTTTCTTTAGTTTAATCTCTCTCTCTCTCTCTTCTGATTTTTATTGTTTTTCATTTCCTACTCATGGAATATTTTGCTGAGGATCTTCTGTAGTGCAGGCTTTGTAGTTATAAATTCTTTTAATTTTTGTTTCTTATGGAAGGTTTTTATTTTATCATCAAATCTAAAGCTTAATTTTGCTGGTTATAAGGTTCTTGGTTGGCATCCATTTTCTTTCAGAGCTTGGTATATGTTGTTCCAGGATCTTCTAGCTTTCAGGGTCTGGGTTGGAAAATCTGCAGATATCCTAATTGGTTTCCCTCTATATGTAATTTGATTCCTTTCTCTTGTGAATTTTAAGATTCTCTCCTTATTCTGTATTCTAGGCATTTTCAATATAATGTGAATTGGTGTGGATCTGTTGTAATTTTGTATATTTGGTGTCCTGTAATCCTCTTATATTTGATTTTTCCAATTTATTCTTCATGATTGGAAATTTTTCTGATATTATTTCGTTGACTAGATTGTTCATTCCTTTGGTTTGTAACTCTATGTCTTCCTCTATCCCAATAACTCTTTAATTTGGTCTTTTTATGTTATCCCATAATTCTTAAATTTTCTGATCATGATTTCACATTATCTTCACTGTGTGGTCATCATTCTTTTCAAGATTATATATTTTGTCTTCATTGTCTGAGGTCCTGTCTTCCAATTGATCTAATCTGTTGGTGATACTTTCTATTAAGTTTTTAATTTGGTTTATTGTTTCTTTCATTTCAAGGATTTATATTTGTTTTTTTCCTCAGAACTTCTATCTCCTTATTGATGTAATCTTTTGCTTCCTGTATTTGCTTAAGTTTGTCTTTATTGAAATGATCTTTTGCTGACTGTATTTGTTCTCTTATCTTATCCTTTAATTCACAGAATGTTTTAATTATGTACATCCTGAACTCCTTTTCTGTAACTTCTTCTGTTGTGCTGGCCATAGATTCTAGTAATGTATCTTGATTTGCTTGAGTCACATTCTTCCCTTGTTTGTGTTTTCCCTTCTAACACTATGGATCTGAGGTTTACCCTATAGGCTTATAGTGTCCCTTCAGGGTTCCAATACCTCTCCTTTAAGGTGGAGAAGAATATTAACAGATCCCAAAACAAACAATATACAATCTTAAATCAAATAGGTGTTATTAAGATAATTATGGTTTTGTCACAATATAAAGAAATGGAGTTCAGTAATTATCTACAACATAAAACAGTAGATTTCAAAAGGGTTGACAGTTTCTGATGGTGAACAAAGAAAAAACTGGGGGGAGGTATAGGATGAGATGTTGAAGGGGTGAGTTATTAGATCTTAGAAAGTATGAAAGAGAAATCTAAAGAAGTTGGTTAATAATAGGGAAAAGAGAAGAAGTGATTTTGGGGAGAGAAGTAGGAGGACAAGAGAGAGAGAGTACAACAAATAAACACAAATATTAAGAAAAATTAAAAATGTAAAAATAGGAGATAAAAGAATATACAACACTATTCTAATATACTATTCAGACATCCCAGTCATCAGTATCCTAATCCATGAAAAGTACTTGGTTTCATAAATGTTGGGGATATCAGGGTGGGAGAAAAGAGAGAGAGAAAAGAGGAGGAGGAGAAGAAGAAGAAGAAGAGGAGGCGGAGGAGGAGGAGAAAGAGGAGGAGGAGGAGGAGAAGGAGGAGGAGGAGGAGGAGGAGGAGGAGGAGGAGGAGGAGAAGGAGGAGAACAATCTCAAAGGAAGATACAAGGATTGTTTTTGTTGGAGATCAGTATTTTTCCAGCTTCCCTTCTCATCCAATAGGTGCAGTTGTATGTTGTTTGCTGGTATCTCCACCCTCAGGATGGTGAAAGTTATTAGAGAGGAAGGTTTGGTATTGGAGGTGGAGCTTATAGAGGTGGGATATAGCATTAGCTGATCCCCATGGGAGACTGCACTCCAAGGATCTCCTTTGGGGTCCGCTGGTGTGATGTGGGAACCTGGTCTTATCTCCTTATATCACCTGTAGATCTCACAAACTGTATTTCACTCACCCTCTCACTTTCTACTTTCCATTCAGGAACCTTTCTCTCTGGAGGTCTTGTGGGCTGTGTTCTGGGGGCAGCACACCTGTCTCGGAGAGCTATTTTATATTGGGCAGTTCAGGACCAGGCCACATAGTTGCCAGCACTGTAACAGGTTAGTAGCTGCAAGGGAGTTGGGGAATTTTGGTATCTTGATATTGCTTCTAAGCTCTAGCTGGTGTTCCAAACTGGGAGTTGCCCCAACTAAAGATGGTTACAAAAAAAGTGTCCCAAGATGGAGGCAGCTGCTTTCAGTGATGGGGTGTCAAGTTGCGTGGGGCTGGGTGGTGGTGGTGGGCATTTTGTTCAGAGATGCAGCTCTGTGGTGTGTCGTGTTGAGCTGGTGGCTGTCTCCAGACCCTGGGCAGTATCCCCAGGTGCAGGCTATCATGTGTAGGGAACTGTTGCAGTGTTTGAAGTGTCCCAGGATGGAGGCAACCAGGGGAGCCCCACGTAGGTAGATGGGGGTCCACACAGGAGTGGCGGCCAGATGTCCTACACATGGGCATTGGCTGGGTGTCCTGTGTGGGAGCAGCAGCCAGGATTCCTGCATGGGTGCTGATGACAGTGGTCCTGCTTGGGTACCAGGAGGTCCAGTGTGGGCCAGTGGCAGGGAGTACCCTGCACTGATGCTGAGGCTTGGAGACCTGTGCTGGCACAGAGACTATAATTCCTGCATGGGAGCAGATGTCAGGTGTCCTCTAATAACTCGCAGAGAAACAGAATTCCCACTACTTGAATCCCAGGTCCCAGAGTGACACAGAATGCAGCCTCCCTCTAGCCCACCATCTTGGATCCTCCAGTCCTTCTTTTCATTTAGAGAACTTAAACTTAACTCCCCTGGGCCATTGTATACATGGTAATTGGCCCAGATCACTTTGGCTTTGCCTTTTAAATAAACTGTATTTTTTCCAGGTGTTTTATAACTTGAATTCTTCCAGAATCCAAGATGCCAGGTTTCTTTTCATCCAAATATTTACAATACATTAGAACCAAAATTTCAAACAATTGTACTGAAGATCTTCACATTAAAATAATTTATTTCTGATGTTATAGTCACTCAACATGTTTCTAATAAGCATTGAAGATATAAATAATGATGGCTGCTTTTACAATGTTCCAAGAAAGGGAATACAGTCAACAAGAAAATCAATGTTGGTGATGTAGGAATTGACCAATTATAGCCTGTTGGCCAAAGACAGCCCACTGTCTTGTTTCTATTTGATTTTTGGTCTAAGAATAATTTTTACATTTTTAAATGGCTTTTAAAACCATTAAAAACAATAATATTTCATGATGTATGAAAGTTACATAAAACCCAAATTTCAGTATCATAAATAAAAGGGCATTGGAATACAGTCATTCTCATTCGTTCACAAATTGTCTATGGTTAATCTTGTACTCCAACAGCAGAACCAGATGGTTGCAACAGAGATTTTATTATGACCTACAAACCCTAGAATATTCACTATCTGAATTTTTACAGAAAGAGCTTATGATTCCAAAATGTTATTTACCTACTCTGTGATTTTATTATATACTCCTGAGTGTTTACATGTCTTCCAAGTTATTAAATGATTTTCTTAAGATCACAGTGTTAGTGGTGGTTTGAATTTTACATATCTGCTCACCAAGACTAACATTTTAAACAATAAAAATATTTAAAGAGTGTTCATGATGAAAGGAAAACCCGCATTTTAAAAATACACAATAATTTTTCTCTTTCATCTATTCAATAAGGACTTGTTTAGACCAAAGGTATTTTCCAGATAATTTATGAGGAATAATTTATGGATTATTTAAATATAAAAGATTAGGGAATATGTAGATTCATGAATGACTAGTGCTTATATATGGGTTAAATCCATGACATTGAGCTATAAATTTTTTTGCACACGTGCACACATTCAGTAGAAAGGAGAATATGAAATGCAATGGAGAGAGTGTTAGAGTATTATTTTTTCTTCTAAACTTTGTGATGTATGTTTCTTATACAGATTTCTTATAAAGATCAAAATAACATATTAAACATAAAATAGAAACTGTTAGAAATACTAAAATAAGTTAGTCTCAAGTCTTATTTAACCCTTATACCCATTTCTGAATAAATGATATTCAATAAATGATAGCTATCATGACTATATATGCTTTAGTGGAAAACAGATGGATTAAAAATTCTCTAGGGAGAAAAAATATTTGATGAGTAAATGATTATTCTAGAGTCAAGCATCAATTATATTCTTTTGGCTTAAATTTAATCTGATAAAATAAGAATTATATTTTTAGCAAGACATTTTAAAAAACTTTTTACCAAGAATAATGATTAATATGAATTGTCAAGTTGATTGGATTAAGAAATTCCTCACAGTAAGAGGCTTCTGGGTGTTCATTGAAAGTGTTTCTAAGAATGATTAGCATGTAGGACAGAGAAATGAATTGGAAACCCTCTCTAAGTGTGAGCCTCGCAGTTCAATAGTTTGGAGGTTTCAATGGAACAAAAGTTAGAAGAATAAGGAAGCGGCAGCAGACATAAGCTAGATTTTTCTTGAGCATGTTCTTGATTAATGTTGTGATCACTTGAAGACATCAAACTCCAGCTCCTTCACTCTTTATTCACTCTTCCAAAGTGAACTCTTCTCCAGGGAGTCTCTGGCCTTCAGTCCTAGACTGTGAAGGCATCATTGATGTTCTGAGGCTTCAGCTTCTTGGACTGAGCTGCTACTGGTTTCTCCAGCTTGCAGATGGCTATTGTGGGAATATCCAGCTTTGGTTTTATAAGACAATCTAATCAATCAATCTATCTATCTATCTCCCTCAAGATCTGACTAATACAGATAATTTCAAACATACACAAAAGTATAATGTAACAAATCCTCTATGTAGCTGTCACCTAGCATCAACAATTTTCATCTCAGGGCCAATCTTGTTTGTCTTTAAAACTTCACCCAATGTTGGATTATTTTAAATCAGAGGTGAAATTATTGGGTTGTGAGAGCCTTAACTTAATCAGTGGGTTAATCCACTTTAATGTATTAACTGGGTGATAATTATAGGCAGTTATGGTATACCTGGAGGAGGTAAGTCATTGGGGCATGGCTTTGGGGTATATATTTTTTTCCCGGGTGAGCTGAGCTTAGTCTCTCTGCATCCTGGTGTCATGTTCTGAGCTACTTTCTTCTGCCACACACTTCCACCATGATGTTCTGCCTTACCTCAGACTCCAAACAATGTAGACTTACCTTAGTTCAAAGGAGTCTATGAACTCTGTCTATGGACTGAGACCTTTGAAACCATGAGCCCCAAATAAACTTTTCTTCCTTTAACATTGTTATTGTCAGGTCTTTTCATCATAGCAGTGAAAAAACTGATTAAAACAATATTTCTAAAAAGTCAATTTAAAAAAATTATAACCTTATGAAACTTAAAAAAATAATATCATCAGGATACAAATAAAATATGTGCATTTGAAATGCATTGCGGTGTTTCTTAAATCTATAATTTCCCTGTCTCAATTTATTGTCCAAAAACTAAGATGAATGGTAGGGTTTCCCATTCTGTGAATTTTGCTAATTGTAACACTCTGCTGTCACTTAACACACTCTTCTGATTCCTATATATATTGTAATGGGCATTTGGAACTAGAAGGTTGAACAAATTCAGGTTCAATTTTAGAGCAGGAATACTTCATAGGAGGTCCCATCAGGAGGGAGATGAATATTCTACATGTCTCTCTGTGACTTAAGGGCCTTGATGCTCATTGTCTAGATCCTTTATTTCATTAGTGTGACATCTAATTCTCTCTTCTTCCATTATGAATCAGAAAACTTTTGGAAAGAGAAACTTCTGCTCATTAGCTATTTTCTTACTTCAAATGGAGTTTATACAGGAAAAACAATGTTATTTTTTTACCTAGCATTGTCTAAAAGTGATCTATACTTTTTTTTTTAAATTGGCTTGTATATCATCGTCAACTTGCTGATTTAAATATATCTGAAGTTACAGTCAGTTGCAGCTATCATTCTTATTGTTCAAAATATTCCATTTTTGGTCAGTAGGAGTTTCTTTACAAAATTTTCATCATATATTTGGAAAGTTCCTTTAATATGTGGCATGAGAGTTTCTGTGTGTGATTTTATTTAAATTTTAAGTATCTTTAATGCTTTATCTTCAGATATGCAATAAACTCTACTGTACTTATGGTTGTTTAACTGAGTTAAAACCTCTGCATTTTATTTTTGGGCTGGATAGGTCAATTACTTCATCTCTTAGAAGGGGAGGCCCCTCTTAAGCCTGTGCTTAGCCCACCCTGAATGAAGTTCTTTGCCTGTCTTTCCCACTCTCACCATTTTCATCTTATTTGAGGTAGCCTAAAAGAGTTTTTTGAAACCCAAAGAACTTAAGTCAAATAGAAATGTTCCCGTCAATGAACAAGAGATTGAAAAGACTTGGTTTTTGTTCTGACTCTGGAATTAACTAGATTACAATTTGTAGAGTTGGTCTCAATTGGCTTTCCCTCAATGATATTGTCCTTCAAGATGGTAACTCTGTGGGATCCTTTGAAAAAGGGTTTCTTGCCCAAATACATTTAGGACAAATTGCTTATAATTTTGGAGAGTAGCAAGGCCTGTGGGCCATAAAAGGCTAGGAGAATTTTATAGAGAGAAATCAGTTTGACTCGGTGTACACCATATGGTTTCCTAATCTACCTGGCTACAAAATCATACCCATCCTGTGTCTCTCGAGTACAAGGAATACTTAAGAAATGTTGGGCTGGCTAACCTCTAAGTTTCTTTTAACTCTGAAAGTTGGATTGCAAAGACAAAGTGTATCAAAAGTCAGAGTTGTTATTTTTTTTCCCCCACATGGAAATTGCTTTCCTTCTTGTGTCTTTCTCTGCTCAGTCACTGTTGCCGACTTTATCTCAAGGGAGAAAGTTTTTCCAGGATTTCAGACTTCAGATGAAAGTGACTTTTTTTTTTTTTTTACAATCATTTTTAATGAAGCCTAGAGAAAAACTGGGCTGGCTTTGTCAAAGCAAACAAAAATATCCTTGTAAGAAGATTCACATAGCATCGGGATGTTATAGACAATTAATTTAGAAGAATGAGAATTTGGAGTCATCCAAAGCAGAATTTAAAACCTGAATAGTACGAAATAGAAAACGGTAGAATGAAGTTATTTCTTATCAACTGGGAGAATTGACTCCAACACAAACATTTAGCATCATTGGGGCTTTTGGTTTATGAGCCTATGAACTATCTGGTATTAGCTCTGTCACCAGCTGAATCACTCTCAGTAAATCATATTCCTCTCTGGACCACAACTTCTTTATGTGTAAAATAAGTATTTCCCTGGATGAGCCCCAAGACCCCCTTCTGTTCTAAGTCAGTGATCCTCATGAAATATGTTTAAAAAGCTTCTGTGTGTTGTGTATTGTTGCTGTGTGGAGAAACAAAGTAAGAAATTTTTTCTTTTTCTTTTTCTTTTCTTTTTTTTAAAGTGTATTTGTACTTCCAGCAATCAATTTAGCTTAAAATATGGGGCAGGGACTTCACTGATAATATTCATACTGTGCTTGATAGAAATATGCTGTTGGGAAAGCACCTAGTGCCAAGGAACTTAGAATTAAAGGGAAGATACACATAGAGCTCTAAAAATCATTATTTCTTCAATATGCAAATGAGCAGATAAATTTGAGGTAATTATTAGCATCAGAGTAATATAGCAAAGTTTTTGAATGTAAATGATTTTGATGATTTCAAAAGATTGTTAAAAATGGAAAATACAAGAATAGGCAATTCAGTGAAGGGAACACAGACCCTGGGACACATTGTGTTGGAGATAGTTCTCTACACTGTGAAAAAGACCTTATGGGCAGGCTGGGACATCATTTCAGATTTTTATATTCAGTTCTCAGCATGCTCTTTTCTTAACCTTTTTCTTTTTAATTGCATCCTCATTTTATCCAAGCCAATAGCTTCTGAATTACTTCGCTGTTTGTTTCATGCAGTCGATTTGCAAATAGAGCATGTCTGGTTTCCTCTGTGGCAAACAGAATTTTTAAAAAAGTTAGCTGATTCTGTGACATCCGTAAACATAGCAGAATTTGATTATGGTTCCACAAAAAGTGGCTTTAGTAAGCTATCTGATCATGACTCTGCCCCAAGTAAATCTTTAAAACTCTTCAAACATGTTTTCTAGCCTTAAGCAACCAATGGTAAATTATCTTCATGTGTACTTTCAGTGAAAAATACCTCAGCAACTTGAGGATATGTAAGTGGTTACCAGTATTCATTGGTAATAAACAGAGTGACCAAGTTTTAATTTTCCACCTCAGGCCTGTAGAAATGTTGCATAAAGCAGTTGTGAGCAGAGTCCACTTTTAATGTGGTATTTGCAATTCAAATGTTTTCTTCTTCAATTTTAATCTGCAATTGCAAATTCCATATTCTCCTTTTGCTTGTCATGTCCTCAGGGCTTTGTTCTGCCAAATTGTTGGCTCACCACTTTTCATGGTAATTTATAGAACCAAGTTCACTTTGTGTCACCACAGGTTATAAGTGAAAATGGAAACAATTTGCTGTTAAGAAATCTTTCTGAAACAAAATGCAAATAACATATTGAAACAAACTAAGGCTATTTTTAAAAAAGCAGTGCAATATAATTAAAGGGGCTATATTACAGTACATTTTCTTTCTTCTAAATAGTCTCTCATTCTCTCTCTCACCCTCTCTCTGAGAGCATTCTATATTTAAATTAAAGTACGAGTACTATCTTTTAGGGACTTTTTATCTGTTTCTCTTTCTTCCTGTCATTTCTCATCACTCGACTGTGGTGGGAGTGAGCATTTTTGGAGTTATTCCCAAGGGTCTGCAAACCAATCTGCATACCAAGACTTGTTGCTAGACTGAATAATTTGTCCACATCAAAGGACCATTATTTTTAAATATAGCAAAAGTTGTGATTTAAAACTTATTTAAATTTTACTTAAAGTTGAAATGAAATCATGGAAACATTTTTTTCCTATTTTCTATTTCCTTAATCAACAGTTCCTTGAAGTGCCATGTGTATCCAATAAATGTTTTCCATGTAAATCTTAAAAGGAGTTTTTCAGAATGTTTATGGTTATTAGCCACTTCTCTATGCAGTTTTTGAATGATATAATTGAATTGTTCATTAAGAGAATTAGTATAATTTTTTTTTAAATGAGCCTTTTAGAGGAAAAAAATTTTAATGTTTTTATTTGGCATTATATTTATAAATAATATTGGGGAACATTTTGACATAATCATATGGACATGGAATATAATTTGCTCCACTACAATCCCCAGTAGTTCCTGTTCCCCTTCCCTTCTCCATCCTTTGTTGTTCTTCTTCTACTCTACTGGTCTTCCTCTACTTATTTATAATTCTTTTTTAATTGGTGCTTTATAAATACACATAAAGGTGAAATTCACTGTAGTATATTCATATATGTATGTTTTTATAATCTGGTTTAAACAATAAGCAGGTGACTGACTACCAGAAATGTTTCCCTTTATACTAGTTAACCCTGATATCAAGTATTTATGAATTTAGTTTCCCTTTGCCTCAATATTTCTACTTGTGAAACAAATCCATGTATATAAGTATATTTAATGGAAATACGAAGAAAAAATGGATACTACCTGCAAACACACAGAACTAAGAAAATTGAAATTAGCTTTTTATTTCCTAGAAAATGCAGAGTTAGTCACTAGAAAATATGGAAGTACACAGACCATACAATTATTGATTTCCACACTCTTTTTCATAGCTCAAGCTAGACCAATACCTTGGATTACAGATACATGTCTCTGATCTCACATAATCTGGTCATGGGAAATGTTGGATTGCCCTTTAGTACTCATGTGGTGGTGTCAATAATAAAATATGTAAAACAGAGCATTTCATTTTGACATTGGTTTAGATTGTACTATGTCTTGCCACCAAATTATTAGCCTAGGTTTTCAAATCACACAATTCCTTAACAACAGTTTTTCTTTGAGAACTCATATATTCTTAATTGGCACCATAAGAAGTCATTTCAGCAATGATTTTTGACTAATGAGCTAGGATATATCATATTTTAAAAACTTTATTAAGATTAAACTTACCTACATCAAAATGCATACATCTTAAATGTAAGATTCAATGAATTTTGATAAGCATACATATGTGTGTTTGTAAACAACATTTTGTTTTAAACATAGACCATTTCAATTTCCACAGAAAGTTCTCTGTTTGTGTCACACCAGTAGGTGATCACTCTTTTGATTTTTTAAAAAATTTAAATTTTATTCATTCTAATTAGATATATATCACAGCAGAATGCAATTCAATTTATATTACACAAATACAGCACAATTTTTCATGTCTCTGGTTGAACACAAACTAGAGTGACACCATTTGTGTTTTCATACATGTATTTAGGGTAATGATGTCTGTTTCATTTCACCATATTTTCTATCCCCATGCTACCCCATTCCTTCCCTCCTCTGTGCCCTACTAAAGTTCATCTATTCCTCCCATGCTTCCCAGCATTGATCCCCATTATGAATCAGCCTCCTTATATCAGAGAAGACATTTCGGCATTTGGTTTTTTGGGATTAGCTTACTTCACTTAGCATAATATTCTCCAACTCTATCCATTTGCCTGCCATGATTTCACTATCTTTTTAATGCTGAGTAATATTCCATTGTGTATATATACCACATTTTCTTTATATATTTATCTACTAAAGGGCATCTAGGTTGGATCCACAATTTAGCTACTGTGAATTGTGCTGCTATAAACTACTGGCTGTGTCTCAGTAGTATGCTATTTTAAAGTCCTTTGGGCATAAAACAAGAAGTGGGATAGTTGGGTCAAATGGTGGTTTTATTCCAAGTTTTCCAAGGAATCTCCATACTGCTTTCCAGATTGGTTGTACCAATTTGCAGTCCCACCAGCAATGTATGAGTTCCCCACATCCTCACCAACACTTATTGTTGTTTGTATTCTTTTTTTTTTTTTTTTGGTGGTACTGGGGATTGAATGTTTGTATTCTTAATAACTGCCATTCTGACTGGAGTGAGATGAAATCTTAGAGTAGTTTTGATTTGCATTTCTCTAATTGCTAGAGATGATGAACATTTTTTTCATATATTTGTTGACTGATTGTATATCCTCTTCTGAGGAATTGTGTTCAGTTACTTGGCCCATTTATTGATTGAGTTATTTGTTTTTTTTTTTTTTGGTGCTTAGCTTTTTGAGTTCTTTATATACACTAAAGATTAGTGCTCTATCTGATGTGTAAAGGATAAAAATTTGCTCCCAAGATATAAGCTCACTGTTCACTTCACTGATTGTTTCTTTTGCTGAAAAGAAGCTTATTGATTCTTTTTTTTAATTTTATTTTTTATTATTTTTTTTATTGGTTGTTCAAAACATTACAAAGCTCTTGATATATCATATTTCATACATTAGCTTCAAGTGGGTTATGAGCTCCCATTTTTACCCCCAATACAGATTGCAGAATCACGACGGTTTCACATCCACATTTTTACATAATGCCATATTAGTAACTGTTGTATTCTGATACCTTTCCTATCGTCTACCATCCCCCCTCCCGTTCCCTCCCATCTTATCTCTCTACCCCATCTACTGTAATTCATTTCTCTCCTTGTTTTTTCCCCATTCCCCTCACAAACTCTTATATGTAATTTTGTATAACAATGAGTGTCTCCTTCCATTTCCATGAAATTTCCCTTTTTTCCCTTTCCCTCCCACCTCATGTCTCTGTTTAATGTTAATCTTTTCCTCCTGCTCTTCCTCCCTGCTCTGTTATTAGTTGCTCTCATTATATCAAAGAAGACATTTGGCATTTGTTTTCTAGGGATTGGCTAGCTTCACTTAGCATAATCTGCTCTAATGCCATCCATTTCCCTGCAAATTCCATGATTTTGTCATTTTTTAGTGCTGCGTAATACTCCATTGTGTATAAATGCCACATTTTTTAATCCATTCATCTATTGAAGGGCATATGGGTTGCTTCCACAGTCTAGCTATTGTGAATTGTGCTGCTATGAACATCGATGTGACAGTATCCCTGTAGTACGCTCTTTTAAGGTCTTCAGGGAATAGTCCAAGAAGAGGAATAGCTGGGTCAAATGGTGGTTCCATTCCCAGCTTTCCCAGGAATCTCCCTACTGCTTTCCAAATTGGCCGCACTAATTTGCAGTCCCACCAGTAATGTACAAGTGTACCCTTTTCCCCACATCCTCGCCAGCACTTGTTGTTGTTTGACTTCATAATGGCTGCCAATCTTACTGGAGTGAGATGGTATCTTAGGGTGGTTTTGATTTGCATTTCTCTGAATGCTAGAGATGGTGAGCATTTTTTCATGTATTTGTTGATTGATTGTATGTCCTCCTCTGAGAAGTGTCTGTTCATGTCCTTGGCCCATTTGTTGATTGGGTTATTTGTTATCTTATTGTTTAATTTTTTGAGTTCTTTGTATACTCTGGGTATTAGGGCTCTATCTGAAGTGTGAGGAATAAAGATTTGTTCCTAAGATGTAGGCTCCCTATTTACATCTCTTATTGTTTCTCTTGCTGAGAAGAAACTTTTCAGTTTAAGTAAGTCCCATTTGTTGATTCTTGTTATTAACTCTTGTGCTATGGGTGTCCTATTAAGGAATTTGGAGCCTGACCCCACAATATGTAGATCAGAGCCAACTTTTTCTTCTATCAGACGCACAGTCTCTGATTTGATATCAAGCTCCTTGATCCATTTTGAGTTAACTTTTGTGCATGGCAAGAGAAGGGGATTCTGTTTCATTTTGTTGCTTATAGATTTCCAGTTTTCCCAGCACCATTTGTTGAAGATGCTATCCTTCCTCCATTGCATGCTTTTAGCCCCTTTATCAAATATAAGATAGTTGTAACTTTGTGGATTAGTCTCTGTGTCCTCTATTCTGTACCATTGGTCCACCCACCTGTTTTGGTACCAGTACCATGCTGTTTTTGTTACTATTGCTCTGTAGTACAGTTTGAAATCTGGTATCGCTATGCCGCCTGATTCACACTTCTTGCTTAGAGTTGCTTTTGCTATTCTAGGTCTTTTATTTTTCCATATGAATTTCACGATTGCTTTACCTATTTCTACAAGAAATGCCGTTGGGATTTTGATTGGCATTGCATTGAACCTATAGAGAACTTTTGGTAATATTGCCCTTTTGATGATGTTAGTTCTGCCTATCCATGAACAGGGTATATTTTTCCATCTTCTAAGATCTTTTTCTATTTCTCTCTTTAGGGTTCTGTAGTTTTCATTGTATAAATATTTCACCTCTTTTGTTAGGTTGAGTCCAAAGTATTTTATTTTTTTTGAGGATATTGTGAATGGGGTGGTTTTCCTCATTTCCATTTCAGAAGATTTGTCGGTGATATACAGGAATGCTAAGAGTTGCTTTGTGGCATAAAATATGGTCTGTTTTAGAGAAAAATTCATGTGCTACTGAGAAGAAAGTGTATTTGCTTGTTGATGGATGAAATATTCTGTATATGTCAGTTAAGTATAAGTTGTTGACTGTTTTTTTGAGATTAAAAAAAATCTTTTCTTAGATTTTGTTTGGGAGATCTATCCAGTGGTGAAAGAGGTGTGTTAAAGTCACTCAGAATTATTGTGTTGTGGTCAATTTGACTCTTGAACTTGAGAAGAGGTTTTTGATGAATGTAGATGCTCCATTGTTTAGGCATATATATTTGTAATTGTTATGTCTTGTTGATGTATGGTTTCCTTGAGCATTAAACCTATAGAGAACTGTCCTTATGAAATGTCCTTTTTTATTCCTTCTCATTAACTTTGGCTTAAAGTCTACTTTATTTGGTATGAGGATGGAAACCCCTGCTTGTTTCCACAGTCCTTGTGAGTGGTATGCTTTTTCCTAACCTTTCACCTTTAGTCTGTGGATGTCTTTTCCTATGAGATGAGTCTCTTGAAGGCAGCTTATTGTTGGATATTTTTAAAAAATCCAATCTGCCAGTCTATGTCTTTTGATTAGTGAGTTTAGGCCATTAACATTCAGAATTATTATTAAGACATGATTTGTATTTCCATCCATTGTTGTTTATTTTTGGTAATTAACTGACTTAGTTTCTCCTTAGATTAGTTTTTTCTTTAGTTTACTATCTCCCTCTGCTGATTTTTATTATTTTTCTTTTCCTTCATTTTTGCCAAGGATGTTCTGTAGTGCCAGCTTTCCAGCTATAATCCTTTTAACTTTTGTTTATCATGGAAGATTTTTATTTCATCCTAAAATGTAAAGCTTAATTTTGGCGTCTAAGATTCTTGGTTGGTCTGCCTTTTCTTTCAGAGCTTGGTATATGTTGTTTCAGAATCTTCTAGCTTTCAGGGTCTGGGTTGGAAAATCTGCAGATTTCCTAATTGGTTCCCCCCCTATATGGAAACCAATTAGGATATCTGCATATATTACTCTATGTAATCTGATTTCTTTCTCTTGTGGCTTTTATAATTCTCTCCTTATTCTGTATGCTAGGTATTTTCATTATAATGTGATTTAGTGTGGATCTTATGTGATTTTGTACATTTGGTGCCCTCTAAGCCTCTTGTATTTGATTTTCCAATTTATTCTTCATATTTGGAAATTTCTCTGGTATTATTGCTCATTCCTTTGGTTTGTAACTCTATGCATTCCTCTATTCCAGTAACTCTTAAATTTGGTCTTTTTATGTTATCCTATATTTCTTGAATATTCTGCTAATGGTTTTTTATCATCTTCTCTTTATGACCTACATTCTTTTCAAGATTATATATTTTGTCTTCATTGTCAGAGGTGTTGTCTTCCAAGTCTAATCTGTTGGTGATGCATTCTATTGAGTTTTTAATTTGGTTTATTGTTTCTTTCATTTCAAGGATTTCTGTTTGTTTTTCAGAACCTCCATCTCCTTATTAATGTAATCTTTTGCTTCCTGTATTTGCTTATGTAGCTCATTGTTGAAATGATATTTTGCTCCCTGTATATATTCTCTTATGTCATCCTGTAGTTCACAGAACATTTTAATTATGTATATTCTGAACTACTTCTCTGTCTTCTGTTGTGCTATCCATGGATTCTAATATTATAGTATCTTGATTTGTTTGGGGCATCTTATTTTTTTCTTTTCTTTTTTTTTTTTTTGTCATGCTGATTGTGTGTTTTGCTTTTAGCAGTGAGAATCTGCAGCATTACTCTTTTTTACACTTTAGGCTTATAGTGCCCCTGAAGGGTTCCAATACCTCTCCTGCCCAACTGGAGTTCCAGGATGGGAGTTGCCACAACTAAAAATGGTGATGGTGGTGTCCCAAGATGGAGGCAGCTGCTTTCAGAGATGGAGTGTCAGGTTGAGTGTTGAGGTGTGGTGGTGTTGGTTGGGCAATGTGGTGGAACAAATGCGGGCTCTACAGCCATTGGTGGGGCTGACCTGATCCTACCTGGGCTCTGTAGGTGTTGGCAGTGTTAACCTGGGTCTGCCTGGTTCTTAATTTTATTATTATAAACTAATTGGAATATACACTAAGTTTATGTAAATGAAATCATTTAAATGTGTATTCTTTTGTGTCTGTCTTCTTTCATATACATATTATTTTGGTTTAGATATTGGGCATCTCCCAAAAGCTAAATGTGTTATGTAAGATAACACAGAAATGTTCAGAAGTAAAATCATTAGGTTATGAGGGTAGTAATCTAAACACTGGATTAATCCACTTAAATGAACTAGCTAGAGGAAGTAGTAGTAGCTAGAGGAAGTAGGCACTAGAGTTCTTCCTTTGAATTTTCTATTTTGTCCATGGTGATCAGAACTCTCTCTCTGCTTCCTGGCTGTCTTGTCCTGAGTTGCTTTCCTCCCTGCACCCTTCCTCCATGATGTTCTGCCTCACCTGGGCCCAGAGTTAGAGAGTCTGCCAACTATGGACTGACTCTTTGAAACTTTCTCCCTGGACATTGTTTTTGTCAGGTATTTGGTCACAACAACCCAAAAGCTAACTACACCACCCATATTTAAAATTGTTTTCCTATTGCTTTTATCACTAGTTTGTCTTTTTTGTCCTTAGTTTTGTACCAACATATTTATCTCCTGTCCTACTGAGGGACACCTGGAAGATTTCTAGTTTTTAGTTATCATATATATCGCTCTTATAAGCATTTTAGATAACATTTTGTGAGAAATATGTTTTCTTTTTTTTTAGAGTAAATATTTGGGAGCAGAAATGTTCTCCTAAGTGTTGGGCTTGTTTAATTTTATTAAAAATTGCCAAACAGTTTTCCAAAATAGTTTTACATTTTGTGATTTCAGTTACACGGTGGCTCCACATCCTCACCAACATTTGATGTTTTGAGTCTTTTTAATTTTAGTTGTTTTAGCAAGTGTAAAACTTTGTTATCACTGTGGCTTTAATTTATATTTTTCTGGTGGCTAAGGGTGCTGAACATTTTTTAATATGCTTTAATTCTTTTTTGGCTGATAATTTTGCCATTTTAAAAATTGGGGGCTGGGGATGTGGTAGAGCACTTGCCTAGCATATATTGAGGTCTCTTCCAAGGTTCTGAACATATTCATACATGTTTTCTTATGGATTTGTAGTTTTAGCTTTTACTACTAGGCCTATGCTCTGTCTCAAATTAATTTTTATTATGAATTGAAG
Source organism: Urocitellus parryii (assembly GCF_045843805.1). Classification (NCBI taxonomy): domain Eukaryota; kingdom Metazoa; phylum Chordata; class Mammalia; order Rodentia; family Sciuridae; genus Urocitellus; species Urocitellus parryii. The sequence goes on from NC_135536.1 coordinate 56,539,461, forward strand.
TAGTGATACCACCGATTATTGGTGACGAGTCCTGCTTCCCCACATGTTGAAGTTTGAACATTAGAGAAGCACCCGAGGTAAGCCTATAAAGCAGGGTTTATTTAAAAAAAGTAACGTAGACTTCTCCAGGGAGGGAGAAGGGGGCCATAGCTGGTCTCCTTGTATCCCAAGAGGTGAGGTGTCCTTCCCTTTTTATATGTCCTAGGCTTCCTTTGTTCTTCTGCCTTTTCCTCCTTATCTTTCTCCTTCCTGCGTAGGTGACTAGGCCCCGGAATGCTTGGTGGGATGGCCCAAAGCTGGGAAACTGGTGGGCTGAAGGGGGAAGGGCAGGGTGGAGTAGCCAAGGACACATTAACTACCTTATAGTTCCCTGTAGGGAGGGGCAATTCCTGGGATAGGAGCAGGGACAGGTTCTTGATAAGGGTGGAGGAAGGTCTCTGAAGGAGTTAACATTTCAATCCCTCAGGGGAGAAGTCTCCAACTTCCCAGACTCACTGAAAATTGGCCTCCATGATCCAACCTGACTCAATTTACCTATCTATACTGACTGCCTGCCTAATTCTGGTTTCTGTAGTTTGTGTTTTGATCAGTTATTCCACCATTATTTGTTGAAAAGTCCCTCCTGTGTCCCTTGACTGTAAATGTGTTGGTCAATGTCTGGAACTTCTCTTCTATTCCTTGATCTACTTTTTTATCCTTATGCCAAGGCCACATTACCTTGATTACTGTAGTATTATAGAAAGTTTGTAATTCAGATTGTGTTAGTCCTCTAATTTAGGTTTTCTTTTCAGTATTGTTATGTAAGGGTCCTGCGGAGTGTCGGAGAAAGAGACCACACAAGAGACTGGCTCCATGCAATTGGCAAAAGGGGATTTATTGGGGATCCATTCCAGTGCGCTGAAGCTCCGTGCTCACTCAAGAAGGGAGAGCAGCCCAGAGCCCAGAGCAGAGGTCAAGCAGAGCTTAAGTACACTTTCTGGAGAGGGCGGTGGGCTTTGCATACATCAGAACAAATCATCATGAGGCGCGGGAAAATTGAACAACAACTTGAGACATGATTAGCACATTCATTGGCGGGAACAGGTCGGGCGGGGGTGATTGGTCATTCCTAAGCGGGTACATATTCAAACTGATTGGTTTGGGCCCTGTGACAAACTGCACAGGGCCCTAGGCTAAATGGCCAGTAGGGCGTTGTCTTAACTATCTCAGGAATCTGGGTGTAGCAGAGGAACTTTGTGATGCCCGGGTCTTTTGCATTTTAATTTTGCAGTTTAGAATCAGCTTAGAAATTTTTCCCTTACAGTTATGCTCGAATTTGGGACCCCCAAAAGACCACCAAAGACCAAGATCCATGTAAGCAGCAAAGAGGTGTTTATTGCGACCTAGCTCTGTTGTCCGAGTGCACACAACAACTGGTGATCCTGAGAGGCCCTGAGTCCAGGGTTTGCAGCAGTTTTACACACTCTTTGGGGGAAGGTAGGGACTTCACATATATCATAGCATCTCTTAGCAAATCATCACACATCTTGGGAAAATCATAAAACAACTCTAAAACATGATTAGCACATTCACTGGTGGGAACAGGTTGAGTAAGGGTGATTGGTTAGTACAAGAGGGGGATTCATTTGAACTGATTGGTTTAAGCCACGAGAGGGGGTATGTGCTAAACTATATAGTTTCCCAACATGTTATCAACCACCATAAACTACTGAGAGTGTCATCTGGCATCCCAGGTATTTTCCTTGTCTCATGCTGATTGGAGGTTGCTAGGGGGTTGCTATGGGTCTTCACCTAGCCTGACTGAGTCAGGGACACCTGGCTCTGCAGATCTCTCCTATTATTTGTAGATAGACAACTCAGCAGAGTGGGTATGTGCCTAGGAGTGTTCTGTGGGTCTTTCCAAGGACAAGGGTTATGCCCTCTTCCTTGGACAGGCTTTGCTCTGAGTTAGAGGCTGGTTTTTCAGTATTTTTTGTTATCCCAAGTTCTTTAATTTCTCATTAATTTTATGCATATATTAAAACTTTGTATAAATAAACTTGCTGGAATTTTTATCAGAATTATGTTGATTTACAGATGATGCCAAGAGCTTTGATATTGTTTCAGTGTTGATTTTAATAATCCACAAACACTGACATATCTTTCCATTTATTTGTAATCCATTAATATCTCAGAGGTTTGATATTTACAGGTGTTGTTAATGCAGACAAAATTATTTTAAAATTTTATTTTCAAAAAATATTTTATTTTCAATTATTTATTGCCACCTTACATAGGTACAATTGGCTTTTTCCAAATTGACCTCATATCCTATAACCTTGTTAAATTTACTTAATTTTTAATTTCTATGAATAAAAACAGTATAATACTTTTCCTGTATTTATTCCTTTTATTTCTTTTTGTCCTCTGTCACACTTAGTAGGATTCCCAAGCTTAGTGGACAGAGGATTGTATCTAATACTTTATCAATAAATAAAATGTTAGCTATAGGTTTTCACAGTTGCCCTTTATCAGAACAAGGAGCTTTTCTTCCATTCTCTGAATTTTTATCTCAAGTGAACTTTGAATTTTGCCAGATGTTTTTTTCTTTTTTGTTCCATCAATGTGATAAAATGTATTGATTTATTTTTAATGCAAATCCTACTTGCTTCTAATATATTCTCTTTTTAATCTATTTCTTGATTTGACTTATATTTTAACTTTTGCATTAACATTTATGAGCAATATTGATGGCATTGAAAACCTGATTAACAACATTTTGCTGCAATGGGAGATTAAAAATAGGGCAGTAACTGATATGAAAGTGTGGGCAGTAGAATTTTTTTCTGTTAAGATGGCAGACATTGGAAACCATCTTAAAAAGGTCTTTTTTTTTTGGGCTCGGGATGTGGCTCAAGTGGTAATGCGCTCGCCTGGCATGCGCTGGGCGCTGGGTTCAATCCTCAGCACTACATAAAAATAAAATAAAGATGTTGTGTCCACCAAAAACTGAAAAATAAATATTTAAAAAATTCTCTCTCTCTTCTCTATCTTTAAAAAAAGTCTATTTTTTAAAATTTGTATTTATTTATTATTTGCTTATACCTGTTTTACTCTTGATCTCAAGGTAAATTAAAAAAAAAAGAAAGAAAAGGAAGAGAAATCATTTAGTGATTTTACTGTTTTATAAAGCCTTGAAATTTATCTTACCTAGGGAGTAAAACAGGTATCATACTGTATTTTGGAAGAAGAACTGGCTAACTGTTATGCTACTTGTCTTGGTAGACACAATAACTCACAATGAAGTGACTTAGATCCTCTTCTTTTTTGTTATTGTTGCTTACTGTTTTTTTTTTCTTTTTTCTTTTTTTTTTTTAAATCCTGAGACATACATACAACAGAGCTATATCCCCAGTTTGTGAATTATTTGTTTTGTTTTTGATGATGACAATAAGAATATATAATTTGGGGGGGGCTGGGTTGTGGCTCAGTGGTAGAGTCCTTGCCTAACATGTCTGAGGCACTGGGTTCGATCCCCAGCAGCTAATAAAAAAACTGAATAAACAAATAAAGGTATTATATCCATCTACAACTAAAAATGTTAAAAAAAGAATATATAACTTTGGTCTCTATTTTTTTTCTGGCTGCCTCTAGAATCTCATTTAAAGTTACATTTCTTGGTATACTTAAAATAGTGTAAGGATATGTTGGTCAAAATGCTTTTTTATTTATACAACAAGTTCTGAAAATATTATTTCAAAATGCTTTTTTATTTATACAACAAGTTCTGAAAATATTATTTGTCTTTATAGGCAGAAGTACACAAACATTTCATCTTATCTTCATCATTTATCCTCAAGGTTACTTTTTTTTAACTCTTAGAGTTTAAAATCTTCATTAAAAACAGTGAAAGTTTGATTTGAATTTTAAAAAAATTTAATTTAGAAAGGTTTTGCTTCAGAGTAAATGGGCCATTTTGGCTCATTAGCAATTGTTAATGTTTGTAATTTGTAATTGATTTTTAGTTTTTCTGAGAGCTGAAACAAATGAAACAAATATCTTATGGATATGACGCCTTCTTAATAGAAAAGTGAGGTGATATTACCCTCCATTTTCCTGTACATTTTTTGTTTGAGTGAATTTTCTTTCTCTTTTTAACAATCTCTCCACCATATGTAAATCACTGCATGTGAAGAATCATAATATTCAACTAGATTATAAAATCCTCAAAGGGAGGCTCTTTGTATCCTTGAATGTTTAATATGTGGAGGCATTCAAAAATATTTAAAGAATCAAAATATTGGTCTTAAAGTTTCTAAATCATATGTCATTTCTTTATTATAAAACTCATTTTCTAAGGGGCTTCTGCATATATGCACACACACACACACATATATATATATATATATATCTATATATATATACACACTGTAATTTACATTATTTGGTAGATATAGTGAACTGTATAGAACTTAGACCCTATGTTGCTTTCTCTTATTCTTCAAATTAAATTTAGAATTTGAAGATATTATATCTTAAGATATTTCTAATTAATATTTTGGTATTTTTTTAAAATTTTCTTTTGCAGTACTGGGGATTAAACCCAGTAGGCTCTATCACTGAGCTATATCTCCAGCCCATTTTCCTTTTTATTTTGAATCAGGGTCTAAGTTGCGCAGGCTGGTCTAAAATTTTGTGATCCTCCTGCCACAGCCTTTCCAGTCACTGGGATCATAGGAATGTGCCACTGTACCTGGAAATTTATAATTTCTTCCAAAGATTATAAAATAAGTTATTTTAAAGAGTTATAAAATGGATTATTTATCATACTCTAACTTCTCTTAAAATATCTATTCTGCTTCTTTATTTTCTATGTTGAATGCTTCTGATACAAATATGTTCTTGGCATTTCTTTTTTCTGGAATCCTATCTCTTAAGAGCATAACAAAGTTGTGGTATTTTTAGTTGCAACTTCTCAGGTCTTTGGAAATCTGGGAACTTAGGGGAGACTTTGGAAGCCAAAATGAGTGCATGTGCATTTTGGATACATGGGCACTTCCTCCCTTTTGCTCAAGGTGGCCAGGTTTCCTTCCAAGTGATTAGAATCAGTTTCTTTTCAATGTTCCTCTTTTACCCAAGAACCTATAAACGAATGCCCTTCCTTTGGCAAGTAATTTTCTGGAAACACAAACCATCTTTTTTTTATTAATAGTTTCATTGTCTGTTATTCACACTCTTCCTCAAAGAAGACTGCTGCCTAACATTCTCCCTTCTATAAACATCACTGCAAGAGATTTCCTAGACACGAAAATGATTTAAAAATGCACTGAAAAGACAGAACAGTCATGAACTGGAATTTGGTACCTATGTGGTGTCAACTCTTTTATGGAACTACTTGTTTATGTATCAGAAACATAAGCACATCCAACAGAGCAAAGAATGCCTCTGTTGGGCTTTGAATTCATTGGGATATCAATCCTAGGCAGCACTATGAAAGAAAAATGCAGGGCTAAAATATAAAGGCACATGGAGTTCTGGGGGAAAAAAAATCATCTGGACCATGATTTACCCGTCTTCATTTTCTGAGTTCAACTCCTAAAAACGTCTAGTGCGGTGAACAGAACGAATGAGAGCAAATTAACTTTCATTTTCCAGCAGGGGGAGATGGGAGATGTGCAGGAGTGAATCAATCACCCGCCACTTGCTGCACTGACAGCATTCATCCGCGTGAGCAAGCTTCTATGTGGGCAACGCCAGTAAATTTATTTCTCGGAGTGAGTTTACTACTTACATTCAGGGTGTCTCATCTTTCTGGCAATCAGGATAAATTGTGTCTCCGTAATAACATTGTAGCAAGCTATTCTTTACCGTGAGGAGCCGGTAATGACTGTGTCTTACATTTGCATTAATTCTGACAAGATTTACTGGTGCTTGCTGATCTGAAAATTTCAAAATGGCAAACAGCAGCAAAGGTCAACTCAGCAATAATATTAATAGCTTTACAAAAAGGTTGAGCGACTCAGAAATTCAAGATGATAGCCTGCGTGAGAGGGAAATTCAGTGAGTGTTCCTCATCTTCATCTTTTCTTTTACTTCATCCTGTCTTTTATAAGGTAATTATAGCACCCTAGGAAAGGAAGCATGAGGTTGCATAGGTCAGTAATAGGAACCTTTACTTCCTCAGAGATAATACTTTCCAAGCAACTCTGTTTTATAAAACACTTGGAAAATCTGATAAGTAGGTATACGTCCTTGGATATTAAAAGTTTGGAGGTAAACACATAGTAGGGATGTGCTTTCAAAGATCAGAGACAACTTAGTTACAGTTTAACATTTCTTTTGATGTATTCCTCATTAAATGGAAAACTCAGAGTTAGTAAAGTATGTTTAAATATAAAGAGAGACACATTGATTTTTCTAGGTTTCTATAGGAAAAATGTATTTCACATCAGACTGGATTTTCTGTCCTGTAAGAAACCTTTCCTGATGCTTCCAGAATGAGTTAACCATTTCCTCTTCAGCATCATCTCTCACTCAGCACAGAAGTTTCCTGCTGCTGCTGCCTATTATCTTAGTCTGATTTTTGTTGTTGTTATTGTTTTTGGTTGCTTAATGAAATAGCCAACACAGGGTAATTTTTAAAGGAAAGAATCAGGTTCATGGTCTAGAAGCTGGGAAATCTAAGATCAGGCAGCCACATCTGGTAAGGAACTCACACTGGCTTCAATTTATGGCAGAAAGCAGAAAGTCAAGCTGGTGAACAGAAGGGAGAAAGCAGGGACAGAACTCCTGATAGCTGATTTCTAAGAGGAAAGTATGAATCCTTTCATGAAGGTTCTACCTAAAGGGTAAATTGCAGCACTCCGAGTGTAAGAACAAAGAGTTTATTTCAGCCAATATGAGGATGATAAGCAGGGGGAATGAATTCTAGTCTCCTAGAAATAGCTCTCTCCAAATGGCATTTGAAGGGTCTAGGTTTTTATATTTAAAAAAATGAAGAATGTGATAACAAACTGGTTGTTACAATTGCACTGGTTGACAAGAACATCGTGGGATGTTCATTGGTGGTGAATCAAGAGGGAAAAGGCTTTTAATGAAGTTATTTATTATCTTATGGTAAAGTCTGCAGAAACCTACTGTATTAGGTCAGAATGAACCAGATGAGAGTGATCTTATGCCTCATGTGTCTCTGGGCTAACCTCATTTGTAATCTCATTTCAATTTTTGTGTGTGTGTGATATTAAATCCTTTCTCAGCCCTGTGACTCAAATGCCTCCTAGTAGAGCCCATCTTTCAACACTGTCACATTGAAAAAGAAAAATTCTAACACATGCATTCTGGGGGAACATGGAAACCATGGCACCCCCCTTTACATTATCATATAATATTTTGTGTACATATTTCTGTCTCTTGCTGTACTCAAGTCTACAGGGTAGGTATTGTGTGCTTTTCACCTCACTGAGAACACAGCCTGTAATAGGTGTTCCTTGGATGCTGTAGTGAAAACCAGAGTGTCTGATGACATCTTGACAGCTACGTGCTTTTGCTCAGACACCTCTTTGTTCCTTATATGAGAGGAGGGGGCAGATAATTTTCGGATATAGAACCAGAGATTCCCATGGGAGAGATGTTGAATAACTATGATTTGTAGAACTTCCAGAATGAAATCACAAGAAGATGGTTCATCAAAATAGTCAAAATGGGCTAATCCAATTATTCAGGTTTCTTGAGAGAACATGAATAAGTTCTTTAATTTTGGCATCTTGAAGATCACAGAAGAATTAATGTAGAATAACTGAACGAGAACTAAGTGAAATTTACATTATAATTAAACTTAAGGGGTAGTGTATCCAGAAAACTGTAATTGATATAGTAAGATATGGTGAAAGGCCTATTGGCTTTTACTAAGACATGAAGAAAGTTCTAAAGCAGGACATAAAATTTATCCTCTTTATTTTGATGTTTCAACTCTTCTGAGGCTTGTAGTAATCTAAGCAAAGGTTTTCCTTGCTTTAGCATGCTTACTATTCTTGGCAGGAAAATATCAGTCTTTATCCATGGAGTCTTTATTGATTAGGTTCCAAAAGTGATTTGGTCCTACTAATGAACTGTTACAAATGCTCTTGGATAACATTTTTTTTTTTTTTTTGTGATCCTGCACCACCTTGTATTTTTCTGATGTCTGCATGCTCCAAGTTTTTCAGGATGTATCCTAAATTATCCCTGATATGGCATCAGGATAAGTTGCATTCTGTGCTTTTGGTGAGGATAGTTATTTCCTGAATGGGGTCTGAGCCAAAGCAGCGCTTGCTTTGGGCTGAAAGGCCATGCCAGATGCTCTGTAGCACAGTTCAATATTCTTTCTGGCTGAAAAGACGCATCATTTTCGTTTTGAATCATTTCACATCTGGTGAGACATGAGCCTTGGAGATATAGACAGAGAATTAAAGCCGGCAAAGATATCTGTTTATTTAGACAACTATAACTTCTAACATGAAAAAGGGGGAAGTATAAGAAATGGCTACCATTGGGAAGAGATTCTTCCCTTACTTCTCTGCAGGTCTATTGTGGTAATTAATACCCTTCATTCTTCACTCTTTGCATATTTGTGCCCTTTTCTATGTACATGAAATTCTTCCATAAGCCCAGTGTGCCTTCCTATCCTTAGGTTAGAGCCTGGTTTTGTGTTTTGCTTTGTCCAGCGGCATATCAAAACTCAAGACAAGAAAAGACTGAAAATGTGCTTGCACAGTCTGCTTTCCTGTTGTTTCCAACACCAGGTGACGAGTTTGCCCTATATAGCTGCTGTCTTTTCAGTGTGGGTACTAAAATGAACATAGTGGGTGTGGTTCTAAGTCCTCCCTTCAAAAAAATGACAAGCTCTGCTAGATCTGCAGGTTGAAGCAGTTTCCTATGCCAGATCAGTGACCCTTCTTCATGTGACCAGCAGTCATGTGAATTAGAATAAATGGTGAATTTTAAGGTAACAGTTCGAACTGTCTACAACTTTGTTCCTCCAGGAAAAAATCTGATGGTATCTGGAAACATTCTTATTGTCACAATTTAAGGAATGTTAACATGGAACTTTGTGGGTAGAAGCTAGTGATGAACATTCCACTATAATTATATAACCTCGAAATATTGACAGTGCTGCTATAAAGAAAACCTGTTTAAAGGTAACAGTTAACTGTACATCTTCTCTTCTACTAGATATTCCTTTGTCCCCAAAGAGAAGAGGTATAATTAGGCAGAGCCCAGAACCATCAGAGCCCAGTGTTATCAGGGAGCAGCATTCCATGCCTTCAAGGCAAGATTCTATGCTCTCTGTTGTTTTTTGTTTCTGTCTCTGTAATACATAGACTTAGGTAGGACCAATATTCTTGGAGGTAAATCCAATGATCTCTTTCTCTTTTTTTTCTCTTTTTTGTTTTCCTCTCTAGAGTCTCCTTTGCTTTTCTTGCATAGATGGTCCTGATCTTGCCTCCAGGCTCCATTATATAGGTTTTGTTTGTTGACCATGAGGACTTCTATTACTTAGGCAGTTAGAAATTTACAGTGGTACTTTGGTTTCCATTCTGCATTTTCTTTAATGCATAGAGCTCCCCAAGGAACCACACAGGGAAGAAGGGTATTTGATGTTACAAGGTGCAGGCAGTTCTGAGTCTCAGGTGATAATATCATCATGTCTGACCTGATAAAACCTCTCCCTGAGGTCTTCACAGGCTTGTGGCTGTTGTATTGTCTGGTAGAAATGTTAAATTCCATGAAAGTTCAAAGAAAGAGGTGGGAAATCATTGGGAAAAACTTAATGGAGAAAATGAAAAAAAAAAACATTTAACAAATATTTTTGGACCAATTTTGAATAAGGACATTTAACTTCGGAGTATTCATCTTTCAAAATGTAGCCTAAACATTTCTTCTAGGTTTATATATCTTAGTTTGTCTTCCTTTATTTCTCTTTTTTCTTTTCTTCCCTTCCTTCCTTCCTTTCCTCCTTTCCTCTCTCCCTCCTTTTTTCTTTTCCCCCTCCCTCCCATCCTCTCTCCCTCCTTCCACCCATCTATCTCTCTCTCTCCCTCCCCCCCTCTCTTTTTCTTCATATACTAACCAAAGAAGACAACTTATTGCCTCCAAATAAGCTGTGGATTAACACTGCTGTAGTGTTACATGTACTCTTCTTTCTGCACTAACTCACTCCTCTTAGTTATATAATTCTTTTACATTTTAATGTTTATTACCAATCTTTACTGCTGCCTTGTTGGTTGTATTACACTTTTTCTTAGAATTGTATTTGTGTACCTCTTGGCAGTTCCACGACATATACTTATATTTGGGATTCAGGACTGGAAAAATTATAATTCTCAGGAATTGGGAACTCTTGGAGTCTTAAATTATTCATAAAATTATTCTTATTTTTAAAATCTCAGCATGGATTTCTTAAAAAGGTGTGAACAAATGGGAAATATTAATTTAGGAATATTTACAAAAAAGAATAGCCTGAAGTGAACATTCAAACACTGGAAAATGCTAGCCAATGCTGTCAAGTGGTATGTGGATAGGCAACATTTGGCTCTCAGCAAAGTTAACATAGCTACAGAGAATCAGCTATCAAAATTGCCAGTGTAGAACTTATTTTGCCTCTTATACTGGTTATTTTTTTGGCTTTGTTGCCTGCAAACATATTAATATTTATTTTACTATATATATGAACATATTAATTCATATTTTGCAAGAATGACTCACCATCAGCAGCAGACATGAATGCACATTTATAATAAGGCAACACTTAAAAGCAAGACTGACTGAGTAAATCATGGGTGCTTTTTTTCCTTCTTAGTCCTGTCTGGAAACTTTTAATATATTCAGTATCAAAAACTTATTCTAGAAGAAAAATTGAAAAGTGATAAAAAGATTGGAAACAAAAGTAAGAAAGTGGTTAGCAAGTGAAAACATGAATACTTCACTCCCGACCTTTTGCACTCTAGCTTGTCTGAACCCATATATTTTTCAGTTGTGAGCTTGTCCTGACTCTTTAAATTCCTTTTTTTGACATCTATATTTATAGCTGTTCTTTTGCATAATAGAATACTCTGCTTGTGTGAGTTTGATGTGTCTCCTTTAAATATATGATGAACGTAGCCAACTCTAGGCTGCATCAGAATGTTTGCCTCACAAGCACAGGAATAATACACTTAAGATGCATTAATGGAACAAGGTTGAAGGGAAAGTCATTCTTCATTTCATGCCACCTAGCACTCTTCTTTTTAAAGGAGAGTGAGTTTTATTATTCAATAGCCACATTTAATCAGAAGAATTTTCACCAGTTAGCTACTTCATCACAGAGCAGAAATGAAAACTGTATGCGGCTTACAGTGCAAGTGCAACTGTCTTATTGACATTTTAGCAGTTTGTACCAATGGTATGATTATAGTGAATCTATTATGAGAAGTTTTCTAAGTTATGGGCCAAGAAATGCATTGAATTCAGTCAGATATAGTACATGTTGAATTACAATTATTAGTGGTGTTTCGCCCCCCTACTTTAAAAGGGAAACACAACAGCTCAATGTTTTTTTGTTGTTTTGTATTCCTTCGGACAGTTTAAGTAACCACAATTGAATCTCCTCTTAATTTTTGTCCAAACTCATTTTGCTATCAAACAAACGATGCCATTTTGGAATAATTTGTTCAGCTACTGTGATTTTAAGGTTTCCATTTTTGTCCACTGAACAAATTCTTAATTATCTCAGGGCAATTGAAATGCTCCACGAATCTTTGTGCAGTCAAAGTTATTTCTCTGAATAATGTACAAACTAACCTCTTGGGAGCCCATCTATATTTGAAAGGTTTACTAATGGGCTGCTTCTTCCCCTTGCACATATGCTGGTTTATAATTTACAGCAGCCCTCCAGGAGCTGTGTCTAATCCCACAGCCCTGCTGCACATCACAGCACACAGCTCTCAGCTGCCACAAATCCCTGGCTGGGAACTTTCTGTTCTCTTTTCTTGCCTAAAATTTATGTATTTTGTTTCTGTGGTTTTAGTATTTCCAGTTACTTAATTGAGCTCAAAATATGTTAAGTTTTATGTCATTAAAATCTCCCAATAACTTCCTTATTTGAAGATATAGATTTACATTTTTCTACAACATTTTGACTTTTCAGCCCAACGCAGGCATTATCACCATTTCTTTTGATAATCAAGTGATTGGCTAAGGACTCCAAACAGTTGGAATGTTCTGCGAGTATTTTTATGGCTTTCCCCCCATTGCTGTTCATTACCACCCGTCATCATGACAGATCTGTTGCTTCCTCTGCCTTTGTGGATATTTCTTCAAATCAAAGATGGATCTCCTTGGGAATAGCAGTTATCTTTTGTCTTTGTGCTCACACTTGGACTTGTGGGATGGAAGGAAGCCAAATTAATTGCACTTTACCGTTTCAGTTCTTGACGTGCATTTTGAGTGGGGGCTGCCATTATGTTAGCTTAATGTCTCCTATATTAGGGACTGCTATCAAAGGAATTTTGATATTTTTGTTTTTAGATTTTTAGCTAATTTAAAGGACTACATTTAGAAATGTGTTTTTAGCATTTCCCAATCTATTTCTTTTTTAACTAGAGCCTAATACCTTGTTTTGACTTTTAAAATGTTTATGCTGTTTTATTGATTTTTTTTATAGTTGCCCACTATTTTCTTTCATCTTACTTCCAGTTAGTTGTAAACTTGATATATCGGCTTTGGGGTCTGAAAGTGACAATGACTTAGATTTCTTTCTTTCAGGAAGAAATTCTCTTCTTGTGAGTAGTGAGAATTTCCTTTGACTTGTTGTGTTTAGAGCGTACCCTATGGTTCAGGTCTTTTCATTTAATAACAAATCATTTTTTCTTCACATTGCTTCCAATTTTCTTTTCTTTATATATTCCTAAAAATTATATATCTTAAATGAAAAAAATTGGTTGTCTGCTGCTAGTATTTGGAAGGTAGTGTTTACATCAGTGCTTCTATTTATTAAAAGCTACTTTTTACTAAAGAACACATCTTTAAATGCAGGTTGCTTTGTTCTAATCATTCGTCTAAATTTTTTTTTCACTTTTTTCTTGAGCTTTGTATATTCTTGGGGCTATCTCAAAAGTAGCTATAGGGACAGGAGATATATAGAAACTCTGTTTACTTTCTTCTCAACTTTACCATGAAGCTAAAACTAGAAGAAAAATTGAAAAGTGATAAAAAGTTTGGAAACAAATGTAAGAAAGTGGTTAGCAAGTGAAAACTCTAGAAAAGTGTTTCCTAATTTAAAAAAAAAAGCAAAATATCATCAAGAAAGAAAGAAACAAAGGAAAGAAAAAGAGAAAAGAAGAAAGAAGCCATCAAATGCCTATAGACATGGAGGATTCAGGCTATCTGGGACACAGTGGTATGAGATTGCCATGGATATACAGCATCAAAACTATAATGGCTGATTTACATTGGTAATACAACATTCTCCCTTTCCTATTAAACTTTTTGTCATGAGAAATGATTAATCTTGTGACATTTTCTTTTTCATAACTTTTTCTCTGACATGAGAATACGAGTCTGAGAAATTCCTAATACATTTTATGAATGAGGGCTAGGTACAGTGACATTTTGTTATATATATTTTTAATGACACTATATTTTTGGTCAACTCTTTCATTTGGTTTGACTCTGCAGTATTCTGATTGAATGGTTCAAGAGTTAGATAACCCAAATGCAGAAAACTGAAAACCTTTTTATTCAAAGGCAACATCAGTCACATAATGCTGTTTTCCCATAAAATAAAAATATAGTGTGACTTGCTAATATTACAACATGAATTAGCCTCATTAAAAGATTTATTTTCAAATTAGATGAGAAGTAAATTGAAGCCAGTCCTTCTCAATATAATCTATTGCATTTTTTCCCCTCAAAACATGTGGTATTACTGATGGGCCATTGGACAGTTACAGAATTTTAAAATATGAACACTAGGGCATGAAATGCACAAGGATCATACTTTTGAGTTTTAGAACATTAGTATAATTTTCTGGGCATAAATAACTTGTAAGATAAGGATAAGAAAGGATTCAGGTGCCAGAAGAATATTGTAATGTACTTCTACTATGATTGGGTGGTTGGCTGTGCTCCTTGATTAATATTTTTTCTTGTTTTGGCTTCCTGTCACAAGCTCTTCAATTCTTATTAATGTTGATCATCATTCTCTTTTTGGGTACCATGACGACATCTACTTTGTTTTCCCTGGGAGCACAACTGAGTATTGGAATCTTGGGAAATATGGGATGAAAATCAGCAACAAAATCTCCTTGTTAATGTCAAAGGAATTGCTATTGTCTTTGGTTTAATGCTGTGGCAGCTCAGCTCAAATTCCTAAGGTGACTCTGGAATGAATTCCATTGTCCATAGGTCTCTTGAGTTACTATTAATAGAAAATGACACCATGCTAGTTGATATACTTTGACTTTGTACCTCTACCACCTTCATGAAAAAATAATCACCTTTAAATCAGCAACTCCCTATGAATTTATCATCGTATTTCTTTAAGCGCATGGTGCCTTACATTTAATAGACACTCAATAAATATTTATAGAATTCAATTGAGAGCTTAATCAGAGGAAGAGCTCACTATCCACAGTGGATAAGATTTTAATTACCTTCACTATTGGGCTTACTATGTAGATATTAAGCGACATTAAATGGTTACATCTAAATGTCTCTTATTTGTTCAACTACATTTATCGAGTCCTACATGCCCACTGTTGTGCTGGGAGTTAGGGACCAAAAGGAGTCATTACAAGCCCAAGCCCTCAAGGGCCTTCCAACAACAAAATAGCTTTAGGGATATATAGCTGGAATAGATGCTAGATTGGATCAAAGGTTAAATTGCAGCAGTGCTGAGGTCCAGATAATTGGTTTAATTCTTTCAGTCCATTTAGCCAGATACCATTCCCTGTGGCTCTTCTCAGGCCTGTGTTGCTGGTCACAAGTGGTACCTGGTGAGAGAATATGTGTGACTATGTCAAATTATTACTGCTATGGGGAGAACTCCTCCAAAACATGTTACCAGAGGTGCTCAGGAGCCTTATCTCTGCTGACAAAGAATATTTTCATCTCGAAGATATTTTTTATTGTTTTTCTTCTTATAGTGTTACAGTTATATAAATTAACTCTTTAAATTTCATCTCTTATTTTCAAAATAAGATGCTTGATAGGAAAATGACTTTATCTGTGGGTCCTTCTTTGTACAGTTGTTGCGGATGTTACTTGTTTTATGATGGGCTGCAGTGCTAGCAGCACTTGTCCATGGGCTGTTAGCTGGTGCATGGTTTTTGGAAGAATTATAAAAAAGAAGGTTTTTATATGGGGGCAGTGAAATAGAAGCATCCTTTTTCTTCAGACTGACTCAGCCTTGCATCAAGACACAGGCTTTTGTAAGAAGAGCATGCATTGGAGTAAAAACCCCACTCATAAGCTCTGTAATATCTCTTTGCACATTAGACAAAAGGCACAAATCTACGTGGTATCCCTGGCACTTAAATTTGAAGTGAAATTTAATTTGTGATTCTATTAATGATATATACTTAGTGTTTTTAAAGGATGCATGATCCTATTTCCAGAGAGACTGTCTGCTTCAAAAAAAAAAAAAAAAAAAAAAGAAAAAAAATAGCCCAAAGAGGGTGAGAAGAAACTTTTTGTGGTGATGCATGTGTTTATGGCATAGATAGTGGTGAAGATTTTGTTGTGAAGGAGACTTCTTCAAAGCTAGGCTTCTCTGGGGAGTCCATAGGCATCAGTTATTATTATCCCACAGGAAGGATTTAAGCAAGTCACACAGAGTAACATGCAGCAGTTTATTAGAAAGACATTTAGGACTTGCACTGAATGAGCTACCTCTGAGGAGAATGGTGTGGCTCTTACAGAATCTGAAGTTTTTAAGGATTTGGGGGTTTCTTAGTTCTTGTTCTAATCTCCCAGACCCCTTTAAGTGGTGAATTACCTCTTTGTTTAGCTCTCAGCAAGTTTTCTTTGTGAGGGTTGTGATGACCACATCACAAGTGAGGGTCCCGAGGACCTGGTCACAATGGTTGTGACATGATCTAGAAAGAATAATTGTCTTAAGGGGTTATAATTAACTATGAGTTGGGAGACTTAGCACAAGAATTCCCATTTTCCAGATGTTTGTTTTGATAATGTTCCTTGTGTTTCCCTATTCTGTGACCTCGGACTCTCTTTGATGTGTATGTCTGATGTCCTATAAGTTATTGCCTTTCATCTGTCCTTTATTGTCCTTCCCCCACCCACTGGTTCACGGCTGACTAACTACCAGTGTAAACTCATCTCCAAACTCATCAAGTTGCATACTTAAATATGTATCACTTTTTATATGCCAATCACACCTCAATAAATTGATTTTTAAAAAACCTACTAATGACGTATCTCAGCACTCATTATTTTAAGTTCGCTTATATAATGTTTAAGAGAACTTGGTGTCTTAAAAGACCACCTTGCTGCTCTTTATTTGGCGTATATTTATGGCATTTTTTGAGATCTCAGTGTTTAAGG
Organism: Urocitellus parryii; assembly: GCF_045843805.1. Lineage (NCBI taxonomy): Eukaryota > Metazoa > Chordata > Mammalia > Rodentia > Sciuridae > Urocitellus > Urocitellus parryii. The sequence goes on from NC_135536.1 coordinate 56,556,018, forward strand.
ACTAGGTTTCCCTTTAAATCTCAGATGAAGAAGAGCCTCTTACCACATGTGAAACTAAGCTTAGTAATCTTGGTAATACACAGTTGCCTACCTTCACTTACCCATCTGTTTTAGGTGCACTTTACATCATTTAATTTAAATAAGATTGAGAATAACTTAAATACATTTCTCTGCTATACCAAATAAAGGAGAAAATAGTTACAGTGCAGTGATGACCTTGATCCTGATTCTGCTCCCATTGCAATGTAAAAACTACTGGGACAAGAATCTAGTCTGGTTCATTATAGTATGTCGAGATTCCATCGTAGTGTCACTATGTTAAGCATATTTTCAATATATATTTTTAAGAAATAATTAATGTGTAGTTGTTAATTATATCACTATTAAATTTTTATTAACTATAAGCAGACTGAGTTTTCATATCTACACTAGAACTAAATGGAACATCTAAAGAACAATTGGCAACAGAGCAGGGAGGAAGAGCATGAGAAGAAGATCACCATTAAACAGGGATGAGAGGTGGGAAGGAAAGGGAGAGAGGAGGGAAATTGCATGGAAATGGAAGGAGACCCTCATTGTTATACAAAATTGTCGAGACCCCTTGCCCGCAAGGAAGACGCAACTCAGGAATCTTCTTTCAGCAGTTTATTCAGGCCCTTGTTTTGACATGTCTTTTAGCTTGTTTCTCTCTCTACTACTACTACTACTACTACTACTACTACTCCTACTGCCACTACTCCTACTGCCACTACTCCTACTGCCACTACTCCTACTGCCACTACTACTACTTCCATGTGCCCCAGCCTTAATAAAGCAGATAAAGCCCCAATGCACAACTGCCACGTGGACTTTTCTCATAGGGTGCCAAGTCACAGCGTGCCAACTCATTCTGATAAGGAGTTGTTTGTCACAGACTACAGGGGAAACCAGCGCCATCTTGTAATGGAGGCCACAGTTCACAGAAACGGCTCACCACACAAAATTACTTATAAGAGGAAGTGAGGGGAAAGAGGAAAAAAACAAGAGAGAGAAATGAATTACAGTAGATGGGGTAGAGAGAGAAGATGGGAGGAGAGGGGAGGGGAGGGCAGGGGGGATAGTAGAGGATAGGATGGGCAGCAGAATACAACAGACACTAGTATGGCAGTATGTAAAAAAGTGGATGTGTAACCGATGTGATTCTGCAATCTATATACGGGGTAAAAATGGGAGTTCATAATCTGCTTGAATCAAATGTATGAAATATGATATGTTAAGAGCTTTGTAATGTTTTGAACAACTAATAATAAAAAAAGAACAATTGGCAATTAAACTTAGGATATATTTAATTGAATTGCAAATTTATTGTCTGTATGTTTTTTTAGTCTAGAGAAATCTTGTAGGAAGCCCTACAAAAAATAGGTTAGTCTGTGCCATATATTAAGAGAGTACCAGGTATGCCTGAATAGGAATAAAAGAGTGTTTTACTCCACCATTATCATAGCCCTCATCTTACTTTTGTGGGTGGTTCTGACTAGAAGAAGGCTAAAAAACAATGGGTAAGTTTAGAAAAATGTACACTGAGTGGAAATGAAAATTTGTTATTTTTAGATTTGAAGTAGAATGTATTAATTTTTGTATATCAACAGAATACATTTTCTGGTAAGTTAATTATGTTTTTTTTTTTTTTGGTAAACCTAACCTTCTTTTTAAGAACTGTGTGTGTGTGTATATATAGAATTTGTGTGTGTGTGTGCGTGTGTGTGTGTATTTGTATAAACTCGATTAGCCAGAAACATTTTTGTTTTAAGAGTACATGTTTTGTGAATTCTAACCTAAATTACATAAATTTTCTATAATTGGGAAACAGAGGAGAAGTCTTGACCTGGATTACCTAAAATCACATATGAATGCAAATCAGGCTTTTGTTAGCATTTCCATTTGTGCTGCTAATTAATTGGCAGATATTTGTAGCTCCACAAGCCAACACTCTTGTAAATTACTGCACTAGGTAATCAGGCAGGCAGAACATATTAGAATGACTGTGATAGGATCATAATTTGAAGTGATATAAATGTCCTATTGTTCCATAACATTTTCAGAATAGAATAGTTCAGCATTATAATTTGGTCCATATGAGACTCTGTTATAAAGCTGACTTTAACTATATGGCACAGAAGTAATATCCTTCCTTGTTTTAGAGACTTGGGGAAGGACCTTAATTAAATAAGTGCCCTTTCCCCTAAATCTCTCCCTCCTACATAGGGACATATCTCCTTCCCAGAGCAGGTCCATTTTATACCTATAGCTGGAACATATTGTTAATAGTCCTGTTTTTACTCTCAAAAATGTCCTGGTATTTATAAGAAATTTTCTGGGCACAATTCTGCTAATTATTTTTTTCTAGATACTAGACTTAATCATTTATACTTTGGTATGAATAAAGTTTAGCACTTTTCTTGAAACTAGATTTCTTCATTAAAAGATCTGATCAGCAGGAGGCCTGTATTTTGGAAAGGAGCACATTACTGGTAGGTCAGGGAAACAGAGACCAACTTAATCTGTCTCTCAGGCTTTCCAAAGAAAGGCCTTTCTGGAACTTCTGCTTTAAGCAGTCTTGCTTAACTTTATAATTCTTATTCTCCTTCCCTTAGATGTAGAACCTAAAATAAGAAAATCAGCAACAGAAAACCTGGGAAAACTATTCATCATTTTCTACTAGGTAATCAATAATTGCCTATCTTTGCATCATTTTAATTTGTAGCATGTCAACTTTTTTTAACCTTTATTTTAATGTCTTTCTCTTTCTGTTTGCCTCTTTGTGTCTGATTTTTTTTATTGCATTTGCATTTTTCTTGTTTATTTTCTCTGTATGTGTCTGTCTCACTGTTTCTCTCTGCTATTCTCCCTCTATGTATTCCTATGTTCAATATCATTTTGGCTTTCTGCTCTACTAAAACAATAAATCTCAGGCCTTAAAATATCTAACAGCATATTCTGAAATATTGACATAACTTGAGTTTTTACACATGCTGATATAATCATTGGCTTTGGACAGTTTCCAATTATCATTTTCCCTGTGACCTCAATGATATTTACATAACAACTTTGCCTTTTGATTAGTCAGCAGTACTTTCCCCCTTTTTTCTTATTTTAAGCATGTGCTGCAGACTCAGGACTTTGTAAGCATTGTGGACAGTTTAGTAGACTAGAACAGTAGGTCACATACCCTGTAGATGTGTTGTGATTTTAACTGTTCTAAAGCTAGTTGTTCACAACTAGGGCAACTTGAGGGTAATAAGATCCCAACCTGGGTGGTAGAGATAGTACATACTATATAAGGTACAAGAAGGAGATTAGTGAAAGCTTTACTGGTGTAGTAGGCTATGTAAGAAGGACTTGAAAATAAAAAAAAAAAGAAGAACTTGAAATGGATTTAGAAAATTGATTGTGGGTTAGGAATGTAGCTTAGTGACAAAGCACTTGCCTAGCATTCTTGAGACCATGGTTTGGCCCCCAGTACCACAAAAATAAATAAATAAAAAATAAATAATTGGCAGTTTCTTATTCACATTTTATATTATTTTCCTACAGAGTCATTCCATTTGTGTTTTTCTTGGGTTTGCTCTTTCCTGCATCCTCAGATATCTCAATTTGTTTGAAATCTGCTCATTGGTTATTCTAATACTATTACAATGTCCTTGAAACATTTTTTTTTCCAGATGGTGGAGAGCAAAGGTAGCAAAAGAAGAGGATCTTAAGTAGACTATGACTTCATACTTTAGCTATATATAGCTGACTTTAAATTATTTACAGGAGAACCATCTGTGTTTGTGAATTATTTCAGAGATATGTTAAGGGAATACTTCTTTTTGACATGTCTCATAAGCTTAGAACATATTCCTGCATTGTCCAATATCACATTAAGGCTTCTATATTATGCTGAATTCTTCTGAGGAAAATTATAACTGTGTCCTTTTCCTGAAAATCTAGCAGAATGCATTCTAAAATGCATTTTTAGGAGCCAAGTGTGGTGGCACAAACCTGTAATCCCAGAGACTTGGAAGGCTGAGGCAGGAGTATTGAAAATTTGAGGCTAGCCTCAGCAACTCAGCAACTTAACAAGAGCCTATTTTACAATAAAAAATAAAAAGGTTTGGGGCTAGGGATGGCTCAGTGGTGGAGCGCTTGCCTAGCATGTGTGAGGTACTAGGTTTGATTCTCAGCACCACATATAAATAAACAAATAAAATAAAGGTCTATCAACAACTAAAAAAATTTTTTTAAATAAAATAAAATGGCTTGATGATGTAGCTCTGTGTTAAAATGACCACGTTCAATCTACAGTACCACAGAAAACTGCAATTTTAGAAATTTGAATATCAAGCCAGTGGTGAGAAAAAATGTGGTAGAGAAGAAGTATTACTGAATGCTCAGTCCTTGTTTTCAATGCCAATTTAATAAGGAGAACACGGTTTTAAGAAAAAAGGAAAGAGAAGGTTTATTTCTTTGCTAGCAAAGGAGACGCACAGAGGACTTCAGTCCCAGAGGCTGTGGTTCTGCCCATCAGAGAAAATAGAAGCCTTTTAACAAAGCTCTTCAAAGGCTGCTTTCCAGGTGTGTCCTGACAGGGATCCCAGGTGCACCCAGGTGGTGTGTTGAAATTCATTTGTTAATCTACGCACTTCTTAGATCTTGTGGTGACATCTCCTTCCAGTGGTGGTTGTGTGCTCATGGACAGATAGCTCTGCCTAGGATGGGAAAAGGAAATCTTGTCTCTTGCCCCCAGGTTACTGAGTCAGAGAGGGAGAAGAGGAAAAGAAAAATGCATCCCTTTGAAAATACGCAGCAAGGGCTATATCGAGAAGGTGAAGCTTGGAAGACCCAGAAGCTCATCTTATTGACTCAATTTATTAGGTCTATGATACTGGTGTAGTCATTAAGTTTCTTTATCTGGCATAAATACCTATTAGCACAGGCCCATTTATCAAATAGGAGGTTGTGAGGTTCAAATAAGACAAAGAGAAGATCATACTTCTGTGGATTTGCCTCTACTCATTGTGATTTTGTCATCTTATTATTCTCTTGGTCCTGAATTACAGTTTTAGAATTTGTGTGCCAGGGCTTCTAGAGTTTGATGGCACTTCAAGATACCATTTAGTCTATCCTGCTGTATTTGAATGGACAAACAAAGAAATATTGTTTCAACTTATAAATGCAGAAATTGAGTCCAGAGAAGTCAAGAAACTTCTATATTGTCACATAGTTTGAGGATGTTGAAACTGAGGGTGCGACAAGGTCCTTTAAATTTGAAAGAGTTAAAAGAAGCAACAAATCTATGATCTTTAAGTTGCTTTTTTCTTGCCAGCTTCCTTCAAGTGATCACCTCATACAAAGAATAGATGTCCAGTCCCAGCACCAATGGCGTCTGCAAAACCAGAACACAGCATAGCTCTTGACCTGCAGGCCTCACAGCCTGCCAAATACACATATGCTTGTCACTTGGCTCCCATCTTTTTCCCACCTCCTATATAATCCTAAAGCTGTTATTGGTTTGTGGAAGATAGATTTTTAAACTGGCCGTCTTCCTGGTTTGGACAAACCGAGAATAAATTTATTTCTTGCTTGGTCACAGTTTGTTAATTACACTCTAGTTGAGGAAGGTGGTCAGACTGGGTCTGTTACGTCCCCTAGAGTCAAGCCTCAGGCCAGGGTGCATGGTACTAAGAACAGTATTTTTTCCATCATTACAGATTAATTTTTTACAAAACATCATGCATGTCATTAGAGCACAGTATTTTAAAGTACCCAATTGTTTTTCATTTCATTTTAAAAAAATTATTTATTTTTTAGTTATAGGTGGACACAGTGTCTTTATTTTACTTTATGTGGTGCTGAGGATCGAACCCAGTGCCTCACACATGCTAGGCGAGCGCTCTACCTCTGAGCCACAACCCCAGCCCTTTTTTTTTCATTTTAAAACAGAAATATGATTTCTTTAAAGGAGATGATACACAGAATGCCTAAAAGAGTTATCACTATCAGAATCTGAGTTTGGAATTTGGGATCCAGACCATTCAAAATTGTGCTTCTTAGAACAGTATCAAGTTTAATTTAAAATGCCATTGAAATACAGAAGAGTTTGTATTTGATTTTTTAAACCTGCGTTATAAACATAATTGAATGTTGCACAGGTTATTTATCAAAGTCAAATTTATAGGCATCAGAGAGGGTATGAGTATCTTGTAAATAAATTGAAAAGTATTTACAATGTTTGCTAATTAAAGCAATTGCTGTTATTTAAATAAAGAGGAGGGTTGGTCTTTATTGAGCATTCTTCCCAAGGGATAAATGATCGATGGAGCTAAGCCTCAGCCAGCCGAGGGCTGTAAATAGAGGAAAAATTACTTTTATCTTGCATTTACTTCACTTTATCCCTGTGGACTTAGAAAGCTATTAGAGAGGTGCATGTGCAGCAAATCAACAAACTGCATTATGTATTCCTCCCCTGATGAGTTGCTACTCTAGCAATAATCAAAGCAACTTAAAAAATAATGAACGAAATAAAAATAAGATCACTAAACAAGCAGTATCAAATTTTTAAAATACTAGTTTAGTCCAACAGAGGATTTATCACATGTTGTTTACTATTAATTGCTATAAAGTGACAAAGAGAAATTTTCAATTCTTATCTGACTGTTTTCTTTGTACTCACAGCATTCGCTGTGGTCAAGAGCTTTTTGCAGTCAGGTGTGAACCTTGATTTACAGCTATTTGAATAGGGCAGAAGCTTGAGAAAATGGTCTGCAGTGATATCATTTAATTGTCTCATTACTATGCTTGATATGAGGTGATAGAATACAATTCTTCATTGTAAAGTCAAAGAATAAATGCAAGTTTGATTATTTATTTAGTCAAACTTTCCCAGTTGGTGGAATTGAGTTATAAATCTCTAATGCCTGGGATTTCTAAGGAGCCTTCCTGTACTTCTGCTCAAACAGAAAATATATTTGTAATGGTGATCAATTACTTCTGGTCTTAAATAAACTCAGAATGACGGGATGGCAGAATAACACCATTACATCTTTACAATTTAGGGAGACTGTCTCAAAATAAAAATAAAAATAGACACTATTCTAGTCTTCTCAGGAGAAGTTAAATTTCTCATTTATCTTATTCAAACTAAACTCTTGGTAATTATATATAACAATCAATTTTACAATAGTTCTTTGATGTGTACAAGATAACAACTGTATAAACTGGAGAAAGGAACATGACTGATGTGATTACAAAAATTTATTACAGATTTCTGAACTCGGAAAAAATGTGAAGAAACTCTGTTGACATCATCATGTTTTGAAAAGGCCCTTGTATTCATAGTATATTTCTAACTCCCTAGAAGTTTAAGATTTAAATTTTTGGTGCTGAAAATTCATAAAGGGAGATAAAAATTGCCAAAATCCATGAGCATATTCCTTGATTTTTTATTAACTAAAGGTTTTGGAAAAGAATGCAAAGAAAATATGTACAATAACATAGCACATTGAAAGTTTACACATAGTCTAGGGAAATTGTAGAGGCAATCTTTTGAATAAAATATTAAATGTAAGTGGAAAAATAAATTATAAATTAATAATATTCATTATTGAAAATTTAGATCAATGATCTTCCTAACTAGTAACTATTACTTGCCTTTTACATTGTTTTCTTATGTGTTATTAAATAAAGATGGAATTGTTCTCTTCATTCTATTGGTAACATGAGTCATCACTAAAAACTTATTGTGGCTGGGCAAGGTGGTGCATGCCTGTAATCTCAGCTACTCTGGAGGCTGAGGCATGATTACAAAGTCAAAGTCAGCCTAGGCAATATAGGGAGACTGTCTCAAAATAAAAATAAAAATAAAAATAAAAAGGGCTGGGGCTCTAGCTCAGTGGCAGAACACCCCTGGACTCAATTTCCAATACCACACACACAAAAAAAATGAAACCAAAACAACCAACCAAAAAAAGACAAAATAAAAACCCCAAACCAAAATTAAAAACATTGAATAGTTTATAAAATAAATTATTCTAATTCCTTAAGCCAATACTTAGGGGTGTTCTTTTTAGGTTACTGGCCGTTTTTGTTATTATAAGGTGAAAATCGTATGTGTGTGTGTGTGTGTGTGTGTGTGTGTGTGTGTGTGTGTATGTGTGTATATATATAATTTGTTGGATCACTGGTCTTACTCTTGGAAGTTTTTGTTGCATATTACCTAGTTGCTAGGTAGAAAATTCTTGTTTACCTGTACCCTTAACAACAGTGGATATTACCATTTTAAAAAGTCTTTACCAATTTCCTAGGTAAGAGTTGTGCTTTATTTTTTAAGTTTTCATTCTTCTGGTTACTATAAAGATTTTTAGCATTTTTTCTTTTTCAAATTATAGATTTACACCTAGCATATTTTTATGTTTTGTAAACTATTTTCTTTATTTAATCCACTTGGTATCACATAGAATTTAAAATTTTGTATTTTTTACTGGTATGTTGCTTGCATTTGACTTTTTGTCATTATTTCCGAGACACATACACATTTTTAATTTCCACCAACTCAAGTATTTGTTTGATGATATTGGCTTTCCATGGAATACTGAGAAATACATTTTCTAGTCTGAGAACAGGTAAGTATAATTGTATAGTAATTTTTTGGTTGACTTTTTAAATATTTTAATCATGAATTCTTTAGGAAAACTTTTTGGAGATTTTTGCAGTCAGGTGGTATGTTGTCCTGTATGAATCTAATTTTATTTATTTTTTCAACATGTGATTTCTACTTATCATTTCCATTCCTCCCCGAGTAGACGAAGCTCCCATCATCTCTTATCTGTACCACTTCCTAAACCTTCCACTGATGTTTTAGTGACTACTTTTGTTTCATTTCAATCTAATTGCTGCAATGCAATCAGAGCAAAAGAAACTTTCAACCTGGATCTATGCTTTGCCTCCTGATTTTACTTGGATTTTGATCTGTTTTTTTTTTTTTTTTTTAATTCACTGTGACCATACCATACTTTCTTTCTGTTTCACCTCAAGGACTTTCTTACATCAAGGCTAGATCCTTTCTCTCTCTTATATAAGGATTCCTCTTTTAAATTATCTTAAGTCCAGTTTTCAGGCTAGTTATTACCTTTTGACTTTCCTATCATATTTTATTTTTAAAAAGTCATGCTAAAAATTATTGCTTGTGTAACTATTTGCTGATTGTTATTACTTCTCATTCTTAGAATACCTTATCAGAGTAGGCGTCTTGTTTCTTATGTTCATCAATGAATTTCCTCTATCTAAAATGTTGCCTTGCTCATAAGATATTATGGTTTGGATGTGAGATGTTTTCCCCAAAAGTTCGAATATGAAACAATGCAAGAAGGTTTAGAGGAAAAATGACTGGGTTACAGTCTTAACCTAATCAGTGAGTTAATTAACTGAGTGGTAACTGGAGTCAGGTGGGGTGTGGCTGGAGGAAGTAGTTCATTTGGGGCGTGGCTATGGGGTATATATTTTTTATCTGGAGAGTGAAGTCTCTTTTCTCTGCTTTCTGATCATCAGGTGAGCTGTTTCTCTCTGCCACAGTCTTCCGCCTCGATGTCCTGAATCACCTTGAGCCCCAGGAATGGAGCCTACTGTCTATGAATTGAGACTTCTGAAATTGGTGAGCCCCTAAATAAACCTTTCCTTCTCTATAGTTGTTCTGGTTGGGTCCTTTAGTCGCAGCAGGAAAAAAAGCTGACTAAAACATAAGGCTTGATCACTAAATATTTGTTGAATGATTGAATTAAAATTATAATACTATGCAAAGGGCCCAAAGCCTAGAAGTCAGTGTAAGAAATTATAAATTTCAAAATTTGAAGTTGCATATAAGCATATTCTAATGTAAGTAATTGAGAAAAGCTATATAAAAATAAGTTATTTATGGAATAATAAAACAAAGCTAAATTATCCATATACTCTCCACACACTCACACTCACACACACACACACACACACACACACAAATAGTGAAAAGTCTACAAAACCAATAACCAAAGTCAAGAGAAAATCATCAGTTCATTATGCTATAATGTTGTCAAAGCTACAAATACTAAATAATAGGGACATTAGCAAGTATTTAACATTTTCAACATTCTTCATCATCTAGCATATAAACAGAATGAGAGATGTTTTTAGGTACAAATCTTGAATTATAAGTTAATTTTGAAGAAAATGATGAAATTGTATTTATAAATAAAAAAGTCTCTATGTATCATATATTCAAAACTTACTCCAACAAAGGATTTGACATTAACTGTTTTCTTTATTAATTAAGTAATCAAAATTTTAATTTAGAACTTTTCATTTAATTATAAGGATGGGTATCAATTTCCGAGGAAGCTATACTGGCCACATATATTATGTAACTGGTTTAGATTAAGTTAAATCATAGGTTATATAGTGTGAGAATGATACTTTCCCTGATGACGTTTTGTATCAATAGATTAATTCCATTTCAGTTCAGTAATTGGCCTAATAAGAAGGCACTCTGATTTTCTAATTGACACTTCCATTTATATTCTTTGGTAGAACAGTGCTTTGTTAAGAGTTTTTAAGTGTTAAAATTCCTCCTGAAAAGAAAAGTGAATAGCCCTGTTTTGCCCTATGCTAAAGATAAAAGGATCTAAAATTCTGTTGAGCAATATGCGGTCCTCAGAGTGGAAGGCAATTTCTGTGGTTGGTTTCTGATGAACCAGATGTTGTCCCAATAGTATGTATAAAGTTAGCTCCCTTGGCAACCTGAGGAGGCCAACAGTATTATTTTATGATCACATTTTCATTTTACAGAGAATGCCTCTAAAACTGATATTAAATAACATTCAGATTATACATCTAGCAGATCAAGGATTTTAGACTCAGGAAGTCCAACTCTGGGTTCTCATCCCAGTCATCTGTGTAGTTCAGGTTTGAATATTTGGTGTGCGACAAAACTTTACAATGCATTTCTTTGAGAAATGATGATAGTACAATTTTGTGAAAGTGTTTCAGAAAGATGACTTGTCTCCCTTACACAAGGAGGTCTTGGAAATGAACTGCCAGGGTGAATGTGGGAACATTAGTATTTAATGGAATTGTGCCTCTCAAAAGAGCACACCTTCTACCAGCCATAGTTAGCACCTCATTAACTTAGTACTTATGCCATGGTTACCCCTCCATTTATCACATGCTTTCAGAAGTATTTTCAGAAGAAATTATATAATGTATGTCCTGAATGGTGATCTACCACCAGAGTAATTCCAGGTAACAAACTAACTTCCACAAACTTTTACTGCGACAAGGTTTTATTGCTTTCATGGTGTGCGGACTGGTCAGTTATGCTGCTGCTCTTAACTGGGTGTATTATGTATTGGGGTCAGCTGTCTTTGGCTGATATAATGTGGTCTGGCTGAGACAAGTGGGAATCAACTCTTGTATTTCTCATCTCTTTCTAGGCATGTTCTTGTGACTATAGCAGAGGCACAGAAAGCACAAACAAGTAAGTAAGTGCTTTTTCAAATCTCACTAATATCTGCTATAATTATCATTTGCTAAAGAGGTCACATGGTCTAGTTCAGAATCAAGGCAGGAAAATATATTTTTTGATAGGAGGAGGACAGAAGTTATATGACAAAGGCTCTGAAAACAGAGAGGGTGAAAAAATTGGGGCTATTTTAATGCAGTTGATGGTTAGATGATAATATGATGTGATTTATTTTAGCCATCTCTATCATACAAAAATAGATACAGTCAAAACACATTGTTAATAATATTGGCTTTAGGAAATATTCTATTTCCTTAAGTACTCATATGTACTGAAATCTTCCCATTAGCCAGTGTGAGTCTTTTTTATTTTTTTGATCAGATAGAATCCTCATAATGCAAATACAAAGGAATTTTTAGTTTGCCAGAGAGATAAACAAAATGATTACTGAAGAACCATCCAGAATTCTGATAGCACCTATTAAGAATTGAGATTTGTAAATTTTATTTTTTTCTTGATAAAGTGACTATTCAAAATATTACTTCAGAATGGGTAATTCTGTGAAACTCCAGGGTAATTATGTGACTATATAGTAGAAAACAGCTGGTGCTTTGTGTCCAGTGCTTCCCCTGAGACTCAGGAAGCCATGCCACAAAGTGTACATTGCAGTCAAAGATATCAAGGTCCAGAGTAGACTGAGCAGACGTGATAGAGGAGAATCAAGTGTTGTTTCTGAATCAGTTGGGATGAAAACCATGCCGTTCTTGTCCTACAACAGCATAACTCTCCATACATGTTCTATATGGTATGTTGGTATTAAAGTAAAATAACATGTATGTGTTGCCATGTTTCCTGGAAAATAAGAATATATCTTTCCTAATTCTAAAAACTTTAAAGTATGATACTATTTTGGGGGGCAGATTTATTGAAGTATAATTAGCACACAATAGAATGAATGCATTGAAATTTCATGAATTTTGATAAGTATATGCAGTACTGTGGCTGCTTCCACTTTGAAGATTTGGAACATCTTTATCATTCTCATGGCCTCCCGTAGTCACCCTATCCCCCTACCTGTACCCTCAAACACCACTGAATTGTTTTCTGTCACTATAGTTTTGCCTTATTCCAGAACTTCAAATAAATGGTATTATAAAGTATGTAGTTTTTCTGTGTGGCTTCTTTCTGTTAACACCTTTTAAAGATTCATTTCATTTAAGTTGTGTGTATGTACATCACTAATTTATTCTTTTTAGTCACACTGAGTATTATTTCACTGTATGAAAATAGACTAGATTTTAAAATAATTTACCTGATGATGAATATTTGGATTATTTTCATTTATGCACTATTAAGATTCTTAAGAATACTGGCATACCAGCGTTTATGTGGACCTATGTTTTGGTCCCTTGGGAAGACACCTAGGAATGCAGTTTGGGTCATATACTAAGTGCATAATTATTTTTATTTAAAAAATTGCTCTTTTGACTTTCTAGTTTTCATTCCCATAAGTGACATATGGGAATTTCATTGCCCCACTGGTTATAGGTTGAATTGTGTTTCCTCAAAATTATAATATGACTTTGTGTGTGTGTGTGTGTGTGGGGGGGGTGTTAGGGTTTTAACCCAGGGCCTTGTGAATGTTAGGCAAGCTCTCCACCTCTGAGCTATATACCTAGACCTTGACTTTATTTATTTATTTTTTTGAATAGGTTTATTGATGATCGGATGAATTAAGAGGGGGTCACAGGTCTGGAGTTGTGGCTCAGTGGTAGAGTGCTTGCCTAGCACATGTAAGGTGCTGGGTTTGTTCCTTAGTACCACATAAAAATAAATAAATAAAATAAAGGTATTTTGTCCATCTACAACTAAAAATGTTAAAAAACAAAAGGATGAGGTCACTAGGGGGTGCTTGAATCCAGTTTGACCGAAGTCCTTTTTTTAAAAGGGGAAAATTTGAACACAAAGATAAACACAGAGAATTCTGTGGGAAGATAAAGGTTGACATTGGGGTAATGCTTCAGGATGCTACATAATACCAGAGTGCCAGTAAACTGCCAGAAGTTAGGTAGAGGTATGGAATGGATTCCCTCTCATATCTCTCACAAAGAACCAACTCTGCTCACACCTTGATCTCAGATTCCTTGTGTTCACAACTATGAGATAGTAAATTTTTATTGCTGAAGCCACCCAGTTTATGATACTTTTATTTTATATTTTAAAATATTTTGGGGGGGGTACTGGGGGTTAAATCCAGGTATCACACATGATGCTAAGTGTTCTACCATTGAAAGGTCTGGTACATGCTCAGACCTTTAAAAAAATTTTGTTTTGAGACAGGGTATCACTAAATGCCTAGGCTGGCCTTGAGCTTGATTGTTCTGCTTCAGCCTCTCTAGCAGATGGGATTACGAATGTGCACCACCGTGCCCTGCAGTTTGTGATATTTTTTACAGCGATTCTACTGAAGAAATATGTCCTATATTCTCATCAGTGCTTATATGACAGTTTTTAAAAATTTAGCCATTCTACTCTGTGTATAGTGTTATCTTGTAGTTTCAATTTGCATTGCCTTATTGAACAATGATGTTGAAATCATGTGATTGCTAACTTTTTCTGTACCTTATTTTGCCCATTTTTAATTAGGTGGTTTGTCTTACTATTGAGTTCTTTGTTCTGGATATAAGTTCTTTACTCATAGATAGCTTTCAAATATTTTCCCTTGATCTGTGATTTGTCTTTTAACTTTCAAAACAGTGTCTGAAGAACAAATACTTTAATTTTGCTGTAGTCAAATATGCTATTTTTCTCCTGTGTTCTGTGATTTTGTGTCTTATCTAAGAATTGACTAACCCAATATTACAAAGGTTTTTTTTTATGAGAAGTATTATAGTTTATCTCTTGCATTTAGAGCTATCATCCACTTGAATATTTGAAATATTATCATAATTTTGTAAATGATGAGTGGGAATACTCAAGGTTCTTTCTTACATCGTTATCCAGTTATTCCATATAATTTGGTGAAAATATAGATAATCTTTCCACATTTAATTACCATAGCATTTTGTTGAAAAATCTCTTGGCCATAAAAGTGTAGGTCTATTTCTGAAGTTTCTGTTCTGTTTCATGTATAGTTATGTCTTCCTTAGGCTAATATATAGTATAGCTTTATTGTAAATCTTAAAACCAGGCAATGTAAGTCTTCTAACTTTGTTTTTCTGAAATATATATATTTGCTATTCTAAATTCTTCACATTTTCATCTTTTAAAATCCTTCTATAAATTTCTAAAAATATTCCTGCTTGGATTTTGAGATTACATTAAACTTGTAGATCAATTTGGGGAGAATGAACATCTTAATAATATTAAGAAAATATTATGTCTTCATTTATTAAAACTTCTTGAGTAGTTTTTAGCAATGTTTATAGTTTTCAATATACAGGTCTTCCATATCTTCTCTTAAATTCAGATTATCTAATTTTTAGAAAAAAAATTGGTCTTTCTACTTTTTACTTGAACATTTTTTCTTTGTTCTTTTTTTATAGTTTTTATTTCTTTGCTGGGATTCCTAATTAATTCATCCATTTTAATCATATTTAAAGTTATTGGAATACTTTTTAATTCCAGACATTTTTATTAGTTGCTTAGAAGTCTTTGTTTTGTAAATCTGGCTCTTTTGGGCCACAATTTCTTGTCTTTAAATGTATACTAGCTTTATGTTGAAAATAAAGATTGTTGATGTTTTATTTTAGAAGGAAATTAATCTGATTAGATTCAAATTATAAAACCTTTATACCTTGTAATTTGTAGCTATTATCTCTACTACTAAGGTTTCTGCTGTCTTTTGTTCCAGATGTGTGTGTGTGTGTGCGTGTGTAGTAATGCTTTAAAATGCACAGCAAATTCTCAAATATCTTTAGCCCTTCAGTTTTCAGAGATCTCCAATAAAAATAAATAATATAACCAGCAATAGGAGTTTTCATCTTGGCTTTTCTATTGCTCCTTCATATCCAGAATCTTGAAAAAAGTTTATTACCTTTAGACTCCCACAGCAACAAAACACAAGCTTGTTATTTTTTCCTGATAAAGAAGGAAAAAAAAGAAAATGGGTTTCTATTAATGAGAATACAGACTTTAATAATCCTTCCCAGAAACTCTACTCATTTATCTCAATGACAACCCTGTCTGCAAAGGAGGTTGGGAAATATAATTCTTTGCTTCCTGGGTGAGGCATGGATTCTATTTGTAAGAAAGAAGGAAGAATGAATGCTGCGGTAGTTCGTACCACAGGAGATTGTTATCATGAAGACCAAATTTATATCTGAATATGCATTCAAATACAGCTTGTGTGTGTATGTGTGGAGCCATTACCAATGTCATCACCAACACCATGCTCAGAAAATTGCTGTGCCACCTAGCAATCCTATAGATTTTTAGACTTTCTTTATCTCTTCCTTTAGTTATACCTGTTGTAAAACAACAAATTCTCCATGGTGTTGTTTCAAGAGGCTCGAAGACTTTTTGTCTTCTGTTGTGTGTGGATTAGTAGGTTTCCACTTTGTCTCTCAGCATCTTTCAAGGAGTTGCTTTTCAGAGGGATGTCATTCATCTGGGCAATGAGCAGGGTCATGATATAGTACCTGACTTTCAGAGATAGATGTGTAGTTGGAAGGGATATTAGGAAAAGAATCACGAGACTTGAAATTTCACGTTGGAGTTAAATTTATATTTAGAACCCTTCATTAGCAAGCAAAGTCTTTAAAGGAGAATTCTTGACCTTATGAAACAGTTTTAGATAGGTCTGAAGCTCAAAATGTCCTCTCCCCTCTAAAGTGAACATAAACCTCAAGGCAGAATTAATAGTTCATTTTTTAAAATCTAAATCCTGGTTTTTATCACATTGCCTTTTAATGATCTCTTTGACTTGAACTTTGGTCTTTCTCAGGCTAGCAATATGCAGCAATATTCTTATGATGTTGGGTAGTAGCATTATGCATAACTTCCTGTTGGTTATGGTTGGTTGTGGTTGGTCCTGTTGGTCATGGCATACAATCCTTTGAATATGCTGCCAAATTTAATATACTAGTATTTTTTCTGAGGTTCTTTGCATCAATGTTCATGATGTACATTGGTTTGTACTTTTATTTTCTTGCAGTATCTTTATCTGGCTTTTATAACAGGTTAATGATGGCCTTATAAAATAAGTTGTTAGTGTTCTCTCTTCAAATTTTTGGAAAAGCTTGAGAAAGTTTAGCATTGATTTTTTTCTTTAGTGTTTGGTAGAATTTATCAGTGAAGTTATACGATCCATGGCTTTTCTTTGTAAGATTTTTGATTATTGATTCAATTTTAAATTTCTCTATTAGTTACAGGTCTATTCAAATTTTCTGGTATTTTTTTGTGATTTGTTTTTG
This sequence comes from Urocitellus parryii, assembly GCF_045843805.1. Classification (NCBI taxonomy): domain Eukaryota; kingdom Metazoa; phylum Chordata; class Mammalia; order Rodentia; family Sciuridae; genus Urocitellus; species Urocitellus parryii. The sequence continues at coordinate 56,572,941 of NC_135536.1, forward strand.
GTAGATTTTTTTGTTTCCATGTTATCCCATTTGTTAGTATGCAATTTTTTGGTAGTACTCTTTTGATTCTTTTCTTGTTTACAGAATTTGTTACTCATGTTTCACTTCTGATGTTAGTAATCTGAGCTTCTCTAATTTTTTCCTCATCCATATAGCTAAATGTTTGTCAATTTTGTTGAGATTTCCAAGAACCAAGTTTTGGTCTCAGTGGTTTTTATTATTTTTTTATTCTCTATTTCATGTTTTAATATTTATTTGTCCTTTTCTTAGTTCTTTAAATTGCAAAGTTAGCTTGTTGATTTAACATCTTCCTTGTTTATAAATATAAACACTTATAACTCTATATACTTCCTCCTTAGCACTACTTTTGCTGCATATTAGAAATTTGGCATGATATGTTTTTTTTTTAATTCATCAGTATTTCATAGCTTCCCTTGTGGTTTCTCATTTGATCCATTATGTTGTTCAGGAATGTGCTGTTCAGTTTGCACACACTTATAAATTTTCACTTTACTTCTGTTATGGATTTCTAACTTCATCCTGCTATGGTCTCTCTTCCCCCACCTTCAGCCTCTAGTAACCAACATTCTATTACCTTCTTCTGTGAGTTCCATTGTTTTATATTACACATAGAAGTGAGAACGTGTGCTGTTTGTCTTTCTGTACCTGGCTTATTTAACTTAACGCCTGTCCTTGAGATTCCTCCTAGTTGTTTCAAATGACAGGATTTTTCTGTATTCCTTATAGTTGTATCATGGTCTATATATGGCACATTTTCTTTGTTCATTCATCCTTTGGTGGACGTTTAGGTTAATTTGATATCTTAGTTTTGGTGAATATTTCTGTGATAAACTTGGAAGTTCAGATATCACTTTATTGATTTTGAGTTCTTAGGATATATTCTGAGAAGTGGGATTTTTGGACAATATGGCATTCATATTTCCTTTGTTGAGGAATATCCTTTTTTCCACAATGGCTGCACTAAATTACATTTCCAACAATAGTGTACAAAGTTACCCTTTTCTCTCTATTCTTGTCAATACCTGTTGACTCTCAGTGTTGAACACTGCTAATTTTTCTAATATCTGTTGACAATTTTGTGTCCTCTTTTGACAAATCTCTACTCAGGTTCTTTGCCCAGTTTTAATCATTTTATTTGTTTTGTGCTAGAGTTGTTTGAGTTCCTTATATATTTTGGATATTAACCCCTTATAAAATGTATGGTTTATAAATACTTTAGTTCAATCTTCAGGTTATATCTTCTGTTACTAGTTTACTTTGCTACACAGAAGCTTTTCAGTTTGTTGCATTTGTCTACTTTTGCTTTTGTTCCCTGAGCTTTGGGGGTTGTTTGAGTCAGCTTTTTAATCACTGTGACCAGAAGACCCAATGAGAACAATTAATTTTATTTGGCTCAGGGTCTCAGGGATCTTAGTCTATAGACATCTAACTTCATAATTCTGGACCCAAGATTAGGCAGAATATCAAGGTGGAAGGGTGCAGAGGAGGAAAGCAGCTCAGGACATTGCAATCTGGGAGCAGAGAACTTTGCCCAACAGGGACAAAATATAAACTCCAAAGGCACACCTCTCTACTTTCTCCAGCCATATCATACTTGCCTACAATTACTGCTCAGTGAATCTCTATTAGTGGATTACTGCACCAATTAGCTTAACGGTGTTATAACCAATTATTTCACCTCTGAAAATCCTTGCATTTTCTTATACATGAACTTTTTGGGAACACCTCATATTTAAACCAGAACATTCCACCCATATCCCCCAAAAGTTTATAAGGGAGACAATGCAAGAAAGTTTAAGGGAAAATAATTGAGTTATAAGAACTTTATCTTAATCAGTGTAGTAATCCACTGATAGGGAGGATTAACTGGGTGGTAGGCAGGTAGAGTATGGCTGGAAGAAGTAGGTAACTGGAAGCCTTTGAGATATCTATTTTGTCTCTGGCAAGCACAGCATAGTCTCTTTGCTTCCTGATTACTACATCCTGAGCTGCTTTCCTCCTCTACACTGTTGCACCTTGATGTTCTGCCTCATCTTGGGTCCAGAGCTATGAGGGTGGCTGTCTATGGACTGAGACCTCTGAAACCCTGAGCCAAATAAACTTTTCCTCCTCTAATTGTTCTTGTAAGGTCTTTTGGTCACAGCAATAAAAAATCTAAGACAGAAATTAGTACTGAGAAATCAGTTCATTGCTGTGACTAACTTGATCATGTGGTTCAAAAGCCTTTGGGATGGTTTTCAGGGCGAGTAATTTTGAAAAGTTTAGAGATGCACACTGTAAAATATTTAGGATATTGTTAGTGGAACTTGATGGGTGATTCTGGTGGGAGCTTGGAATACTAGCATATAGATAGGTCTATGGACAGCAAAGACTGGGCTCATAATGCTTCAGAGGAGAACTGCATGAAAATTGGACTAGAGGCCATTTATGTTATGTTTTGGGGCAAAAAATTTGTCTACATTTTTTCCCCACGTCCTGAGACATTTGTGAGGCTGAATTTAAAGGTGATATACTAATTAATCTAGCAGAGGAAATTTCAAGGCAGCACAGCATTCAGGCAAAAGTATGAATATTTGCAGCAGCTGTTAGCCAAGTTTACTGTGATAATCAGGAGCAGAAAGCATAGCATAAAGATTTTAAAAACTTGCAATTTGGTAGGAAAAATCATAGTAAAACAAGGTAATTGTGGTTGATAAAGGCAATATAGCTACTAAAGAGATGCTAAATACTTTACCCAGAGACAACAGGAAAGATGGCTTGAGGGTCATCTCAGGAATTGGAAATACCATACCCATCTCAAGCTCAAGGACAAAAAAGTAAAAACTCCTTTGAGAAGAGACAATAAGAGCATCCTGCTTGCACAGCAGGACTTATAAAGTTGTTTCACCATGTTGAGTCACCTACACACTCAAAGGCTGTTGTAGTCATGATCCCTAGAAGCTTGGCTACTGCTTGAGATAGTGGCTGACTTTGGTGTTAACCATGTGGTACTGGGTCTGCAGGAAAGCAGGAAAGTTCAAGATAACACACATTCATGCAGTGATAAGGAAATTGTACCTGGCAAATTTGGAGTAACAGGATTGGAGTCCTTGTGGACTGCTCCTGAGAGGTCAATGAGTGAAGCTTCCCTGGAGCCCCTGAAATTAAGAGATGCCAGTAATGTGAGATGTCTGCTGAGGAGAGAGATAGGAATTAAGCAGCAACAAGCTGAAAGAGGCCATATGGGCTGTAACCACAAAGGCCATAAGGGTGGAGCCATCCAAACCTTTCAAAGAGAACCTCAAAATACCATGTGCCCCAGATGGTGAGCACGGAGCTACAGGACTTGTTTGCCCAGCTTGATTTTGGTTTTGTTTTGACACCATTGTTTCTTTCTATACCTCTATTTCTCCCCCTTGGAGTGGAAATGTTTATTCTGTGCCATTGTATATTGGAGTTTTCCAGGGCTCACACTAAAAGTTTGCCTTGAAACTCAAAGGAGACTCTGACTTGAACTTTTGGATAATGCTGGAATTGTTAAAAGACTATGGGGACCCTTGAAAATAGACTGAATATATTTTGAATTGTGAGATCAGCATGAACTTTCAGGCACCAGGGGTAGAATGTCATAGATTGGATATGTGGTGTCCTGCCAAATTTTATGTGTAAGACAATGTAAGAATTTTCAGAGGTGAAATGATTTGGTGAAGACAGTTATAAGCCGTGGATTAATTCACTGATTTGGAATAATTGGGTTATAACTGTAGCAGATAGATTTTGGTTAGAAGAAACAGATCTCTGTGGATCTACCTTTGGTGTTTATATTTTTTGTCGTTTGTAAGCAGAGCTCTTTCTCTTTTTCCTTTTAGTCATGTCCTAAGCTGATTTCCTCTAGCAGGCCTTTCTGCCATGATGTTCTGCCTCACTTTAGGCCCAGAGCAATGGAGTCAGCCATCCGTGGACTATCTAATAATCCATGAGCCAAAAACATTTTCCTCTTCTAATTGTTGTTGTCAGGTCTTTTGGTCACAATGATATAAAAGCTGACTAATACAGGGGTCAGATGCAAAAATAATTGCCCAGGCCAATGTTTTCTCCCATCATTATGTTTAGTAGTTCTATAATACCACAGCTTATATTTAAGTCTTCAATCCATTTTAAGTTGATTTTTATGGTTTGAGATTTTTTTAAAATGCATTTTCCCTAAAGTTATAGAAAATAAAAATTGGAGTTACAAATTGTTGCTACAGTAATATTAGATTTTACAATTTTTAATGAGATTTCTTTCATTAAAATTTTTATTTCTTCATATACCTTTGAGTAAATGTGTGGTATCCTTTCATTTTCTCTTGAACATTTCTTATGGGGAAGGACTAGTGGTACTCTTTCAGCTTTTGTTTACCTAGGATTTTCTTAACACCCACCTCCTCATTTTTTTTTTTTTTTTCAGTACTGAGGATTGAACCCTGGAGCACTTTATCACTGAGTTACCTCCCCAACCCTTTATGTTTTTTTTTTTTTTGTTGTTGTTGTTTGTCTGTTTTTTTGAGACAGGGTCTTACCAAGTTTCCCAGGCTGGTCTCAAACTTGGGATACTCTGCTTCATCATCCTGAGTACCTGAGATTATTTGTATTACCATACCCAGCTTCTCCCTCATTTTAAAGGATGTTTTTTTTTCTGAATATAGGAACTTTAACTGATTTGTTTTCTTTTTGCACTTTGAATATATCAACTCATTTCTTGCCGGCCTCTCTGAAATTTATAATTAGAAATCTGCTGATGATCTTACTGATTTTATTCATAATGATAATGATCTTATCTGATTGATGGTCTTATTGATCCCTAGTTTATAGCAAGTTGCTTTTCTCTTGCCACAAGAATTACCAGAGAATTTGAAGATCAAGCAAACAAACAAAATTGGGAAAAAAATTAATAAGATTGTCTTTGTCTTTTAAAATTTTAATTATGGTATGTTTCTGTGTGAATCATTTGTATTTATTTTTCTTGGGATTTGTTGAGATTATTGGAAGTTTATTTTCATGTCTTCCATCAAATGAGAAAAATTTCAGCCATTATTTCTTTAAGTAGTCTCTCTGCTTCTGTTTTCTTCTGGAAGTATCACAATGCATATGTTATTCTGTTGGTCTGTTGTTGGCATCCCAAAGTACCTATAGGCTCTGTTAATTTTTTTTTTTTGTTTCTAAGACTGAATTTTTATTGCTTGATATTCAGATTCTCTGATATTTCTTATATCTGTTGAAACCTCCCTTTGAATCTTTCTGTGAATTTTTTTTCATTTCAGTTTTTGTAACATTCAACTACAGAAAATTTGTGTAAGTTGCGATACAGATTCCTGCTGTTTTCCACTCATACAGGATTTTCTTGACTTAACTTTCTCTGAATTTTGCATTGTATTTTTAAGACAGCTACTTTAAAGTCTTTACCTAGTAGATCTGCTAAAGATCTTTTTCAGGGAGAAAAAAAAAATATATATATATATATATTATTTTTAAAGGGTTATACTTTTCTGTTTATTAAGTTCCTTGTGGGGTTTTGGTTGTTATTAAAAACTGGACATTTTAATCTAATAATGTGTTAACTCCCCAAATCAGGTTATCCTCTTTTCTCATGGTTTATTGTTTCTCATTATTGTTTTTATTTATAGTTTTTTCTTTTTTGATAGCTCTTAGCTGTCTCTATGCCAAAGATCAACCTGTGGTATAAGCTTAAGGTTTTCCCAGGTCTTTCCTAAACCTATGCCTTTTCCTGGGCTTGTGGAGTCACTTTTTGATTTCCCCATATATGTAGTTGCATTTAAATGTTCTACTCTATAATATCTAATTCCCCAAAGTAGAAAAAGATAAAAGTAACTGAGGAAGTAGATATCTAGCCCTATCTCTTTTAAAACTCTCAAGTTTCTTCAGTCAGAGGGAAGAGCTTGCAGCAATGAGGAGGCATGCAGCAACACTGACTGCCCTCCCCGCCTTTTTTTTCTGCAATTAATGATTAGAATGTAGATCCTTGATATTTGCAGGGCATGGTATGTTTTTCCCAAAATGGTACCTTTAAGCTCTGTGCAAGGTGTTCCAGGAACATGCGCATGGCCGTCTGACACAGGAATTGGGCCTTCCTCAACTATCCTTTCATACATGGTAACTGCTTCTATGTTAGTAAGTTAAACTGAGATTAACTAAAACTTACTGTTCAACTTATCCCTGAAAATTACAAACCCTGATAGACTCTAGAGTTCCCAAATAGTTACATCTTACAGATTCTGTCAGTGTAATTATTGTTTAAGTTGTGATACAGGTTCCTGCTGTTTTCCACTCTGCCATCTTCCCAGAAGCCTTATTTTTAAATAAAAATAGAGACTGAGAGATTTCTTTTCATCCCATGAATGTTTTCTACTATCATTATTTTAACACTCCATTTGATTTGTATTCAGTCATTGGAAACACTTCAAACAGGCTCCTGTCACCTGTAATGTGAAGCCACTGTTTTGCATTATAGAATATAAGATATTACAGATTCAGTTTTTACTCATGTTTCTCCTGAACATTTCTTTCCCTTTTAGCCATAGAAGTATGTGAACAGTTCTTTCCCTTTTAGCCGTAGAAGTATGTGAATAGGGTATTCCATTTATAGTGACATGTGATTTTATCTTTTCTTTTAAATTCTTTTTCTCCTCAACAATAATTTTTTTACTTGTTTTAATTTCTCTAAATTGTCTATATGTCATTTATCCTGGATTCTCTCCTCTGATAGGGTATTTCTGTTTCTGACAAATAAGGCTTAAGGAACTGTCTGAATGGCTATGTCTGTCCGAAAATATTGTTGAAAGGTTTTGATGAGTGTATCTCTAACAGCTAATGATTATCAATATTTTTTTTTGCTTTAAAATTTAGGGATTTATTCCAAAATAGTTCAAATGGTAATGAAGTTTGGATTTGAAATATTTTCTAAAGCTTGTGGCACAACTGGGAGTTGATGGAATTCGTAGAAAGTGGGGCATAGTGGGAGGAAGTAGATCACTGTGGGCATGCCTCTTCCTTTTTATATTTTTGCTTCCAAGATGCCATAAGGTGAACAGGCCTTGTTCTCCATGTGCTCTCACCATGATGCACTGTTCTACTACTGGCCCAAAGCAGTAGATCAAAATGACCATTGGGCTGAAACTTCTGAAACCATGAGCCAAAATAAACCTTTCCTCCTTTTAAGATGATGATCTCAGGTATTTGTTAAAGTGATAGAAAGCTGAAAAATGCAACAAAGAAGATTTCTAAAAGACATGAAGTAATTGGTCCTCTGTATCTTCAGATCCATTTTGATTTTCCCTTATTCCTTGTATAATTTAGCATATATATTTGGGTTCCAGAAGTTTTTGAACCATAATTAACCTTCTAATTGCTGAACCAGAAGACTCAATTGGTGATGTTAAGGCAGGACTGGATGGGAAACATTTTATTACTTATTTAATTTCATTGCTTGTTATCAATCAATTTAGCTTTTTTTTATGTCCTCTTGGTACAATTTTGGTGGGTCATATGTGTCTGGAAATTTGTGCATTTCTTTGTGAGTTTTCAATTTATTGGCATATAATTTTTCAAAATAGTCTCTAACAATTCTTGTGAATTTCAATAGTATCCGATGTCTGCCTTTTCACCTCTAAACTTATTAACTTGGGTATCCTCTCGTTTTTGATAATTTTATTTTATTTTTTAAACATTTATACAAGTTACTCTTTATTTTTTTTTAAAAAATACAACTGAAGATTATTTATTTTAAAGACAATGCTCTTTTAGTAAGAATGTACATTTTATAAGAAAACTGTAGTAAAATACTGACATTTGGTAGTTATACCAAGTATCATTTATGTAAAGATTGTGTTATAGCATATAAAATTCAATGAGAAAATTGATAGCTCAAACAAGTACATATATTTTGTTGACAGCTTGAGAACATTATCATAAAATTACTTAAGTTACAGAACAAATCCACAGTTAGGCCTCACATTTAGAATTATAAAATTTTACACTGAATCCACTGATACTTATGTAAGTAAGGTATACTTGAAGTAATCAATTCAGACTACCAATGAATTGATATTTTATTGTATAACTTAGATCTATTGGTTTTACAATATGCCTAGTAATAAATTATTTCACCAATAATTTAAATGACAGAGATTGAGTTGAAAGCAGCATTGATATTTATCCTTAACAGGAGAATAAAAATAAAAAGTAGCAGCAGCCTTAATTTTCATTTTCATGAATAGATATGATAAATCTGTATTTTACAGTTAAAATGTGTGCAAAGTTCAAGCCCCAAAGTATTATTTCCTTAGAGAAAACTTCTAATGTTAAAACATCATAGTTTCAATTTGCAATTGTCTAATTACTAGAGATGTTGAACATTTTTTCATATATCTGTTGATCAATTATATATCCTCTTCTGTGAAATGCCTGTTCTGTTCCTTAGTCCATTTATTGATTGGGTTATTTTGGGGGTTTTTTAGTGTTATTTTGAGTTATTTACATATCCTGGAGATTAATGCTCTGAGGTGCCTGTAGTAAAGATTTTTTCCCATTCTGTAGGCTTTCTCTTCAACTTATTGATTGTTTCTTTTGCTGAGAAGTTTGTAGTTTGAATCCATTCTATTTATTGATTCTTTATTTTACTTCTTGTGCTTTAGGAGTCTTGGTAAGAATGTACGATGCTAAGCTGACCAGGTGAAGATCTTGGCCTACATCTATTTGGTGCAAGGTCTCTGTTCTAATTTCTAAGTCTTTGATCTACGTTGAGTTTTGTACAGGGTGAGAAATAGGGGTTTGATTTCATTTTGGTACATATGGATTTCCAGTTTTCGAGCACCATTTGTTGAATAAGCTGTTTTTTCTCCAGTGAATATTTTGGGCACCTTTGTTTAAGATGAAATAACTGTATTTATGTGAGTTTGCCTCTGTTTCTTCTATTCAGTACCATTCGTCTACATGTCTGCTTTGGTGCCAATATCATGCCATTTTTGTTATTATGGCTCTGTAGTATAGTTTTTAAGTTCTGGATTGTGATACCTCCTCCTTGCTAAGTATTACTTTGGTTATTCTAGGTCTCTTATTTTTCCAAATGAATTGCATGATTGCTTTTTTCAGTGCTATGAAGAATGTCATTGGGATTTTAATAGGAATTGCATTAAGTCTCAATAACACTTTTAGTGGTATGGCCATTTTAACAATATTAATTCTGCCTATCCAGGAGCATGGGAGATCTTTCCATCTTCTAAGGTCTTCTTTAAGTTTTTTGTTCAGTTTTCTGTAGTTTTCATTGTAGAGGTCTTTCACCTCTTTTCTTAGATTGATTCCAAAGTATTTTATTTATTTATTTATTTATTTTTGAAGGCTATTGTGAATGGGGTAGTTTTCCTAATTTCTCTTTCAGAGTGTTCATCACTGATGTATAGAGACATGTTTGATTTATGGTGTTGATTTTATATTCTGTTGCTTTGCTGAATTCATTTTCTAGTTCTAGAAAATTTCTGGTGGAATTTTTGCATCTTCTAAACATAGAATCATGTCATTGGCAAGTAGGGCTAGTTTGAGTTCTTCCTTTCCTATTTGTATCCCTTTAATTTATTTTGTCTGTCTAAATGCTCTGACTAGAGTGTCTAGGACTATGTTGAATAGAAGGGGTGATCGAGGGTATCCCTGTTTCATTTCAATTTTTCTCCATTTAGAAAGATGTTAGCCTTGTGTTTCGCAGATAGCTTTTACAATGTTGAGGCATGTTGCTACTATCCCTAGTTTTCCTAGTGTTTTGAATGTAAAGGGGTACTGTATTTTGTCAAATTTCTTTTTCATTGAGAGGATCATATGATTCTTGTATTGAAGCCTATTGATGTGATGAATTACATTTATTGATTTCTGTATGTTGAACCAAACTTGCATCCCAGAGGTGACCCCCACTTGATGGTGGTGCACTACTTTTTAATATGTTTCTGTATGTGATTTGCCAGAATTTTATTGAGAATTTTTGCATCTATGTTCATCAGGGATATTGGTCTAAAGTTTTCTTGCCTTGACGTGTCTTTGGTATCAGGGTGATACTAGTATCATTGGATGTGTTTGGAGGGGTTCCCTCCTTTTATATTTCATGGAATAATTTGAGTAGTGTTAGCATTAATTCTTCTTTGCAGGTTTTGTAGAACTTGGCTGAGAATACATCTGGTCCTGAGCTTTTCCCAATTGGTAGGTTTTTGATGGCATCTTCTATTTCATTGCTTGAATTAACCTTTTAAAATTTTGTATGTTCTGATTCGGTTTGGGTAGTTCATATGCTCTAGAAATTTGTTGATGTCATCATAATTTTCTATTTTATTTGAGTATGAATTTTCAAAGTAGTTTCTAATCTTCTGTATTTCAGTAGTGTCTGTTGTAATATTTCCTTTTTCATCACTAATTTAGTAATTTGAGTTTTCTTTCTTTCTTTGGGTGGGTAGGGGTTTATAAATTTTATTTTTATCAAAAAAACTACCTTTTCATTTTGTCAATTTTTTGAATTTTTTTGTTTCAATTTCATTGATTTAAGAAGAGATTTTAATTATTTGCTGTCTTCTGCTTTTGGTGTTGATTTGTTCCTCTTTTTATAGTGCTTTGATATGTAATTTTAGGTCATTTATTCATTGACTTTCTATTCTTTTAATGAATAATCTCAATGCAATGAGCTTTCCTCTTGGACTGCCTTCATAGTGTCCCAGAGTCTTTGATATGTTGTATCAGTGTTCTGATTTACTTCTAAGTATTTTTCTTTATTTTCTCCCTGATGTCTTCTATTATCCATGTGTTATTCAATAGTGTATTATTTAGTCTCCAGGTATTGGAGTATCTTCTATATTTTATCAGTGATTTCTAATTTCATTCCATTGTGATCTGATGCAATGCAGAGTATTATCTCTCCCTCTCTCTTTGTATTTGTTAAGACTTGCTTTGTGGCATAACATATGGTCTGCTTTAGAGAAAGATTCATGTGCTGCTGAGAGGAAAGTGAATTTGCTTGTTGAAGGATGAAATATTCTATATACGTCTGTTAGGTCTAAATTATTGATTGGGTTATTTATTTTTATAGTTTCTTTGTTTTTTCAGATTTTGTTTGAAAGACATGTCCAGTAGTGAGGAAGGTGTGTTAAATTACCCAGTATTATTGTGTTGTCTCTTTGACTCTTGAAATTGAGAAGGGTTTGTTTGATGTATGTAGATGCTCCAATGTTTGGGGCATAAATATTTAAAATTGTTATGTCATTCTGATGTATAATTCCCTTAAGCAGTACAAAATGTCCTTCTTTGTCCCTTCTGATTAACTTTGGCTTGAAGTCCACTTTATCTGATATGAGATAGAAACCTCTGCTTGTTTATGTGGTCCATGTGAATGATTTTTTTTCTTTCTTTCTCATCCTTTCACCTTTGGTCTTTGAATGTTTTTACCTCTAAATGAGTCCTTTTCAGGCAGCATATTGTTTTGTCATTTTAAAAATCCAGTCTGCCAATCTACATATTTTGATCAGTGAGTTTAGGACATTAACATTCAAGGTTATTATTGAGATATAATTTATATTCTGGGTCATTTTGATTTATTTCTGGTTTTTAATTTGAGTTATTTTTTTAATTTGAGTTAGTTTCTCCTTTGATTGACTATTCCTTTAGTGTAGTTCCTCCCTTTGTTGGTTTCCACTTTTTATTTATATTTTTAAATCTCATCCTCATTGAATATTTTGTTGAGTATATTCTGCCATGCAGACTTTCCAGTTTTGAATTCTTTTAACTTTTTTTTTAATCATGGAAGTTTTTTTTATTTCATCTTCAAATCTGGAGCTTAATATTAATGAGTATAAAATTCTTGATTGGCATCCATTTTCTTTCAGAGCTGGATATAGATTGTTTCAGGACCTTCTAGCTTTCAGGGTCTGGGTTGAGAAATCAGCTGAGATCCAAATTGATTTCTCTCTATACATATTTTTTAAAAATATTTTTAGTTGTCAATGGACCTTTATTTTGTTTATTTGTATGTAGTGCTGAGGATTGAACCCAGTGCCTCACACGCTAGGCAATCACTCTACCACTGAGCCACAACCCCAACCCCCCTCTATACATAATTTGATATTTTTCTGTTAAGGCCTTTAAAATTCAATCCTTATTCTATATGTTAGTCATTCTCATTATAATGTGTCTTAGTGTGGGTCTGCTATACTTTTGTACATTTTGGATCCCATAAGCCTCTTGTGTTAAAAAAATAAAATGCATGGGAATAAATTTAATGAAAGAGGTGAAAGATCTCTATAATGAAAACTATAACACACTGAAGAAAGAAATTAAAGAAGACCTTAGAAAATGGAAAGATCTACCTTGTTTTTAGATAGACAGAATTAATATTGTCAAAATGACCATACTACCAAAGGTACTATACAGATTCAATGCAATTCCAATCAAAATCCCAATGACATTCCTTATAGAAATAGAAAAAGTCATCATCAAATTCATCTGGAAAAATAAGAGAACCAGAATGGCCAAAGCAATCCTTAGCAAGAAGAGTAAAGCTAGTGGCATTACTATACCAGACCTTAAACTATACTACAGAACAATAGTGTTTGATTTTTTTATATCATTCTTTAGATATGGGAAATTTTCTGCTATTATGTCATTGAAAAGATTGTGCTTTCCTTTGATTTGTGTCTCTTCACCTTCATCTATCCTGATAGATCTTAAATTTGGTCTCTTAGTATTATCCCATATTTCTTTGAAGTTCTGTTCATGGTTTCTTACCATCTTCTGAGCATGATCAACTTTATTTTCAAGATGATATGTTTTGTCTTCATTGCATGAAGGTCTGTCTTCTAAATGGTGTAGTCGGTTTGTGATACTTTCCATTGAATTTTAAATTTGGTTTATTGATTAATTTTTTGAGTTCTTTGTATACTCTGGATATTAGGGCTCTATCTGAAGTGTGAGGAGTAAAAATTTGTTCCCAGGATGTAAGCTCCCTATTTACCTCTCTTATTGTTTCTCTTGCTGAGAAAAAACTTTTTAGTTTGAGTAAGTCCCATTTGTTGATTCTTGTTATTAACTTTTGTGCTATGGGTGTCCTATTAAGGAATTTGGAGCCCGACCCCACAATGTGTAGATCGGAGCCAACTTTTTCTTCTATCAGACACAGAGTCTCTGATTTGATATCAAGCTCCTTGATCCATTTTGAATTAATTTTTGTGCATGGCAAGAGAAAGGGATTCAGTTTCATTTTGTTGCATATGGATTTCCAGTTTTCCCAGCACCATTTGTTGAAGATGCTATCCTTCCTCCATTGCGTGCTTTTAGCACCTTTATCAAATATAAGATAGTTGTAATTTTGTGGATTGGTCTCTGTGTCCTCTATTCTGTACCATTGGTCCATCCAACTGTTTTGGTACCAGTACCATGCTGTTTTTGTTACTATTGCTCTGTAGTATAGTTTGAAGTCTGGTATTGCTATACCGTCTGATTCACCTTTCCTGCTTAGAATTGTTTTTGCTATTCTGGGTCTTTTATTTTTCCATATGAATTTCATGATTGCTTTTTTTTTTATTTCTACAAGAAATGCCATTGGGATTTTGATTGGCATTGCATTAAACCTATAGAGAACTTTTGGTAATATTGCCATTTTGATGATGTTAGTTCTGCCTATCTATGAACAGGATATATTTTTCCATCTTCTAAGATCTTCTTCTATTTCTCTCATTAGGGTTCTGTAGTTTTCATTGTATAAGTCTTTCACCTCTTTTTTTAGGTTGATTCCCAAGTATTTTATTTCTTTTGAGGATATTGTGAATGGGGTGGTTTTCCTCATTTCCATTTCAGAAGATTTGTCGCTGATATACAGGAATGCCTTTGATTTATGCATTTTGATTTTATATCCTGCCACTTTGCTGAATTCATTTATTAGCTCTAGTAGTTTCTTTGTAGACCCTTTTGGGTCTGCTAGGTATAGAATCATGTCAATCACAAATAGTGATAATTTAAGTTCTTCTTTTCCTATTTTTATGCCTTTAATTTCTTTTGTCTGTCTAATTGCTCTGGCCAGTGTTTCGAGAACTATGTTGAACAGAAGTGGTGAGAGAGGGCATCCCTGTCTTGTTCCAGATTTTAGAGGGAATGCCTTCAATTTTTCTCCATTCAGAATGATGCTAGCCTGAGGCTTAGCATAGATAGCTTTTACAATATTGAGGTATGTTCTTGTTATCTCTAGTTTTTCTAGAGTTTTGAACATAAAGGGATGCTGTACTTTTTCTGCATCTATTGAGATGATCATTTGGTTCTTATCTTTGAGTCTATTGATGTGGTGAATAACATTTATTGATTTCTGTATATTGAACCCGACTTGCATCCCAGGGATGAATCCTACTTGATCATGGTGCACGATCTTTTTGATATGTTTCTGTATCGATTTGCCAGAATTTTATTGAGAATTTTTGCATCTATGTTCATTAGAGATATTGGTCTGTAGTTTTCTTTCTTTGAAGTGTTTTTGTCTGGTTTAGGAATCAGGGTGATGTTGGCCTCGTAGAATGAATTTGGAAGTTCTCCCTCTTTTTCTATTTCCTGAAATAGCTTGAAAAGTATTGGTATTAGTTCTTCTTTAAAGGTTTTGTAAAACTCTGCTGTATACCTATCCGGTCCTGGGCTTTTCTTGGTTGGTAGTCTTTTGATGGCTTCTTCTATTTCCTCAATTGATATTGGTCTGTTTAGGTTGTGTATATCCTCCTGACTCAATCTGGGCAGATCATATGACTTAAGAAATTTATCAATGCCTTCACTATCTTCTATTTTATTGGAGTATAAGGATCCAAAATAATTTCTGATTATCTTCTGTATTTCTGAAATGTCTGTTGTGATATTGCCTTTTTCATCCCTTATGCTAGTAATTTGAGTTCTCTCTCTTCTTCTCTTCATTAGCATGGCTAAGGACCTGTTGATCTTATTTATTTTTTCAAAGAACCAACTTTTAGTTTTGTCAATTTTTTCAATTGTTTCTTTTGTTTCAATTTCATTGATTTCAGCTCTGATTTTAATTATTTTTTGCCTTCTACTATTTTTGCTGTTGTTTTGTTCTTCTTTTTCTAGGGTTTTGCAAAAAATTAAACAATTAGAAAACAAATAACTCAATCAACAAATGGGCCAAGGACCTGAGCAGACACTTCTCAGAGGAGGACATACAATCAATCAACAAGTACCTGAAAAAATGCTCATCATCTCTAGCAGTCAGAGAAATGCAAATCAAAACCAACCTAAGATACCATCTCACTCCAGTAAGATTGGCAGCCATTATGAAGTCAAACAACAATAAGTGCTGGCGAAGATGTGGGGAAAAGGGTACACTTGTACATTGCTGGTGGGACTGCAAATTGGTGCAGCCAATTTGGAAAGTAGTATGGAGATTCCTTGGAAAGCTAGGAATGGAACCACCATTTGACCCAGCTATTCCCCTTCTCGGACTATTCCCTGAAGACCTTAAAAGAGCATACTATAGGGATACTGCTACATTGATATTCATAGCAGCACAATTCACAATAGCTAGACTGTGGAACCAACCCAGATGCCCTTCAATAGATGAATGGATTAAAAAATGTGGCATTTATACACAATGGAGTATTACTCAGCACTAAAAAATGACAAAATCATAGAATTTGCAGGGAAATGGATGGCATTAGAGCAGATTATGCTAAGTGAAGCTAGCCAATCCCTAAGAAACAAATGCCAAATGTCTTCTTTGATATAAGGAGAGCAACTAAGAACAAAACAGGAAGGAAGAGCGTGAGAAAAAGATTAACATTAAACAGGGATGAGAGGTGGGAGGGAAAGGGAGAGAGAAGGGAAATTGCATGGAAATGGAAGGAGACCCACATTGTTATAAAAAATTATATATAAGAGGAAGTGAGGGGAAAGGGGAAAACAAGGGGGAGGAATGAATTACAGTAGATGGGGTAGAGAGAGAAGATGGGAGGGGAGGGGTGGGGGGATAGTAGGGGATAGGAAAGGCAGCAGAACATATCAGACACTAGTATGGCAATATGTAAAACAGTGGATGTGTAACCGATGTAATTCTGCAATCTGCATACTGGGTAAAAATGAGAGTCATAACCCACTTGAATCAAATTATGAAATATGATATGTCAAGAACTATGTAATATTCTGAACAACCAATAATAAAAATTAAAAATAAATAAATAAATAAACTTGGTTAATTGATTCCTTCATTTCATGGATTTCTGCTTGATTTCTTTTCAGAATCTTTACTTTTTTACTGAAGTGATATTTTACCTACTGAAATTTGTCTTTGATTTTACTCCTTACATGGTCCTTTACATCATGAATCAGTTTCACTATGTACATTCTAAACTCCTTCTCTGACATTTCTTCTTCTGTGATGTCAGTGGATTCTATTATTGGAGCATGTTGGTTTGTTTGGGGCACTTAGTTCCCTTATTTTTTTTTTTATGTTGTTCATGTGTCTTCCCATCTTGCAGTATGGATCTACCCTATAGACTTATACTGTCTCTGAAAGTTTCCAGTACCTCACCTTTGAGGAGGAGACCAATATTCACAGCACCCAATGCAAATAATATACAGCCTTTGTAAGGGTCCGGCGGAACGTTGGAGTAAGAGACCGCAAGAGACTGTCTTATGCAAAAGCAGAAGGGTGGGTTTATTTGGAGACCAGCATGCTAGGGCTCTCTCTATAGCAAAGAGAGATAGAGCCCTGAGAACAGTTTGAGCAGAGCTTATATACTTTCCTTGGAGAGGGCAGCGAGAGAAGTTACATTTTGTAGTTTGGCAGTTGGGGACAGCTCATTCTGGGAACAAGATTAGCAGACAGTCCACAGTTAGGGACAGCACATTCTGAGAACAAGATTAGCAAACAGTTCTTAAAATTTCAACAGTGTTTTGTTAAGCATATAGAGAAACGGAGTGACTAGTACCTTTTTTTATTAACCTTTCACCTTAAGCCAACTATCTCCCATTAAGACATCTACAGTTTTGGAACAATAAACAGACATGATGTGTTCAATTATTGTCTATAATACAAACAACAAGTTTGCTAAAAGTGGTAAAAATTTCAAATGTTGTACAAAGAGAGAACAGAAGTAGTGTAGGATGTGAAATTTTTGAGGGAGAAGGAGAGAAGTTATAAGTAAAATTTTACAGTAAGAGTGAAACATGAATTAGTAGAGGTTGGCTCTTAGAGAAAAGAGAGAAAGAGAGTCTAGGGAAAAATATAAGTGAGAGGGAAAGTATATAAAAGTTAAAAAAAGTAAAAATATAAGAATATACAACAAAACTATATTATTCAGATGTCCCCATCCTCAATGAACTGATGCATTAAAAAATACTTGGTTTCAAAAATGGTAAAGATGTATGAGAGAGAGAAATAAATAAATAAATAAATAAACAAACAAACAAATAAATAAAGGCCTGTATGGCAAATTGAGCAATTGTTTCCATTGGTATTCAAATTTCTCAGTTTCCTTTCTTCACTAATAGGTATGGTTGTCTGAAGTTTGATAATTGCTCCAGTCCAGTGAGTGCCAGACTGGCTGGAGGGAGCCAATAGCAAGATGCCCTTATACCCTCTTCTAACCTTCTGACCTGTTATAGCCAGCCTGGTGTGTTGCTGAATACTTAAAGACTTACTGATCTGGGAAGAACCCTGCTCTCTTCACCGTTTCCAATCTGTGCCCCCCCCCCCATTAAATGCCTCCAGTCTCTGACTTTCCACAAGATTCCTAGGTTCAGACTGGCCCACACAGATCCAGCTTCAAACTGATGGATCTGGACTTTAGATTTCCTAGGCTCCACTATGCTTCAGTCCCAAGATCTCAATACTATTCCAACTTGGAGTAAGAAAGATCACCAGGTATGCCCCTCACACAAAGGACTGACCCTGAGAAAAAGCAGCAGGATGGTGGCCACTAGCCCACCTAGCAGAACAACCTCACGTGTAGCTAAACCTGTAGGCACTTCAACACTGGACCCCCAGGCCCTGGCAGGTGTCCCCACACAGAGGCAGATGTGTCCCGAGATGGTGGCAGCAGCAAACATGCAGGCACCCTGTCACTGGACCCCAGGCTCTGGCAGGTGTCCTAAGATGGAGGCAGCTGCATGCAACCAAACCTGCAGGCATCCTGACAGTGGATCTCTAGGCCCTAGCTGGGCAGCAGTGATGGTGATGATGGTGGCAGCTCCAATGGCTTATTTTTAATGGCCCTGTTTTCTTTAGCAACTGTACTCTCCTTGGCCAGAACTTGACTTCTTTTCTGGCCAAACTGCAAGTTTTTCAAATCCTTCTCTTCTGCTTTTTGCTCTTGATTCTTACTATAAATTTGGCTGAAAGTCATCCCCAGTACTCATGTCACTGAATGCTGTGCTGCCTTGAAATTTAAGGTAATTAATCCATCATTTTAATCCCACACAATTTCAGGGCATGGACAAATTGGAGATGAGTTCTTTGCCAAAATATAACATGGGTAGCATCTAGTATCATTGTAAAAGGGTTCTCATTTCCATCTGGAACATCATAAGTGAAGCCTTTACTATTCACATTCCTATCAGCATTTTGATTTTCTGAGCTCATGTCAATAGAACCAACTGAACTTTGCTTATAGCATTCTAGGCCTTTTCTAACCTGCTCTTCCAAACTTTCCCAAATGACTCCAACAAGACAATTCTAAAGCCCTTTGAACCATATTAATCAGGTATAGTCACAGCAATGACCTTACTTCTTGGTAGCAATTTTTTGAATTAGCTTTATATTATGTGACAAGATAGCTGAGATGAACAACTTGTAGGGAGGAAAAGTTTATTTTGGCTCATGGTTTCAGAGGTTTGAGTCAATGGTTCTGCTTGATCTTCTTGCTTTGGCTATCTATGGTAGCACAGGGCATCAATGGTTCAGAGAACTGCACAGGAGGCTGCTCACCTCGTTGATAACCAGGCAGTATCTCTTCAAGGCATGCTGACTGCAAGACCTGATTTCCACTAGGCCCCACCTCCAAAGGTTCTACCACCTCCCTGTGTTGCCACAGGTGGGGGAGGGGAGCTATGTCTTTAAAACATGGGCTTTTGGGGAGATACGCTATATCCAAATTGAAGTATATCTCTTTATAGGTTAATCCTTTCCTGAAATGAAATTTACATTTTTTTTTTAAGTTTTCATGTCTCCTGATTTTAGTTTTCAGGTTTTATCTTGAAGATTTTTTTCTTCATTTTTTTTCTGATGTAAACTAAAGTCTTTCTTTAAGGCTTTTCTTAGGCTAAATGTCACATGTTAAATGATGTTTTTAAAATCTCAAATGGTTTCTTATAGATGGGTTTTGTTTTAAAATATTTGGGGTAAAACCTTTGGATGTTTGATGCATGGGAGAACAGCATATGGAGCCAGAGGATGTGATTTCATTATGTTCTATCACCTACTAGTTGTATAACATTGCCAAATTACTCTTTTATTATCCATGTCTTTAAAATAGGAATAATCATAGCAGCTACCACATAGTAATGTTGTAAAGATTAAATGATTTAAAAACATGTATTTGGCACACCCTAAGCCATCGAAATAGGTCAGTTATTACTTGGTCCACCTGAAACATGTTTGTATAAGACACAAATAACTTAATTTTTAAAATATATTACAGTATTCTTTAAGACATGATGTATGGCTATTTTAAATTATTGGCAATGGACCATTAATCAAACAAAAAAGGATACAGAAGTTGATAACTATAACTTAAATCTACTTCAAAATAGTCTTACTTTATTTCATTTAACAGTTTTTCTCTGAATGAAAGCTTATTTGATATTAAGTGGTTTTTTTTAACTTTTACCCAGCCTTTATTTTTAGCCATTTTGTGGTTTGAATATAAAATAAGATTTTTTTCTTGATCTTTTCTGAAAGCACTTTTCTTCTAATAGATGTACCTAATAATTTACATAACAGTTATGACAAGTATTCTTGGCATTATGTGTGTCTCTTATTTTGTGTGATTTATGCAGTTTAGACTTATTTTTTGAAAACTTTTGGTACATACTCTGCATTTTCTTTATTATGGGCATGTGCTTATTTTGATAACTTGGAATACTTCTATTTTCATTGTTAATACTTGTCTTTAAAACCATACCTTGATATAATTCTTCACATCCTTTATTTTCTAGCCAGTTTTTTTAACTTTCAGCAATAAGATTAATATATTTTCTTTTGTTCCTTTCCTTTCTTTGTTACATTTGTTAATAACTGTTATACTTAATGTATTTTATGTAGTATGTGTGATCCTAGACATAAATGGCATGAAAATTATTTTTAACTTTATTTCTTTTTTCTTGTGCTAGATCATTCTTAATACTTGTTCTCTGCTTCAGCATGTCTGTTGTTTCTTTGTGTGTATGTATATGTGTGTTTTACTTGCAATTTTACCTTATTTCTGTGATGTTTCTACTCTATGGAAACATTTTCCCTATGAATTATTTTTTCCCATTTCCTTTACTATTATTTATCTCATGTGCTATCTTTGTAAATATCCAATGCTATATCTCCTTTGACATGTTTGAATGAATGAAGTTCTTCCTGGACCAGCGATTTGCAGAATTTTCCTATAGGGAAATGTGAGCGATGGATTGTAGCTAGCAGGATAGTCTCTGTTGCCTAGAGATTTGTATATGGGTTCATTTAGCCTTGACTTCTATCTCATCAAAGGAGGGATGAAGCTGTGGGGCTCTTAATGCTGAGTTTCTTCTTTCCCTCACTGCTCACTGACAGATAAATTCCTGAAAATGTGGTTATCTATTTGATTTCTCTCTCAGCACTGTCTTCTCTTGTTCTCAGAACCAAATTGCTTTCTTGAAAACTCATATTGCCAGTCTATTCATCTCTCTCCATTGTTGACAAGAAGGATTTTCGTTTTTACCTGTAGTGGGGAGGTTTGAACCTCGAGTTCACTGCTTTCCTCTTAAACTAGTGGCTGGTATTCTTCTACCTTATTTTGCACCAACTTGTCTTTGATCTTTAATACTTTTAATAGTATTTCATCTGTTTTTTGATTTGTGACTGTAGGTGTCTTTGATTTTTTTTTAATATGCCTAGGAAAGTTTGCTTCTTATTCTTCTCATTGCTGTTAGGTACCTTCTAAGAGATGAAGAGGGAAGTTCTAAATATACTCTGGCTTTTAAAATTGGAAGGGCCTCATGACTGACATGAATGAAGTGGCTCTGCTTACAGCCTCTGATGAAGGAGAAAGCTAGGTTTGTGTGTTTACTCTGCCCCTAAATGGTTGATTCTGGAATGAACAACTTTCCCAAGGTAAACTAATCCATTAGAACTGACCAAGCTAATCAGATTACCTTCTCCCCACACAAGTGTTTGAACTAAGACTTTACAATTGGTTTGTCAGAGGCACTGGGATGAAAGGTCGTAGGAATGTTCAACTAGATTTGGCATACTGAATTCTAACTTGGATAAAGGAGAAAAAGAGGAATAGAACACAGGGTTAGAGCAAAGTAGAGGAGCAATGAAAAAGAGAAGCAGAGACCAAAAACAAACAAAAACAACAAAACAAAACAACACAAATCAAACAAACAAACCAACAAACCCTGTGATTTCTAAGAGAGAAAAAGCATCCCATATCTAGTCCCTTTTTGTTTTCATGAGGACCATCAATAGTATATCTTATTCTTCAATTCTGTGAGATCTGTTTTTCTGCAATACCACCCCAGACCTGTGTTATCAGGTTCTGTATATGTGTGTATCTCATATCCATAAAAGTAAAAAGGGAAGGTTCCAAACAGGACTGATGGTACTTAAATTAGAAATGCTAAAAATAAAACAAAACAGCATCAAATATATTAAACTAATGATTCATATAATGAAAATTTTTGCATCAATGACAAATGTTTGGAAATATCTGTCTGTATTTATGAGGAACACTTACTGGCAAGTTAAGATGGGTCAGATATAGTCCTTGTTAATATGAGTTCATTCCAGAGAGGGCATGTTGATTTGGTGTGAGACAGTAAGTTAATTAGTGCAGTAAATTAATATAACACACAATGACAATACTGTATCCAAACCAATTTATTGGTGTTAATGTCTTCATTTGCAAATGCACAAAGTTCACCTGTTGAAATGGATGTATTAATATATACTATAAATTGCTTCTGAACTTGCACGTTTTTTTTTTAATTAGCTTTAGTTTAGTTAAATTTGTGTGAGAGTGCTGGCAAGGACCTTTCCCCTCTTAAACCTCCATAACAGAGTGTTGAGGTTTTATATATGGGAAAGTAACCACTATCAGGGCCATATGCAGAATTTTTAGGGAATACTTGTCTTCTGGTGTATTCAGGCTTCCTTTTCCTTGAGTTTTCTTTATATCAGAACTAACTTTGCTTTTCTCAGCCATAAGTTTTCACTTTCTCTTTGAAAGTGACTTGTAGGACAGAAGCTGAAATTTATTCATATTAAGCTTTAAGGAACTGATGATAATGTTTTATTAATGATAAAGTTATTATTAATAATGTGTCTGGTGTTTATCTAGCAATTTATAATTTGAGAAACACTTTCACATACCGTGTATCATTTAATCACCACTGCAACTTGGGAGCATCTTGTTTTTTTATAAATGCTGGAACTGAGACTTGAATACTAAAACAAAGGTTTGAGTTCAAGTCTCTAATCTCTGACTTTCCTTAGTAATAGCAGTTTTATGAGGATACTACACATTTGCAGGGATAAAAAGCTTAAGTGAATAAAATTACATCCCCAATTATAGAATTTCTGGTGGTTTTTATTGCCTGCAGTAAACTTGTTTTCTTTGTTTAAACATTTCATTCTTTCTGTGCTAACAGGATCACAGACAATAGCAGACATGGACAGATTACTAGGATAAAGTCATGGGAGTACGGGGATGACAGTTCAAAGTAGGACAGGAAAGATGTCACAATATCGGGGAAAATAACTGCATATATTCAATAGTCTCTAAAGATTGTTACAGGAGTTCTATGATGATTAAGGCAATTTAGTATGGTGGGAAGAAGATGAGCTTTGGAGTCCTGTAGACATGGGATTGGAACCCAATCCCAGATCTGGCATTTACCAGCTTGTGACTTTGGACAAAGTCATTGAGCTCTGTGTTTCAATTTCTTCATCTATAATTAGCTATTAATACCCATTTCACTGGACTGTTGTGAATATCCATTGGAAAACAAATAATAATAACTATTGAATAATAGTTAAACAATAGTAACTATTGAGCACTTACTAAATGCTCCTTTATTTATACAACCACAGAATAGATACTGTGGTTAAGAGGACTTAGTAGCTAAAAAGACACAGCAGAAAGAAGTTTACTGATGGGCCCAAAGTCACACAGCTAGTCACCTGTGGAGCCAGGGTTCACACCACGTCCACCCAATTCTGATATCTGTGTCACCGAGTACAGAACACTCAATACTTGATGCTTTCCTTTAATCACAGTTTGTAATAACCGCGGGAGTGGGCATCTGTTGTTTTTAATCTGTCCAGCAGTACTTTCTCCTTATTTTGTTAGCAGCACTTTCCTTCCTCTGGGAAAGTATTTCTCACCCACTCCAACTGATCACTCAGGCATGATGATTAGTACAAGGATGGGCATGTGACTCAGGTGAGGCCAATCAGAACACTCCTTGGGTTATGTACAAGGGAGTGAGAAGTCCTTCAGTTCTTTAGGATTGCTAAAGGAGGATCACGTAAGCTGGAAACTGAAAAAAATAGCTGAATAATTGTTTTTGTAAGCTGTATCACTCTCCCTCCACAGTTAGGAAGCCATCTGTTACAGTTTAGATATGAGGTATTCCCCAAAAGATCATGTGTAAGACAATGCCAGAAAGTTCAGAGGTGAAATGATTGGGTTATGACAGCCTAACATAATCAGTGCAATAATCGACTTGTTTTCAAGTCTGGCTAGTGGCCCTTCCACCCCGGAACTATTCCAGTTTAATAAACTGTATAGATAGCATACTTAGGCTAGGCACTACACACAAGCTCTGTGACCCTAGAAACTGTGCAGATTGTACAGCCTCTGGAAGGAATGATCTTGGTCCCTAAAATCACCACTCAAGGGAGAACTACCTGTCCACCCACTTCAGATGTTTTAAAGAAAAAAAAATTCTTAGTAAATCTTACTATTATATATAATTATAATGCACCAATAAAATTATAAATAAAAGACTTTTTTTGAACTTGAGCTATCATACATTTTTGGATTTATTTATTATAGCAATTAATGTACTCTAATACAGGATATTGAAAGTAAATTGTTAGTATTTAGAATATATAAAATTAGAAAATGTAGACACTTATTTTTAACTATATAAATGGAAATTCACTTTCCAGTTAAAAGTATTTTTAAAGACTTATGAATTAAATCTGTATGATATTCCAATATTTCATGATTTGCTTTATAATGCCAATGTTGTTAGTAAAAATTAACTCAGAGTCATAATAAATAGCCTGGGTTGTCTGTTCCCACAGGGATGGTTAGTCTGGCTATTCTATTGTGGAACATTTCATGAGCATGTAGGAAAATATTATATGATTGGTTGGAATAATTTGATTACTCTATGTTCACCAACTGGAAAGTCTAGTCATAATATCATTTTTGTCTTCATTTTGTCCCTTGATAACCAATTCATGTAGCCAATCAAGCTGAATCAAATCTTTCTGGAAGGCAGAAGTCTTGCAAACTGTCTCTGATACCATCTGCTGCACAAAGAATGAAAATATGGTATACTAATTGGTAACTTATGAAATAGCCAAGGGACTACATGGTGGTGATTTTTGAGTCAGTGGATTTCTGCAAGACCTTAGATTCCGATAGATGCTAAAGATTGCACAGTGCCTGGTCATAAATGTATAGAGAAAAAAATTTCACCTCCAGTTTGCCCAGCCCCTCTAGTGGTCACCCAGGCAAGAAAGCAAAAGCACATTTCTTTTAGGTAATTATATGCATTTTATTTTTTTAAACCGAACAAACACATGGTTACTGAAATCATATCCCCAAAATATAGAACTGCATATTGAAGGATAAAGTAAGCCCTCCCTTACCTCCCTCTATCACACCACACTTTATTCTTCACAGATAGCCTCTATTAAAAATTGCTTGTCTTTGCTTTCTTTTTATTTTGAATTTTTAAATTTTATTTTATTTTACAAATGTCTGATGACTCTTTCTCTTTGCTCATCAAAATATTAGTTGTGAAACCTGTGAGGGGAAGTAGATCCTTTGACTAGTGGATTTGACCACCATGTGATTGCATTTGGCATACTGGCATCAACCTCTGCAGAGAATGTTACTCTCTTAAGTCACTGTGGCCCTTGCTTAAAGAGTGTGTTCACTTATCAACCTTCATGGAAGTAGTACAAGGGATGAGAGTCTCAAGGTCCCACTATTCAGTGTGCAGATTTTCTCTTCATCCTTAGATTCCTGATTTTGAGTTTCAATCTCCCAACCTAAATGCTCCTGAATCCCTGATTTTGATCCTCTTAGTTCAATTTCCAACATATGCAGAGTGAATTACTCATCTCCAAGGTAGAGTTGGATATTGCTGACTGTGGTATAGTTGCAGTACTGTGTAGGGAAAGGCAGAGTCTAAAACTTTCAGTTTTGCACCTGGGCTCCATCCTTCCTTTTGTGGTACCCTGTGTTTCCAGAACACTTCAAGACGAATGGCATATGAAAAATTTCCCCTAATTTCTCTGAATAATCATGTTTTATGGATTTAAGGAATTGTAAATTATTTTCCATGAGGTCACAAGTATGGGCAAGATTACACACAAAAATGAAAAAAAAATGTGGCTAAATTATAAACTTTGTCATGTATTAGTCTCATGCTTATTAATATTAGCCTCTGTACACATTGTGTGGGTACTTTAAAGAAATACTTTACTATGATGATGATATCTAGTATTCAAGTACCTTGATGTTGTTCACTGTAACTCCTTCAAGAGAAATGTTCTTTAATTTGATTTGAGTACACTAGTATATAACATATGACACTTTCCTATGGAACTTAGGTTTGGAAAATTGGAAAATTTATTTTATGAAGGTAATTACTAGGTAAGACTTTCATCACATATTATTCTTTTTTTTTAAAGAGAGAGAGAGAGAGAGAGAGAGAGAGAGAGAGAGAATTTTTTAATATTTATTTTTTAGTTTTTGGCAAACACAACATCTTTGTTTGTATGTGGTGCTGAGGATCGAACCCGGGCCGCATGCATGCCAGGCGAGCGGGATACCGCTTGAGCCTCATCCCCAGCCCCATTGCATATTATTCTCATGAAACAAAATATTATAATGTTGTCTTGGAACTTTGTATTATTTGGACAATGGAACAGTCACTTTTATAGGTTAATCATAAAATTAACATAATCATGGAGTTTTCATAAGAGTAGGGATGAGATTCTACAACACATTGACTTTATCTAAGTCAGCACACATTAAGCAGGGGATGTAAAGATAAACTGGGAAACTAATTTGAAAGCGGGCAATAAAAAAGTAATATTTCTTTATTTATATAATATATAATATATATCACACTAAAAGCAATGGATATATGTACTTGATAGAAGTATGATATAGATCAATATGATTTGTATTCTACTAAGTCTCTGAGTCAAGTTTAAACAATTTTTTTAGCTTGAATAAATCTCCCTCTAAAGTAAGTTGGTTGAGAAGACATAAGTAAATATATCTTATTTTGAAAGAAAGTCTTCTGTCAATATGTGAATTTGTTTTTTTAACATGCTGAGATACTTACCAAAATAAAAAAGTCAGTACCTATATAGATATGATTATTTATGTTGCTTCATTTAAAAAAACTTTTGAAGTAGTTTTATAATGAGCAACACCAGATGTGTCTGGGGATGTATTTTCTGGGGAAGCAGCCTCAGGATCTGTAATAGTGTCCTACTGCTGCTGTGACAAATTATCTCAAATTCAGTGGCTTAAAACAACAAAAATTTATTATATAACTCTTCTGTAAAAGTCCTATAGCAGAATATCTATCTAAAATCAAGGTTTTAGCAGAATTGCACTTCTTTCCTTGAGATTCTAAGTGAGGATCTATTTCCCTGACTTTCACAGCTTGTAGAGGCTGTCTGAATTCCTTGGCTTAGAACTATGTACAAAGCCATCATTGCAGCATCTTTTTGATCCTGCTTCTTTTTTTGACCTTTTTTCTTCATGACATGAGAGGTTCTCCTTTCTTAAGGACTATGAAATTAGATTTTACCTCCTCTGTATAATTGAGGATAATTTCTCCTTCTCAAGGTCCTTAACCTGAATTATTTCTAAAAGTTATCTTTTCCATGTAAAGCAACACATTGGAAAATTCCAGGGAATAAGGAGTGAATAACTATCAGGGAGTATCATTCTGCTATCATAGGCTCTAATCTTGGATTCTCTGTGAAAGCAGGTATACAGATCCAATTTCAGATAAAATCTCATTTTTGCTACATAGTTCCTATTCTCTTTTGCTGGGAACATTGATACCACACTATAAGAGCCACTGTAATTTTTTTCATGCAATTTAAAATATGTAAAATATGTATTGAATTTTTATTATGTTTCAGGCACTTAGCTAGGAACTAATGAAATAAAAGTGGAAGATGTCTTATTAAGGATCTTTCAATGGAGTAAAAAGATAATTAAACAATATCATAGGGATGAGCACAGAGTGCCATATGAGATTTGAGATACACACTACACATACTACACGCTTAAATTTTTGGCAAGATGTTTTGGAAATAATGACATCTAAGCTGTTATGAGTACTTTGCCAAAAAGGAATGTGTGTGTGTGTGTGTAAGCTAAGGAATAGGAGAGATTATAGGACCATTGCATTTTTATTTTACCACTACATTCTGGAGATAGTGGTAGTAAAAGAAATAGACAAGAACTTCTGCTTTCATGAAGCTCAAAATAACTGGATTTTTCAGGACTGAAGCAGTTGAGTGTCCTAATTTAACAGATTTAACAGAAGCTTATGGAGCAAAGGAATAAGTAAGGACAAAGGAGTGGAAAAGAACTTCGGCACTCATGAGGATGGGCAGTCAAGAATGGGAGAGGTAGGAAGAGCCCCCTTGAGAGCTTCCTATAGTTTGTTAGAGCACCAAGAGAGTGGAGGTGTTCTGGACTTTAGGAAGCTTACCTTTTAGGGGATATTTTAAAAAAAGTCTCAGGGGAAGTGTTTAGTTTATTGATCATTTTGAGTGTGTTTACTCTTTGGTTCATCTTCTTTTCAGATGACATAGATTTGGGTAGAGAAGTTACTAGGTACAGGTAGAAAGGTTTCTAAATAGAAATATATATATATATATATATATATTTTTTTTTTTTTTTACTGAACTCAGCTTTCACCTATATGGCAGAAGAGACTAATTTGCAAACCTGATTCATTGGTCTGGTCTTATTTTGTGGATTATGGTACTAAGCAGTTTAAGCACCGCCTGACTATGCAATGATTACTTAGCACTGCAATTTCCAGGAAGCTTCTGCTAAATGATTTTAGTTGACCCCTATTGTTCCTCCTTATCCTTCATTCTTGCCTTCTTTCCATGTGTGATAAACAAACAGACAAACCCTGGCAAGTTAAATGGTACTGCTATTCTGGGAGTTCCCAAAGGGACTGTGTGAATTCTGGACAAAATGAAATATTATCAAAATTCACAGGAGACCAAGGAGAGAATAATAGCATCTGGGGAGGCTTATCTGGGAGGAGGACTCATCTTTTCAGTCTTCCTTGTCCTGTTAGTACATTTCATGTTTTTTATTTCTGGACTTCTGCTTTGACTTGTTTGTACTAAATCGTCTTCTTTTGAAAGCAGGATTAGGTCAAAGAACTTAGGTTAACAGCATTGTTATTGCTTCATCTTATCACAAAGTTCATCACTTTCAGTAAAATCTAGTTCTACATATTGTGTTGATTATCTAAATATATTGATGAAAATAGATGATTAACTACATTTTAGTAACATCTAGAGTAACAGGTGGCAAAAAAAAAAAACAGACAGATGTGCTTATTATTGGTTTTGTCATAAGAACTGGAATTCTTAAACCCTATTTTCATATTGTAATTTAAGAGGATAGAAACTCCAGAATTTTCAAGTGGGAATGGGGGCTCTTGTAATAAAATATGAAGAACATTTATGTTATTATATTATAAAGATTTGCAATTATGCCATGATCGAAGTTAGGGGATTACATATTTTTAATGAAGTGCGCATTGTCAGTGTGTAAAGCAATAAAATGAAAAAAGTTACAGAAGTGAAAATTTAATATATATGATAATACACATAAATCTATTAGAGAAAGAAAAGCAGAATTAATTATAATTCAGTACCCGGAGGGGTATGAATAAAAATGTAAGGAATTAGGAAATAAAAAATTCATTTTTTAATTAGTTTAGCATAGTAAAATTAGAAAAGAAGTCAGTTTCTTTAAAGGCCCTGATAACTTATAAAATATTTCATGAAAGGCAAGTAGGAAAATGTTAATTATAAGCAGTACCCAAAAGGTAAAAAAAAATAAAAAATCTATGCTATGTTGAAATAACAATGATTAAATTTCTAATTAACTCATGGTTTCATTTTGAAAACTAATCACAACAGTGTTTGGAAAATTCTAAATATTCAAGTGAAATGCAAAGATATGTGTAATGCATTTTTGAAGCTCAAGTGACTTGGAGCACCAATAATTTTCTCCACTGCTCCTCAGAACAGCAACCTGAAGTTAAACTTTTGGGGTTGTTGTCCATAGGTATTAACATTTATGAGAGTTCTGATATGTGGAGAGCCATCCTCGGGCTGTGTGTGGACTGTGTTGTGCATCCTAGCCTGGTGAATAGGATAATCTGGTGTCTGGGAACTTCCAGTAGACATTTCCTCTGGTTGACTGCCCAGAGACATTGTGAATTTCTATTCCACTCTGCTGTGTCCACACAGCACCTGAGATAGGGTGATCTGCCAAGATGCCAATCAACATGCTGACTGCAAGACATCAGGAAGCAAGACTCCACCCTTGAAACCTTACCCCTGCCTTTGATGTACCACCTTAAATTTAAACCATGGAATAAACCATGGGAGTCATTTTCTAATTGTCTAGCTCCAGCTCCTGTGTCTACTGGACCTATCAGGGATCCATCTGTAAAACTATCCTTTCTGGTGGGCTGGGGATGTGGCTCAAGTGATAGCGCGCTTGTCTAGCATGTGTGAGGCACTGGGTTCAATTCTCATAAAAATAAAATAAAGACATTGTGTCCACCTAAAACTAAAAAATAAATATTAAAAAAACTATCCTTTTTTTCAGTAGTTATTTTAGACTTTAATTTCTCAGGTGGCTTACACCCTCCTTGGCAGGAAGAAGAACCCTCCTAACAAGGCACTGGCCGCCTCCCCTTACTGAACGACTATTGTTCTATGTATTGATGTGGTTATTTTTAACATATGAGAGATAAAGTTTTTATTATAAAAATGTTGTTGTTTTTCTGGGAGTGATTTTATTATGATAAAACTATATTTTAAGTAAGCAAAGACACAAAAATCAAAGCCTATTTTTGTAGTCTTTACACATGAGTGCGTACAACAATTTTAAAGCCGCCCAGGTGACAACCCAGTTTGTTATATGCACATTGTTTCTGAACCATTATAGAATGCTGGTACATACAATATTGGATGAGCTACAATTTTAGCTAGCGTAGAGGTTAGAGATATCAACAGTTGCTTTCTGTAAATGGCTGGTAGATTTAACCAAAAGTAATTTTTGGATTTTCCAATGACAGTTCTAGCCCTAAGATAGCAGTATACCTAAAAAATGCTCTTAGGAACAATTATTTTATTAAAGTGTGTTAAGGCAGTTGTTATGGACATTGTTTCTATTCAACCAGTAGCTCATTATCCCAAAGGCCATTGTGTTATAGCTAGTGCCTTAGAAAACTCCAAAAAATTATCTCTGGTTTATTGTTTACTCTGGTAAGCCAAACTAACCAACACAATTTCGGCATCAGTATGAAAACACAGATAACTGGAACAGAAGCAGACCTCAAACAGATCAGCAAGCTTTCCTTTATTCCATAGCGAAGTCAATCAGGTACCAGAAGGTCACATTTTCTGGATACAAAAATGGCCAGAGAGTTATAGGAGTCTGAGTTTTATAGTTTACAGTGAGGGTGAATTAATTGTAGGAAATAGTGGTTGGACCATCAGGGAAATAGTTGTGCAGGTTTAAATTTTAACTCAGGAAGGCAGTTGTAAAAAGTTTGAAACTCATTATTACTGGGAGAGAGAGGAGCTCAGATCCCGAGGGATAAAAACTCAAATCCTGCCCATTGCCTTTCTTCTTCCTCTGGGAGTCATTGTTTCCCAGAGCTTCACTCTTTGCTTTTCTCTTTCCAGGTCTCATCAGCAATGGGAAAGGGTAAAAGTTCAGTATCTACCTCCTCACTTCAGGGCTCACAGTCCCTGGAAAAGGATTTACTTGGAAAAGTCTAATGCTTGGCTAATTTCCCTCCACACTATCTTTCCTGTTTCTCCTGGGGGCTGCCTTTTAGGAATGTCATTTTCCATAACCCTACAGCCCTGTTTTGACTAAACGATATGGTTTTGTTTTCTGCAACTGAAATTCCTTGTTCTTGGTATAATTGGGTTACCTGTTATGGGCTAAATTGTTTTCATAAAATTCATGTTGAAGCCTTAAACCCAATGTGATTCTGTTTGGAGATAGCATCTTTAAGGATGTAATTAAGGTTAAATGAGGCTATAAGTGAGTCCTAACTGGATAAGACTGAGGTCCTATTTATAAGAAGAGAAAGAGATGTCAGGGATCTTACTTTTTTCCATTGCACAAAGAGGCCATTGTGAGAATGAGTGAGTGAGAACATGACTATCTGCAAGCCAGAGGAGATACCTCACCAAAAATCAACCCTGAACACCCTTTGATCTGGAACTTCTAATTTCCAGAACTGTGAGAAAAACAAATTTCTCTTAAATCACCTAGTCTGTCTATTAAGGCAGCCTGTGCAGACTAATATGATACCCAAGTAAATCACAGATAGTAAACACAGATACAATAAGGATTTAGCTGGGTCAAATTAAATATTTTGTGATCATATGTCTTGATACTTTTGTATAGGGAGCCTGGAGGTTAGATTATAAATGCTTTGGAGACACAAGACATACTCTTTGTATGCATTTTGGAGCTTGCCTAATTATGGTTACTATCAATACTCAGGTGAAATATGCATTGATCAGTTGAGAAACTTCTTGTTTTGCTTTCTTTCTTTCCTTTGGTTTCATAGGAATTGTTATCTTCTTAATATATATTGATTCATAAAATTTTTGATTATTTCAGTGGAATGTTCTCCATTGTATTCACGTTCTCTTATCCTGGTGTCCCCAGTGGTTTCAAACAGTGTGACCCAACACTAATCTTAGCATAGTCCTTCCATTTAGGTCAGAGTTTTATGTCTTCTTTACCTTTCACTCTATTTCACAGTAGGTAAAGATGTGTTAATGTCTATGATTCCATAAGGAGTATAGGGAAAGCATATTAAGTTCTTTCTATTAGTTATGTTAATTTGACTAGTAAAAGAGTAAACTTCATAGATTTCTATTTTCCCATAGTTCTTTTGTTAAGAACTAAATAATTGGTAGTAGTCATAGCTTTATAAGTTAAAAACACTACTATTATCTTTTCATCATTTCATTATTCATATTTTTATTACCATGTAAGGCAGCTGAGTAGAATAGTTTTTATTTGAGTGGCATGCTCTCAAAAAGGAAAAAAAAATGTTTAGGGTACATATATCACTCCAAACCATATTGCTATTTTCCAACTCTGTAAAAGATTAAACATTTCTTTACTTTTTTTATCTTATAGATTTAAAAACAGATACTATTTCACAGTATTATACCTTTTGTTTGTAACAGTGTGGTATTGTGGAAAAAACATGACTAACTGGCTCTTGAATGTTGACTCTGCTACTCGACCTTGTTAAAGTCATTTTACTACTTGACTTTGTTTCTTATCTGTCAAATGTGGGTAATAATTCATGTCTTAATGGTGCTAAGGTAAGGACTGAGTATATACTGTATGTATTATATTTGATATAGTGATAAGCACATGGACAATGAAAATTATTGAAGAATGAATTCTTGAAGAACTTCTGTTAAGTCACTCAGGATTGCCTAAGAAGAGAGCTGAGACTGGGAAGCACATAGGTTTTTTTTTCCAGAGTATCTTAGGTCTCTAGTTGGTACAGAGAATAGTATAGAGGCATAGAACTAATCTTTGGCAGCTTTACATTTTACTTGCTTTTCTAGATCTGTAAAAGGATTAACTGAGATAATATATATCTTCAAAGTGTGTTTTTTTTGAGAGAGAGAGAGAGAGAGAGAGAGAGAGAGAATGAATTTTTAATATTTATTTTTTAGTTTTTGGCGGACACAACATCTTTGTTTGTATGTGGTGCTGAGGATCGAACCTGGGCCGCAGGCATGCCAGGCAAGCGTGCTACCGCTTGAGCCACATCCCCAGCCCTCAAAGTGTTTTTTATAGCCTCTGTGATACAGAAGGTAGCTGCTGTATAGTGAATGGTAGCCAGTGACATTATGATCCTTAACCATACTTTGATGAGTAGAACTACTCTTCCCCCACTCTGGTACCTTGGTGGTGGGTCTGGTAATTACATAATGATTTGGGATTGGTTGCAACTCTAATTCTTTGGTTTAATTTGTAGGAGAATCTACACTGAATAAAGTAGTAGTCATATTGAAGTACAGCACAAAGACTCCTTAGTATTCTCTCTCTTATTATTCCATCTAGTATTTCACATCATGTAAAGAGTGAGGAACACAAACAAGTCACTTGAACAGAGAAATTTAAAAATGGAAGTCTCTTTCATGGACTGCTCCCCCTACACACACACTGTTTGCAACTAAGAAAATATTCAGATATATGTAATTGTTTTTTGATATCATTTGTTGGGTAATGACTGACAACTACATGGTAACATATAAAAAATAAGAACTACACAGTCCAAGTGGTGACAGGAATTAGAAATAAAACTCACATAGTATTAGACAAAAAAAAAAGACCTTATTGAGTTTTTTT
The DNA here is from genome assembly GCF_045843805.1 of Urocitellus parryii. Lineage (NCBI taxonomy): Eukaryota > Metazoa > Chordata > Mammalia > Rodentia > Sciuridae > Urocitellus > Urocitellus parryii. The sequence continues at coordinate 56,607,143 of NC_135536.1, forward strand.
TTGTGACCCCATGACTGCTACTTAGATACTTGAATGTAGTTCTAAATGGATATGTAGATATTATAAAATAAATCAATATTTTTCTTAATCAACTACTGTTTTTAGTAAAGGTATTCATGGAACATAGTAAATCACAGATATATCAAGGACCCCGGTGTCAATGAATATAAACATGTGACTGATGAATATAATAAAAAGTTTCATTTTGAATGAATCTTCATAATGATCTTTTTTTTGGTATTAGGAGGAAACAAAAGTGAGTACAAGATGTTAAGTACTAAATATGTATTTATTAAAGGAATAATTTCCCGGTGTATCAAAGCTTATACATCTTAAGGATAATTCCTGAGGTATGATGTACGTCTATTTCATTGAAGTATAAATTAATTATCTGCATGCATTCTTTGTATTAGTTAGTTTATGGCATGACATGAATAATGAGACTGAAATTTTATGATTTAAACCAAAACTCATCTGGAAATGTTAAATAGGCCAGACTTCTCTTGGATACTGCAAAACCGAACTCTGCACTTTTCTCCTCTCCTTTGACTTGTCCTCATCCATGCTGCTTATATCCATTCATCCCGAGAGCAAGCCCATCTTCCTCAGTATCTCCATTCTTGTCTAGCTCTACCTGTCAGCATTTTAGACATCTCCATTGTCAGGGCTGGGTACTTGGCCTTCCGTGAAAAGGATGGAAGCATCTGAGAACTCTTTAGCATATATTTTTATTATACTGGTATTGATTTACTGTATCACTCTTTGACTTGGAAGTGTACTGACATTCACTGAGTAACTCACTGAATATTGCTTAATTAATTTAACATCAGAGGTTACCTTGGTGAAAAAAAAAAACAAACAGAGACAGGAAAAGGGGAAAGGTCCTTCTGAAAAACATGGGAATGAATGGATGACAGACTATAACAGAATATTTTTCATGGTGTCCTGAACAAGATTGGCTGTATGGCAAAGCGGAAGGGACACACCACAGGGAAGAACTGACCTTGGGAATCAGCCTAGAATACCAAGAGCTGGGCCAAACCTTTCTTCTTTAATCCTCCCATTTTCATTTCCAGAATGGGAATTCTGGACCTAGTTGCCTGTAAAGGGCTGTTTCATGTTCCAGCTTTTATAATTCTACTGATGATAGAATTGATTTTGTTTCCATTAAATTGAAGATGGCATTATTTTGATTCAGTTTCTAATGCCTTGGAAGAAAGGTGTAAAATTCCATGTGTCACATGATTAACTGAAGAAATGTTTCATCAAATTGAGATCAACTTTTTAGTGAATGGTGTGATTTAGTTTATCCAATATATTTTTTATTTATCTTGATATAAAATGTCCCCCCCGCCGGAAAACTTTCCCCCAAAGTGGGCCAAATGAATAAGTCTCTTAACCAGAATCATATTTAACATGACTGAGCAATTAACAGTGTTTATTTTTAAAAGAAATCATAAGTAGTTGATATTAGTAGATATTAGTTACTCTATGATATTTATTGTTAATCAAACTTTTATTAGGGAAATGCTCTAATATTGTTCTTTGAGTTTTAGGAAATTTCTAGCCAAGTGAGAGAAAATCAAGAAAATGAAATATAGAAACGTATATTTTAAAGGATGTCTAAAAAATCAATAGATTGAGTTTTTTAAAATTAAGATGGAGAACATTCATTATAGTTTTCAAGCATTTGAAAGGGAATTATGAAAAGGATTGTGCTCAATTGTCCTCTGTCTCCATTGAGAATTGAAAGAGTAGTAGGGGGGTTTTATTTGCAGCAAAAGAAAGACTTCATTTAATAGAAGGATTTTTATTTTTGCCCAAATTATAATTAATGTAACAGCTGACAGAAGTAGGAGTCCCTCCTTTTAAGAAAATTTTAAAAACGAGTAATAAGCTTAAATCCTTACTCACATGAATATACGTTCCTACTTCATGATTCTCTAAAGATCCTATATGAACTCCAGCATTTTTTCAGAATTAAAAGCATGAAGAGGAGATATATTTGTTAGAAAGTTTTTCCCCCCTAAACATTACTTTTCTTTTATCCTTTAAGATAAAGCTCTTCACATATTGTTTGCTTTGATAAAAGCTTATGAGCATTTATACTAAAAGGAAATGTGAGAAGTCAGGGAGAGACTATTGAAAAATTATTTTTTCTTTCCTCTTTCTCCCTGGTCATAGAGTAAATGTAAACTTCGTTTGAGAAGCTACTGTGAGGTTGCAGGAGCTGCTGTTCATCTCCTCAACACACTCCATGGCCCTTGTGTCTTTGAGGGGGGATGGGCTCTACTTGTGCCACTTTTTAGGTTTGCTTCTTAAGCCCACTTCGTTGAGCTTTTCAAGTGACTTGAAATAAGCGATGCACCTCCCTACTGTTCCCTATTAGAGCAAAATTTAGCAGATACTTAAAAGCATTTCCTAGTCTCAGAACAGAAACACAAAATAAATTCAAGTATTTGGATTTTTGCCAAGTACTTCAGAGAAAACTCAGATTCTCCTTTTCCAGTGGGAATCTCTTGAAATTTTCCTTTAGGTTGTGGATATTAAATAGAAAGAACCCTGGCTCGCATCTTTGTGAGTTCAGACACAGGAAATTACTGCCCCATGGGGTGTATGCCTGGCATAAATACAGCCCAAAGTTGGGACTGATTAAGAGTTGCATTTTTTTTTTGTGTGTGTGTGTGTGTGTGTGTGTGTGTTGTATGACCCTTGGAGCAGTGAGAGAGCAGCTAGTAGCTAAGAAGGAAAGACAAGAAGACAATAATTAAATGTTTGGAAATTAAAAGGTCACAGAAAATCTAGGACCCATCATGGTTATGAAGGTAAATTCTAGAGGTAAGAGCTTGTAATTATAGCTCTGCAGTTTACTTTCCATGCTGCAAGCTTTTGAGCCAGTTACTTTGGCTCAGTTACTCCATCTATAAACAAAGGAAAATGAAAATAACTAGCTCACAGAATTGATATCAGAATTAAATCAGACAATGAATGCAAAATGACAACATGATAAATATTCTATAAGCCAACATTGAGGAAAAAGTCAAAAGAATAGCATGATTGAAATAAATTAAAAAAAATGGCTAAGGGCTAGAGATATGGCTTAGTTGCTAAAGCATTTGCCTAGCATATGCTGAGACTCTGGATTCAATTCCCAGCACTGCCCAAAACCAAACAACAAGAAAGAAAACTATGGCTGAATAGATTTTTCACAAGAGGCTTGTGAATTCTTAGCCTTCTGTTGGACATTCCTGGGCAAGTGCTACTTTCTGGTGGGCTAGATATTACTTTTGACTGATATGTACTTTGCTCCTAGAGGGCTCTCGTTCTAGACTTGATGCTTTGAAGTGCACTGGCTACTGCTGTTGGTAGTCTCTTGAGGATGCAGGGCTTTGGTTCAGTCTTGTCAGATCAAGTGGGACAATCTCCTGTCTCTGCTAATATGCCACACTCTGGGGTTCCCAGCTGCTTCCTTGCTATTTTACTCCTTGCTTTATCCCCATGAGGTAGATGGATAATGAGCATAGATTTTATAGCCACTTTAGGGGGAAAAGGAACCAACCCAGCAACTATGAATGTGGCAGATAATTTAATTTGATGACTCTTTCTTAGCACATGCATTGTGCAAATATTTTTCAGCTCCTGAAGTTTACCTGTGGTGTAATTCAAGTTTATCTCTTTTAAATAATGGTTTAGTACAAAGAAGAAATTTTCTCATTAAAGACAAAAATATATAAATTTGCCAGTTGTCTCTGATAACATTTATTCTTTTTCATTTATTAAGATATTTTATATTTGGAGAGGAAAACAAAACCTACCTAATCTTGAGTTTTTATGTATCAAGGTACTTTATAAATTCTCTTTGATCTTTAGGAGAGAAACTAATATAAAGTGTCAATATTCTAATAATTATATTTTGAAGGTTGCCCATCCTTCTCTTTCTTCCTACCCTTCTCCATTCCTGTGCATTTGCAGATTATGAATTTTTTGATTCAGGTGCATAGCATTAATAATAAACAACATTTCATGGGCATATTCTTTGTCCTAGGCTCTATCCTAACCTTTGTACACATAGGTTTGTAGAAGTCACTAGGAGAGACAAGGGGAAAAAAAAAAAACACCTTTATACATTTGAGTAAAATCTAAATGACCCACTTTATCTTTTCCGATTGAGTGATCCAGATGTGTGAACTTACTCCTGGTGAGCTGACAGTACTCCTGGTTTAGGTGTATTGGTTTTGTTTTAAAAACAATATATCAGTTTATCACATCAGTCAATTATTTTCCTGGGTCTTTGGTGGGTATTTTTAAAATCCTGCTCAAATTTTTCTTCCACATCTGGGGTTTATTTTAGGTTCAGATCAAGTAAGCTAGTGTGGTTTTCAGGTTAATTAATGTACATTTTATAAGTGTATCTCATTAAATAATCAAAATGTTTTTCACAGACAAATGTAAGTTGACTTGAAGATTGTCTGAGGTTTTCTTTAAGAGGGAGGACAATTTACTATAGACTTAAAATGAGGGGAGAAAAGATCCTACACTCAGTAGAAGTTTTTTTTTTTTTAATTTTAAAATTTAATTTTACTTTTGGTAGCTAATAAGAACAAAACACCATACTAGAATTTGAAAGGGCATATAGCAGTTCTCATCTCTAGTTACCTATGATAACTTCCTATTATTAAAAGGAAATGCCTGGACTAATTAACTTATAAACCAGAAAAGGTTTGCTTTGGCTTATGGTGCTAGAGGTTCCAGTCCAAGATCAAGGGGGTAGAAGGCATAGATTTAGGTCTCTGGAAGGCTGCACATTAGACTGAGAGTACATGGCTATTCGAGCTGCTCACCTATGGCCAGGAAACAAAAAGGGGACAAAAGAAGAGGCTGAGGTCCCACAGTCCCCTTTGAGGACATGTCCCCATTGAAGTATGGACCTCCTGCAAGCCTAAAGGCTTCATTGCTTCTCAGTAATGCCACCCTGGAGAGTGAGCCTTTAACACATGGGCATTCAGGGTACATTTATCCATTCATATCCTCCCCTTTTAAAGTTCTGTTGCTTTGCCCTTTATAAAGATGTCCCTTTCAAGACTCACACTCCTTTCCTCACCTACCTTCATGCACTAAATGGACAATTTTTTGCTTCCATTGGAGCTGCTGACCTTACAAAATGATGATGTATCCAAGACCAGTTTTGGGGGACTATTGCACTGAAAACTACTTGTATAGGGGACTACAAATAGCCATATTTTAATTTGAGTAGTGATGAGAAGTTCTTTCTTTCTCATTCCCTTGAAGCATCTTGCTGTACTGCAGAGTAAATTCTAATGTGGCAGGATTCACGACCCAGGTTTTATTTGTCCACAGTGACATCAACAGGCAATCTTCAGACTGTTATACTCAATGTATCTTCATCACAGTCTTTGGAAAAAATTCTTGAGTGGTTTTGGTATGTCTAAAATAAATAGGTACATAACTTTTAACATTTTAGACCTCAAATGTCTGATGTGAATCTTTAGTAACACTCAGAAAAATAGATTTTCATAAGATAAGTACATATGAAGATAAAAATAGTAGGAATAAAATAAGAAGATGATTAATTTAGAGAGAGGAAGGAAGAGGGTAAAGAAGAATAAAATGTTCAAATAGTAATTAAAAAATGTACTATAACTTTTCAGTTATTATACTACATGAAAACTAAAATTTTTAATTAGCGAATGGAAGCTATCATATCTAAAATAGACCTCCATTATTCTATGTTCAACAAAAATGGGGGAGGGATATTAAAACTTGTCTCAAGTTTCTACCTCAGGTTCGCCAACTCAAATTAATTACCTCGAATTAAGGATCTGCTTGGTCCAGATCAATGAGATTAATTTCAATTTGTTTTTATTTCACATATGGAATGAGAAGAAAAAGGGAATATCTTTGGCATGTTAGATGTCATTTTTGATACTCTGTTTATTCATTCTTACAACTGCAAAAACATTTTAAATTATGAAAAACATGAATCTTTCAACCTGGTCATTTGTTGTATTCCAAATTCCCACAAGATGGCAGAATTTCAGAGCATTTTAAAGTATGTGCCTGGATAGGTACCTAGAATTATTTTAAATCTTGTAACTAGGTTAAGCACAAATCCTGTTTTCTGATCAGTGATGCAAATAATACACAGAGCAGAGTCCAAGTCTTCCTCTTGCTATTTACAGATTCTACTAAATGGAAGGAAAGAAAACAAAGGAGTGCTCAGGATTTACCATACTTTTTGGTAGTGAACCACTTTCTTGTTTTATAACTCTACTTTGAGGTCATTTGTAATCGCTCAGGAACGCACTTCCACATCTGTGTGTTCCGTTTGGTTTATTCATGAGGGTCAGAGATCAGCTGGGATTCAGGCTTTAACAGATGGAGCTTTTGCGTCTTGGTATTTGAGAGGTTCCGGCCACATGGCAGTGTGGTTCTGCAAGCAGCGAGGAGCAGTCAGTACTGTCCGTCATAAGGCTTGTGCTTATGAATATTTAAATGATTATATTTTACTCATTAAGGGTTTGATATGCTCCAGATGATGCAGGATTGTTGCATGTTGAACTCTTCAAGGAAGCAGTCTCCTCTGTCTCTGTTTCTTTCTCTGACTCTCTCTTTTCTTTTCCTTCTTGATACTGGGGGTGATACAGTAACTGTGAGTAACTTTCACCAAAAATAGGTCTCTAAGCAGTCATTAATGCTTTTGTCTTAGTCTGTTTGGACTGCTATCAAAGTACCAATAAGTTTTTGAGGGATATAGAACAACAGAAACTTTCTGTTCACAGTTCTAGAGGTTGGGAAGCCCAAGATTAAGGTGCCAGCAGATTCAACATCTGCTCAGAGCTTACTCTGGGCTTCATAGATGGTGTTCTTACATAGCAGAAGGGCAAGCTTTCTTGAACCTCTTTTATAAGGGTACTATTCCCATTTGTGAAGGCTCTACCCTCAGGATCTAATCAGCTCACAAAGGACCCATTTTCCATGTCTATTGCACTGAGAATTAGGTTTCAGCATATGAATTTGGGGAGAGAGATGAATTTAGACCATAGCATCTTCCATAGCCCAAGAAAGATAGAGGAATTACTAAACCTTGAACAGGAAATTATAGTGAATAACAGTCAAAGAGAGAGGTTTAAAATTACTTTTAAAAACCTTGACTAAATTTGTATTTATCATCCTTTGTCTTCATGAATGGAGCTTTTATATTCTTTAAGATTATCAAGGGATAAATGGCATTCCTTTTTGGAAATCACCTTTTTTTTTTTTTTTTTTTTTTTTGGTGGTGCTAGGGTTTGAACTCAGGGCCTTGTGTATGTGAGCCAAGCACACTATCAACTGAGCTACATGCCCAGCCCTCTGGAAGTCACATTTTAAAATTCAGATTCAGTTAAACAGCTAGATATTCTTTAATTTGGTAAGAAGGATATATGCAATTTTGAAAATAATATCTGTCCTGTTGTTAACTTTATAATTCTGCCTAAATCCACCCCTTAAATTATTGAGAGGGTGTTTATGTTACAAGATGCCAAAGCTCAGAGGGGAAAACATTACTTCATTACTGATGGAAAGCATCTCCAAACTAAGGATGAAGAATTTGTTCTTAATGTTGCAACTGTTAATTATGGTATCTAAACTCAGAAAATAATCGCATTGGGTGGTTAAGTGGAAGCTGTGTTTACAGCTGTTGTACACTTGGGGGAAAGTTTACTTTTGGAGTTGAACTCAATTGTTGCATAGTCTACTCCCAAAATGCACCATGAGGCATTATTCTCTAAAGACTCCATAAACCAAAATAGATTTGAGTGTCCAGTGACTACATTGAGGACATAGTCCCCTGAAAAGGGGAACTTCAGTGGCAATAGTCTATAGTGATTTTGACATTTTCCTAATTGTATACTCACAGTGCTAGAAACTACCTTGAGAGGGGATATAAGATTCTACATTCTGCTTCCTCACCTCTGAGGTGAAAACTGAATGGCATCTGTCCTATTCCATCTCAACATGCACTTGAAAAAAATTCAAGTTCTTTCTGATTATAAGAAAGAGTTGTCAGTATGAACTGAATATCTTCTGGGAAGAAAAAAAAAGCACTTCTAAATGTGCAAGATTTTGTCAGCTGTTTCCATTTTGAGTGTTGAAAAGAATAGCAACATAGAAATTTAGCTATCTTTAAATAATATTTTAGAAATGTTCTTTGTGTCCTACTCTAATAATTAAATTGTACATACAAAATTTCAGTTGCAAAAAACTGGAATCCACTATGTCTAGTTTAAATGTAAGGGGATTTCTTACTGAATACTAAATTGATTATAGAATCATTGAGGGGGCTGAAGAAATAGGCTCTCGAAGTCATGCCACAGAAGTGGGCTACAGTTACTGTGGCTTCTGCCTCAGTCAGGTGGTTTTCTGTTGAAATGGGAAGTGGCTGCCACCCCTGCTGGCTGGAAAACATTGTCACTCACCTCCTGCTATAGTCCACACCAGCCAATGAATATGCTCTGCTTTTCTTACTGCAGTTTGCCTCAGTTCAGAATTCAAGTCTGTCATAACTATATCTTGTGGGATCAAAAGAAAAACTAAATCATAATTTGAATGCTAACTGCAAGGATATTAGGCATCTTTGCAGCAATGCAAATTATGGCAAGAAAGATAACTTAATATTTTAGAGTTTATTTTGTCTTTACTGGAACCAAACAGCAAATTGATCCCTTGGAATGCTGAATTACATTGTCTCAAAAATTTACTTAGAATAGCTGTAGGAATTTCCCATACATTTTCTCTTGGATTCACCCTCATATAAAATAGAAAATGTGGCATGTTAGAATGCTGTGTGAAGTTCTAGTTCCAATACATAGTAAATAAAGTATGAATGCAGTTATACCTTTATATAAGAGGCCATCCAGAGTTGTCACGCTTCTTCTGCTGTGTGAGGACACAGTAGCAGCAAGGTGCCTTCTAGGAGACACAAAGCAAGCCCTCACTAGACATCACAATCTTCAGTGGCTTGGTCTTGCACTCCTCACCTCCAGAACTGAGAAATGAATTTCTGTTGTTTATTGGGTACTTAGCTTATGATATTTTGTTATAGCAGCCCAAACAGATGAAGACTTATGCTTAATTAATTGTAGGAGCTGCATGACAGATTGCGTTGGTGTCTCCCCACACTTCTCTTGTCCTCATTTGAACCCACATACTGCTCATTAGTGATTTGCCATGACAATAGCCTGCCAGATATCTGTAATGACTCCACATTGTGCTTACAATTGCTTTTGAAAAGTAAAGTTCAATTTTATCAAAATCTTATGTGTGGTGGAGAAGGTAGGATATAAGAGGGAATGAAGATGGATGGAAAAGGTACAAAGGTAAGTTGGTACACAGATAAAAAGCCAGGCAGATAATAGTAGATAGAAAACTAGGCATTTAGGTAGTAGACAGAAGTGGGTTCTGTATAGTTGTAAAAATCAAGAGTCTCAAGTTCTAAACCTTGTAACTGGACATAAGTCTCTAAGACTTTCTCTGTCTTGATATGGGCTATATCACACATGATCTAATATCATATGCTTCTAAATGAAGAAGGACTATACATTTTTGAAGGCACAGTTACAAATATTATGCCTTGGAGGAAATCTAAGGTATCAGAAATTTGTGAAGGATATTTTTTTGCTTGCCTTCCTTCCTTCTTGTTCCCTTTTCTTGAAATTTCTGTATTTCTCCCATGCTTTCTCAAAGAAATTAATCTTTTTCTGGGTAGGAAAATAATACATCTTTGCAAAAAATAAAATAAGAAAAAAGTAACCTCACATTTTCATATTGGGCATTTATGTTGTTTTTGTTTTTTTTTTGTTATCATAAATGATGCTCTAACATTAGACATTTACCCTGTGAATGATAGTCTCCTTTAGATAAAAGCGTAGAACTGGCATTGTTTGGGAAGAGTGTTTTTTTTTTTTTAAGGGTTTTTACATGTATCCTCCTTCCTGCTTCCCTCCCATCTCAATGAAGGCAGATATGAGACAGCAGAACATTTGTCCCCACGCTCTCACCAACTCTACTATTACTGATCATTTAAATTTTTCCCAATCTTCTATGTGAAAATTAGCATGTAATATATGGCTTAATTTGCATTTTATTGATTAAGGTTGGTTGGTTCTGAAAATATTGTCATGATTGTTGTGCATTTGTAAGCAGGCAATATTAAACAATAGATTATCATAATATTCATTTTTTTATAAAAATGCCAGTATCAAGCCCTCTTTAGCAAAAAGTAGCAAGCAAGTATTAAGTAAGTTTCTGTAAGTGTATTGTTTTACATATAGTTCTTCAGAAGAAAAAAATTGAAATATTTTATTGGGTAGTGGTCTAATCTAAAATAAAAAGAATTCAAATCTATTCTTTTTAACCTTGTGAAAATTTGGTCTAATTCTGGATATTCTGTTGTATTCTATTTTGCCAGTAGTAGTTCTAGGACAGAAATGTGTGTAGCATGTGATTTTCCAGTGATCTGACAATTTTCACTTTGTCATAACTGAATTTTCTAGCACAAGTTAAACTTAGATCAACTTTCATTTTCAGTGTTTGCTGAAGAGGGGACCATTCTGTTTTAATGTGTCATCTCTATGAGACAGTCTGTGAGGATGATGTTAAAGATATTATTGCCCAAATAACAGTAACATTCACTTTAGAAGTTTCTTTCAATAAATCCTTCACAGACCTTCTGTAGTAGTAATTGATAGGTATCTTTATTATCCTTCTTTATGGAAATAGTCTCCTAAAATTTAAATGAATAGGCAGGGGCCAAACGTTTTTCATCATAATCTTGAAGTGGATGAGGAAAAAAATCTAGGATTTCTGTTACTGTTTCCCTTTTATTCTGAGATTTCTGATTTTCATTTAAAGCCATCTTTTCTTTGCTGTTGAGTTCTGCATGCTTAGTCTGCTAATGTGTGACTAATACACTAAGTGCTTCTTTCCCAGTGGAGAGAACAAGATAATTTGGAAGAGATTCAATTCCAAACCTGCTCTTATCAGGTTTGCTTTATTAGCTTTGGTGTCTGGATACACACAGTACACCTTATTCCTGCTGCAAGTAGAATTGTTTGCGAGGAGAGGAAAACATTCTTTGCCCTTGAGAAACCTTCAAAGTGAGTGAAAATTGCTGTGATGCAAACTCTGGGAAGCAATTTGTAAACCTTTGGGCCACCGGCATTGCTATTTCACATCATAGTGTCTGTCCTTCCTATTTCATCACATTTTTTATCTGCCTTGTTATGTCAGAAGAATTATTTTGTTTGCTGTAGTATGCCCAGGGATATGACCTGGGGAGAATATCAAAATGCCAAGGCAATGTAATCCAGCAAGCAAGGACAATACTTGAATTTAAAGAAAATTCCAGAGAAATGAGATTTCATTGGCTAGACATTTCCATCTTCCTCCTTTTCCTCCAGTCATTTTTCTGGCAACTTCCTGGCTATTGTCTTCAAGTAAACACTTCAAACAAACACTACCACATACTATGGTTCTACTAAGAATTACCTGCCCCCCTTTTTTCTTTTCTTTTTCAGAAGCACAGGTGATTTATGGGCAACATTCTGTGTCTGTCACATAATGTTGAATAAATGTTTAATGAATTAAACTGAGTGAAAAAAATCCCCAAAGATTCCTGGGCACAGGGTGTTTAGCCTTGGAGTTATCAGTAAGCTCCCTCATATGAGGTTCTGTCCAAATTCTTGACCTCAGAGTGGAGGACTTTTACTTTACTGGGGAAGAGGGAAGGTAAATAACACATGCACTGATCACCAAATAAAAAGCAAATCTTTTACCTTACAAAGTATTCTAAGATATAAAGCAAAATGTTAACAACAGGAAGTAAAATCAACTTTTAAAATATAAGTGAAAATGGACAGGAGGTTTATGACTGCTATAGTCTATGTGTTTGTGTCCTTCCAAACTTCTGTTGAAATCCTAACTCCTATGGGGATGGTAATAGGAGGTGTGACCTTGGGAGGGCATTAAGTCATGAAGGCAGAGCCCTTATATTAGAGTTCCCCAGAAAACAGAAGCAATAGGAAATTGTGTGTGTGTGTGTGTGTGTGTGTGTGTGTGTGTGTTTAAAGGGATTTATTATGGGAACTGGCTTATGCAATTATGGAAGCTAAGAAGTCCTATAAGTCCTATAATACATCACTTACAAGTTGGAGAATTGGGAAAGCTGGTGGTGATTCAGGCCACATCCAAAGACCTCAGGGGACTAGTAGATTAGGGGGCCCATTAGTGTTAAGTTCTAGAGTCCAAAGGTCTGAGAATCAGAGGAGCTCCAGAATCTGAAAGCAGGAGAAGACAAATGAGACCTCTAAAAGAGAGAGTGAGTTTACCTTTCCTCTACCATTTTGTTCTATTTGGGCCTGCAACCAATTGGATAATGCCAACCCACATTGGTGAGGACTGCACTTCTCCTCTGAGTCTACTGATTCAAATGCTTATTTCTTAGAAACATCCTCACACATATCCAGAGACATTTTTTTTTTTTACCAGTTGTCTGGGTATCCCCTAACCCAATGAATTTGACATAAAAGTAACCATCACAGCTTCCAGGAATAGAATTAATACCCTTATAAAATAGTATTGAAAGAGCTCCCTTGTTCCTTCTACTGTGCAGTGATAAGTTGCCATGCATTAGCCATAAAACATGTTCCCTCCAGATACCAAGTTTGATGATGCCTTGAACTTCCCAGTGTTCAGAATTGTGAGAAGTACATTCCTGTGATTTATGAACTACCTACTTTATAATATTTTGTTATAACAGTCTAAACAGATTAAAACAGCTGCCTAAGCACACAAAAGACTCACATTTTCCAATATCTCCACATTATTACAAGACAAGAGACATTGACATTACCAAATCTTGATCAATGGGTAAAATTAAATTTTGGATCAAATTCCATTGCAGCAACATCTCTCACAATAAAGTGGTATGAGATCAGTGAGATAACCCTTGTGATATGGTGCAGAGAATGAATGCACAATCGGTTTGCAGTAGTTGAGCAGGAAGGAAGGCTGAAGAGACAATTAGCAGCCAAAGAATAATAGATGACTGTTAAAACACTGCAAAATTTACCCCATAAATAGGACAGCCTTCATTGCTATGGCTCAGCCTCCGTTCCTGATTGCTAAGATTCTTTGGTGAGAAAAAAACTGAGAAGAAGAATATAAAGAGATTTTTATTGGAAATCTATTGCATCCAATGAATAGTAATTGAGCAACATCTATATTTCAGCCTGAATTATTCAGCATTTTTCCCAAAACTTATGAGAAGCTCCAGAGTTTGTAGTTCTCTCATGGACTCTAATCCATGGACTCCAATCCCCTTTGAACACATCTAGCCATTTTCCTATGATGGAAAAGGATACAGTGAATTCAAACATAGTCTGGAAAATTTTAATCCTCAATTCTTTTTCCTAGGATATTCCAATAGGTCAACACTATGGTCCTTCATATCTACCTGGTTATTCTTTGTTGGCTTTTTTTTATCCCTCATCACATAAACTTACTTTTCCTAATTCTTGCCACCAAAGAATGACCATGGCTCATTGTTTCCCTTCTTGGGTTTTCTTGTTGTTTACTTTTTGTTGGATTCACCAAAGAGAGGCAATGGCAGGAGACTAAACAGGAGAAAGGCTGGGATGTTTTTTCATAATCCTTCCTGGACTCTCTCTGGCAAGTGCTATGTTTCTCCACCACTACATCTTTCTCAGGAGATCCCTTCTATATAGCTCCAGCTCTCAAGGGCTCAGGTAATGCTTCTTTTCCTGGTCCCCTTAGACCAGAAGAATGGTGAATGTGATGGCTTTTCACTATTGCCGGCCTCTGGGTGCTTCCCCACCCCTTGTTTATTTCTTTGTCCCTACTCAACACCACTTGCCTTTTTAAAGGGGTCCCTTCATCAAAATTTCTTTATTTGAACCACCTTGAATGAAGACTGTTTCCTGGTGGGAACTCTCACTGGTGCAATATCAAACCTCAAAGGTCTTTCATTTTTTAGTTTGTATATGAAGGGAAGCACAAGTCTTTCAGTGTTTTAATTAATACCCTCACTTCTAGAATCCTGCATCTTGGAAGTATATTTTGATTCAGTGAAGTATGTAGAAAAGGAAAAAAAAAAGTTGGACAAATGTTAGATCTTCTTAAGCCATTCTTCTTTAATGTGGTGTGTTTAGCAGTAAATAGGTTGGGACTCAAAACTGGAAAGTTGTTGCCTCCGCTGAGTTTACTAGTATTTAATATGAGACATTTTGATAATAATAATAATTATTAAACCAAGACTATCGAAGGGAGCAGAGTCATGACAATAAATACTTCTCAAATCCTGACACAAAAATGAGGGGAGAACTATAAATATTGCTGTCGAAATACATGCTTTTAAAGACATTGAAATGGTTGTCATGTGATGCTGGTGACTGTGCTATCATTATGGCTGTGTAGTTGAGTTATTTTGTGGGTTTGAAACTGTCATACGTGTCTAAAAGAATTATAATATTTGAAATGGTCCTTTAACATAAAGGCTGAAAACCTCTGGAAAGCTTCTAAAAGACTGCCAGGAAGCTGAATCTGTTTGGTTCTTTGTGTGACATTTTGCCTGGAATGATGTATCTGTAAGTACTCTCGGAGAGAATTAAATATGGTTATAAAATTGAAAAACAAATAGACGGCGTGAATTATATTGTGCTTTTGAGTTAATTTGTTTGCTTTCCCCCTAATATTCCATTTAAGAAGTTCTAATGTTCTTTTGGAACTGTAAGGATAAATGAGAAATCAGACACAAAGGGATGACTGTTTAGTTAGAAGGAATATGTGCATTAGAAAACTAGAGAACACTTGTGAGTTGACATGCAAGCACTGACCAAATGTGTCACTCAGGACTTTTCTTGCAAATGGCAGAAACTCAACCTGATTAGTTTAAAGAAAATTGATTTGTTGATTCTCATAACTGAGGAATGTAGGAGCTAGAGCTGCCTTTTGGCTAAATGAAAGCCATATGCCACTTATTTTCTCCTTACCTGTGATCTTCTTTCTTCTGTGTTGCCTTTCATCTCAGCAATATGTTCCTGGATGGTGGTAGAGCTGGCCATTGGAAAGAAATTATATACTCATATTATCTTCACAGCTAGCAGTTTCAATTAAAAATTAAAATGCCTCTTTTAAGTTATTGGAAGCTAGAGTCTTAAGGAAGAGGGTAATTGGTTTGGTCTAGGTCATGCGCCCTCTCTGAATATCCTTGTGACCAGATATTAGAGCTCTCTGATTGGTCCATCTTATCTTGGGTCATGTACTAATCCCTATATAAACTAGGGATGAAATATAGAGGGTCACAAAATGAATCTATCTATGAAAAAGACAGGCTGTATGATAAGAGAATAAAAAGAACAGGGAAAAACTATGGTCATCATGGTCCATGATCGTTTGTTACTTAATTGCATAACACAAGAGTTTCTTCTCATGTGCATTAATTTAAAATCTCACTTCTTGACAATGGAAGTATTAGTGGAAAATATTTGAAAACCAATAATGCACTCATCCCCAAAGTAAAGGATGGCAATTCAATGTCTCACCTGGGTGCTTCTTTTATCTCCCAGTTCCCCTCTGATACTGATTCAATCCCTTCACATAAGTTCTGTTACTTATAGTGCCCCCTTCCAGGTCATTCTGTATCAGACAGAAAACAAGTGGAAACTAATCAAAATTATCAGCTTACATTTATCTCTGAGGCACTATAAAGAATAGATTCAGGGGTAAAAAATGATGCTTAGAGGGTATCACCTTTCCTCACTGAGTCCTATTTTTGAATGTTGGAGCAAATTTCCTAATATGAGAGCAAAGTAGCTCACTGGCATCCCTAAATTTACCTCAAAGGTTAGAAACCAGCAATATTAGTGATTACTATCTATTTCCTCAGGGCCCAGGAAAATCTCTAGAGATGGATCTATCTGATTGACTTGGGGGAAGTACCCATCCTTAAACCAATTGCTTCAGCTTGGTGTGTATGTGTGTACCTTTGGGGGAGGATTAGAGTTGGATGGAGTACTGAGCCTGTGCTATGCAGTTGTGTCAATGACAGACAGTGGTTGGCCCCAACAGGGTACATGGAATGAGTTTCCCATGAAAATTGGAGCCTGCTTCTATCACACACAGGTGATGTGAAAAGATAATATGCCAACAAAAAATTGTAAATACCATACAATTACACAATAAATGATAGAGTAAAGGAATGAAATCAGTCTTTATTGAGTTACTATAATGAACTCTAACTTTGTTACCTCAAACTTACTAGATGAATGTGCTCCAAATTGCTTACTAGTGAATACTGCTACTAGGCTATTTTTTTGAATCTGTCTACTAACTCATGACATTCCAGTATATTCTACCCCCTTTAAAGAAGGTGATTCTGGGTTTTCTTTTTGGAAGAAGTATCAGATTTCAAAACACTAGGGAGAAACGTAGGGCAGATGAACAGCAAGATGAACAGAATAGAGATCGGAAAGAAGAGGACATGTAAGAAATAAAGTTGAAGTCTGATCTGATCAGAACTGATCAAAGGGTCCCCAGAGGGGAGGCGTGAATAATACTAGTGGGCCAGACACCCTGAGGTCCTTTCATAGAAGTCCTTTAATGTTCAGTTGCTAAGTTTGGATTTGTCCTGAAATATGATTTAATTTGGTTTCAATTAAGAATGTTGAGCAGAAAGGATTTTTTATAGAAAAAGGTGTTGAGATTTTTACTGCAGGTATACAGGAGAAGGCACTAGCGGGAAAGAGATAAACTATCATCAGCTGCTTGATATGTAGCCATAAGAATTCAGGAGTACTTGAAAAGCCAAGGTGGATGATTCTGAAACTCTGGGTACAGAAGACTCACTGGTAGAATGAACCAAAAATGCAAATTCTAGGGATCCTCCTATAGATATTCAGATTCAGTAGGTCTGGTGCGGGGAGCAGCAAGATGTACTTTAACAAGCACACAAAATAATTCTGATGCAGGTCATTCATCGACCATGGTTTGTTTCAGAGGAAAAATAGGCATGTGTTTGATTAATTATGAAGGGCAATCAAGCTGAGAGGAGAAGAATCTGCTGTTGATGGTAATTTGAAGGTTAGGAAGGACCCTGATTGTGGAGAGAGTTGATGAGTTCTATTTAAATAATTGTTACTTAAGTTTACATTGGAACCTTGGGTGTGTAAATTTCGGTTGGTGATTTCTGTGTATATAAAACTGTTGATAAAAAGGCGTCCTGGAATGAAAACTATTAGGCACTTGTCCTTGATCAGTAATGCTGGAATTGCATTAGGCACTTATAGCTTTGGCTGCGTTGAGGCAGAGTTTGAGGTAGAATAGGCAGTGAATATAATAAAAGCCTTGCTGAAGGAAGCTGTTGTGGTTTTAGAAAAGCCTGGTTGGGCATTATTTTCCTTGTTTAGAAAATATGTGTCAAAACTAATGCAATAGTATCTGAAAAATCAAGTTGAGAGGGTTTTTGCTGGTATGACATACAAGTTCTAAAATTCTCTCACACTGGACATAATATCAATAATACCACTTATATGGTGTGTGGGATAGGACAATGTTGGTCAAAGTAGGCAAAATTTCAGTTAGTCAGAATAAATAAATTTTGGAGATATGTTATACAGTGTGATTGAATTTAATAATAATTAATAATAATCTACCAGTTTGATTTAATCACTAACATATAATGTAGACATATATAAATATAAATAACTCCATCAACAGATAACACTTTTATTCATCAATTTTATCTTAATAAAAATAATAATTTAACTGGTGAAATTTTGCTTCACTAAGGTAACAGTACATCATGGGATGAATTGTTATTTCTTTTAAACTAAGCTTTTTGTGTTGAATTATAATCCTGTTTTTTTTTATTTTAGTTTTTAACAGATGCATAAAAACACGAAATTGTGCACATCAGTGGGGTACCATGTAAGGTTTAATAAATGTATACATTAGTAAGGCTTCCATCAAGTTAAACATACTTATCTTCTAGAACAGTCATCATTTCTTTAAAGTCTATTCCTCTTTGTATTTGCCCTAACAGCTTAAGAAAGGCCCATGACTCTGAGAAAATGCAGCATTGGTATTTTTTCTTTTCTCTTTTGTTTGCACATCTAGTCTATACCTGTAAATCATAATGGGCAACCAAGATTTTTTTTCCTGATATGATCACTGTTTAACTTCTCTTAGCTCCTTGATACAATTTTGATTGTTTCCTAAAAGGAGAAAGTTTTCTCATGAGTTGTCCAACATTTGTAAGAATCATTTACTAAGAATACTCTTCACCCAATGAATTTTTCCCTCCACAATATGTAAGTGATTTCATGAAATATGAATTGCATATAGCCTTTCACTTGATGTTTACTCAACCAAGATGTCTGAGCTGGTGTTACATTATGATGATCAGAATCAATATATATGTATATACGTTTGTACTACTGTAATGGATGAATAAATCAAAACTTGCCTTTTTCTTCAGTATTACTCTAATATGTCCGATCATAGTCTATTTCTCTGTTCTCTCTCTGTACTCTCTCTCATTCTCTTTTTCCCTTTCCAGCTCTCTCCCTTTCTCTCTCCAATATATTTCCTCCAGGCTTTCATAAAAGTGTGCTTGTTATTACATTATTGTTTTTTAATATATGGAATACATGGACTAGCTGCATTGCAGCTATGCAACATGTATCTGGCTATTACTTTCAGTAGTTCATCTCACTTTCTATTCATATTTCAATTGAACAGAGGGGTGGGAAGTTGAACTTTGTCTCTGTATTCTAGAAAAAAGCAGTGGTCTTCAAGGGTTTATATTGTTTCCTTTGCTGCTTTGCTGAGATTCCATGAATAACTTTGAGAATGATTAGGTCTCAAGCTGTACATAAAGGTACTTATAATTATGACCTGATGATAATGCTGCCCTACTGAATTGTTGTCTTAGACAGGTTGGCTCCCCATGGCGACATCTTCTGTTTATGACCCTAGACTAGAGTACATATGGGTATGTCTCTAATCTCTTTACTATGCCATCAAAAAGTGGATGGCTGCAAGTTTAAAATAAATCAACACACATACACACACCAGAAAACCTAATCATAGCATAGCTATCAAAATAGAGTGTGATTTATTTCCTTTTCATATCAACAGGGATGTGTGGATATATTCCATTTCTTCACTGATCAGGAAATGATGAAAAATAAATAGTTGCATCTTAATGTTTTGTATATGAAATGAAAATATTTCTAATTTAGTAGCTGGAAAGCAATGTGCCTAGGGGACATTGGGTTCAATAATCTTAATTAAGAAATCTGCCAGAGTCATGTTGGAAAATTTGTTCCACTTCTGTGGGCTTTAGTTTTCCTTTTCTCAAATAGAAATGCTAGAACTCTTTCTCCATCACTAGACTTTGTAAAACTAATGAGAAAAGAAACTGTACTAGAAGAAAATATAAAAAAAATAGGGGAAATGTTTTTTTTTAAAAAACTAGTACCAATATTTCATCAGTAACATTGGGGACTAATGACCACACAAAAGATGGAATATACTCTAAACTAGAGTTTAAATAAAGTAATTAAAGTTTTAATGCTATTTTGGAAAAGTTAGAAAAATTGTCATCAACTTATATACTCTGTTTATTTGGATGGATACTAATAATATAACCTATTCCTTTTGTATAATGTTTTCCTGGTATAGGTTTTTTCTTTCTTTTTTTTACCCTAAGATTTTTACTTCCAAGCATGTTGTTCTCTTAATTTTCTTAACACTGTTATTGAGGGTATAATTTTCATAGCATAAAATTCATCCATTACAAGCATAAAACTCGAAGAGTTTTAGTAAATTTATAGAATTTTTCAGCTATCATCCTAGTCCAGTTTGAGTATTTTGACCACCCCCAAAGGTATCCTTATGCAGATGATTTCTGGTTATTCTTCTTTCTGTCTCTATAAATTTTCTTTTTATGGATGTTTCATTTAAATGAAATCAATATGTAGTTCCTTATGCCTGAGTTCTTTTACTTAGCAAGATTCAGCTGTGTTGTAGCCAGTATTAGTAATTCATTCCTTTTCTTTGCTGAATAACACTTCATTGTGTGGATATACTGTATTTTGTTTAATTTATAGACATTTGTACTCTTTCCGGTTTTTAGCTATTATAAATAATGCTGCTATGATTGTCTATATGCACATCTTTTACGGACTTATACTTTAATTTCTTTTGTGTATTCCAGGGGTGAAGTGGGCCATATGATAAATGTATTTTTCATTCTCTAAGATGCTGGCATACTGTTTTCCAAAGTGGCTGTTAGTACTTTACATTGCCACTTTTCTTTCTCAGGGTCTCCAGTTTCTCTTCATCTTTGTTACAACTTGGTATTGTATTTTTGATAATAGCAATTCTAGTGGTAATGGAATGGTATCTCATTGTGATTTTAATTTACATTTTCTTGATGATTAACAATATTGAACATCTTTTAATACAATCATCAGCCAGTTGTGTATATTTTTTTTAGTGAAGTGATTATTCAATCTTTCATATTTTTTAATTGAGTTGTTTTTCTTATTTTTGAGTTGTGAGAGTTCTTTATATACTCTGGATATAAATACATTATCAGATATATGTTTTATAAGTGTGTATTCTTTACTAATTTAAGTCTTATGTTAATTGTTAGTTTTTCCTACTTCCCAAAGAATACAAGAATGTAGGAGATTTTTCCCATTTACTTCTCTCCCAACTCATTACCTGCTATTCTCATGTATTTTAATTATATTTTGAGCTAATATCTCATAAGACATTATTATTAATATGTTATAAATATCCATGTTTTACCTATGTTTTCTTTCTTTTGCTTTTTATTCCTTTGCATATCTGAAATTCCATTTGAGATCACTTTTTGTGCCTGAAGAATACCCTTTTAGCATTTGCCTTACATTTTTTTTAGTTGTGGTTGGACATAATATCTTTATTTTATTCATTTATTTTTTATTTTTATGTGGTACTGAGGATTGAACCCAGGGCCTTGCATGTTCTAGATGAGCGTTTTACCACTGAGCCACAACCCCAGCCCACATTTCCTTTGCTTTTTAAGCATATTTTTTTATGTAACTTGCACACTGTAAAAGTCATCCATTTGAAATGTACAATTCAGGGCTGGGGCTGTAGTCAGTGGCAGAACTCTTATCTGGCACATGTGAGGCACTGAGTTTGATCCTTAGCACCAGGTAAAAATAAAATAAAGGCATGCTATCCATCTACAAATACCAAAAAAAAAAAAAGATAAAAGTAAATAAAGTGTACAATTCAATGGGCTCTCACTTCCAGTTCTAGGCAGCTACTAATTTACTTTCCATTTCTACAAAATTTCCTACTCTTTTATTTCTTTTAGTGTAGGCCTGCTGATAACAAATTCTCTCTATTTGTCCATAAATATTTTTACTTCATTTTTATCCTAGAATATATAGAATACATAGAATTCTACATTGTCAGTGACTGTCACCAATTTAAAGGCATTCTGTTATACTCCAATTTTTTATTGATGTCATTAGTAAGTCTTCTGTTTGCTATTGTTTTGAATAATACATGGCCTTTTCTTCAGTTGTTTTTAAGATTTTTCTCTTTACCTTATATTTTCAGTAGTTTTATTATGATGTATTAGAGGTCTCTGTTCTGCTTTACTATTACTGTGGAAAAAATTATCTCAAATTTGATGATATAAATCAACAACTCTTTTATTACCCTTTGAAATTCCATATATCAGAAATTTGAATACAATACAGTCAGATTGGCACACTCCAATCTGATGTCATACTTCACTCAGATGTCTGTGGTCTAATCTGGCATAGTGAAATGGTTGGTAACTGGAATCCTTTTGGAGGATTCTTCATTCACGTATCTAGCACCTGTGCTTGCATGATCTAGAACCTATGCTTGGCAAGGTCTGTTGATCAAACAACGCATGTGTCCTCTTTATATATGTATCTTCCCCCCTGTAGCCTTAAGCAAGCACTAATCAGATTTCTGTTATGATAGATTAGATTTGTGTTTTGTAGAGCTTAATAAAAGTTGAATTATACTGTATGTATACTTTTGTATCTAGATTTTTTTCTCTGCATAATATTGTTGAATATCTCTACAGATTGTTTTATTTTGGGGGAGTTGTATGTTCAGTTGTGGATATACTACATTTTGTTTATCCATTCAACTATTGATAGAAATCTGGGTTGTGTCCAATTTTGGGTTATTATAAATAAAACTGCTCAGAACATTTATGTACAAGTCTTTGTGTGGACATGTTTCATTTCTCAAGGTCTCCTTATTTCCAGCCAGGTGTGGTGCACACCTGGAATCTCAGGGACTCTGGAAGGTGAGGATTGCAAATTTTAGGCCAGCCTTAGTAACTTAGTAAGACCTTCACAACTTACAAAGACCCTGTCTCAAAACAAAAAATAAAATGAACTGCAGATGTAGCTTAATGGTAGAGTACTCTGGATTCAATCCCATTACCAAAAAAGAAAGATCTCCTTTCCTATGTTTCATTTCTCTTTCATTTCATTTCTTGAGGTTTCCTTATTTTCTATGATCTTGCCAAGTTCCCATATTAATTCTACTAATTTTTGGTTCCTTGGGACTTTCTATATGCCTGCTATTTTTGTCTTCAAATAATATAAACTTTACTTCTTACTTTCCAATCATATTGCATTCCTTTCTTTATTTTAACTAATTTCACTGATTAATACTTTGACCAAAGCATGAATAGGAATGATGAGAATGGACACATTCATGCTTTTTTTCCAATTTTAGGAAAAAATAATTTGATATTTCATATTAGCATTTGTTAGTTGTGGATTTTTATAAAGATGCTTATTGTGTTGAAGGAGTTTTCATTTATTAGTATTTGCTAGTATTTTTATCATGGATGGTTATTATACTTTGTCACAGGACACTTCTGTATTTATTAGATGAATATTTGGCTCATCTCTTGTCAGTTGATAGAGTTAGCTCTACTGATTGATTTCCAAACGCTGAGCCAGTTTTGCATTCTTGTGATAAACCCGAGTTGTAATGATGTATTATCCTTTTATATATTGTTGGATTAGACTTAATATTTTGTTGGTGATTTTTGCTTCTATATTGAGGGATGTTGCTGTATACTTTTCCTGTAATGCCTTAGTCTTATTTTGTTTCAATATAATGTTGGTTTCAAAAAATAATTTGGAAAAATTTTCCCTCTTTATACTGAAAGAGTTATAATAGAACTGTATATTTCTTAGATAAATGTTTGCTAGAATTCTGCAGGTAAATCTTTCAGGGAAGGTTTTAAAAGTTGAAATCAATTTTCTTAATAAAAAATAGCCATTCAGATCTTTTATTTTCTCCTATGTTAGTGATGGTAATTTGTGCCTTTTGTGAAATTTTGCCATTTCATTTAAGCTTTTCAAATGCACTGCCATGAAATTTTTCATAAATTTATTGTATTAATCTGTCAACTTTGTCAGCAATCTTTAGCAATGAATATTTTATGTTATTGAATTGATTGACAAAAAGGTATTTATAATATCTCCTTACTATCTTTTGTCACTCTCTAAGTTCTGTAGTGATGTTATTCTTTTTCATTCTTTACACTAATAATTTTTGTCCTCTTTTTATTCCTATCATCTCCAGTTTTATGATCCTTATTGATTTTTTCACAAAGGTTTGAGATACATTGTTGTTTTTCTCTATTTTTAATTCCCTACTTAATTAACTTCTTTCTATGATTTCCCTTCTATTTATTTTGGGTTTAATTAAATTTGAAATATTTTTAAAGTAGGAGATTATAACACAGGTTTTAGAGATTTATTTTTCACTAACATATTTATAGTTATATATTTTTTTCTAAATACAGTCTTAGTTATGCACTCTACATTTCAATGTATTGTATATTCTTTTTATTCACTTCAAAATATTTTCTACAAACACTGGAAGAATTTGTAATTTGTTTTCATTGAGGGGTATGTCAATTTGTATAATAATGATTTTCAAGTCTTTTTCATTTTATGTTTTTTCTATCTACTTTTTGGGGTTGTGTGTGATGTACCAGGGATTAAAGTCAGGGGTCCTCAACCACTGAGCCACATCCCCAGCCCTATTTTGTGTTTTATTTAGAGACAGGGTCTCACTGAGCTGATTAGTACCTCACTTTTGCTGAGGCTGTCTTTGAACTTGTCATCCTCCTGCCCCTCAGGTTCCCAAGCTCCTGGGATCTATAGTCCTTTAGCAGGCACCACCACTACTTTTGCTCTTAATTATGGAGAGAGAGAGTTTTGAAATCCCAACTATAATTTTGGATTTGCTTATTTTTTTTTTAATTTTAACTATACATTGTGCTTAAGAATGGGATTGATTTTCACTCTGGCTCAAGGTCTTTAGGCTATTGCTGGGTAGTAATTTTCACCATTATACAGCTATGCTTTGGATATCTGTTCTACATTCATTAGTAAATTATTCCAGGTATACAGAAAGCTCTCAAATAACTCTAAATTTGAAATTTTTCAATGAATAGGATGAAATTTTAATTTGAAAACGAGACTGTATTAATAGCTAAAAGTAATCAAAAGTTAAAATGGACTTGAGCTGTTACTAGGAAATCTATCACTTTGGTTATATTTTTAACACATTTTTAACACATTTTTAAGAGCCTAGTGAGCTAGTATTTCTCACTAAAACAATTGCAAATGGTTTAAAAAATCATCAGCTTTAAAGTGTTTAAAGTTAAGCCACCTCAGGTTTTGTCTAAATACTTACAGAAACTTGAACTGAGTTAAAGTTTGCATGGAGACAACATGGTAAAATTGAACTCTGAAGTCACTTTGCCCTTCCTCAAAGGCAAAGCTCTCAACCACTTCAGTATCTTCACTATTTAAAATCGGGATATCCTTTAAATGGCCACCACTTTCTAACAGTGTATAAAAATGCCTTACGTTACCTTAACTGAGAACCATTCCTTACTTTTACAAGGTGACCCTCGTCTAATTCCATAAACTATTGAGCAACTGTCTGATAATCTGTGGGTTCTCTGCCATTTTCTCATAGGAGGAAAATCAGCTGATCTTGTCAATATGGACATTCAATATAAATGACTACTATTATAAATATAAATGCTACTATTTGGCTTAACATTGGTCCCTGGAATCATTGTGAAAGGTGAATTCATTTTTAGTGAAATTATAAAAATCAAATATTTGTGTATCCCCAAAATCCATACATTGAAACCTATTCTCCCAATGTGATGGCATTTAGAGATGGACTTTTGGAACTTGAGTGGGTCATGCTAGCTAGCCCTCTATCTACCATGTGGAAACATAGTGAGAAGGTCATCTATGAGAAAGTGGAACCTCGTCAGATAGCAAATCTATTGGTACCTTGATCTTGGGCTTCCTGTCCTCTAGAACTATGAGAAATGTTTCTGTTGTCATAAGCTACTCAATTTATGGTATTTTTTTTCCCCAAACCATACTGTTGGTGAAGGATCATGAAGTTTTTAAACAATAGCAGTTATAAAAGCATGACAGAGATAAAAAGATAAAAATGAATGAAGCCATCAGGATGCAGGCTAAGTCAAATGTTAAGATAATATAAAGTCACATGTAAGATTAGTACACAAAATATATGCCATGGTGTCACAAGCCATCCATGGGCTGTGTGTGTGAGCTATGCACATTTGAGCGATATGAGGGGACTGGTTTGTCGTTGTGCACTGATTGGGCTGTGTGATGTAAGAGTGCCTTTCCTCTTCCTCTGCCTGTGATCCCACACAGCACTGAGATGGGTGTGACTTGTCAAGATATCAATCAATCTGCAGACCACAAGATATCACAAAGCAAGATTCCACCTTTTGAAACTCTATTCCTTGCCTTATTTGGGTGGCATATTCTATCCAATGTCTCTTCCCTAATAAATAGAAGGTTTCTGGGTGTGTTCTCTCTCTTGCTTTCCAGTGTGGAAAAGGACCTTTAAGGTTGCAGAACTGACCTGCCCTTATTCTTAGAAACTCATGTTTGTGTTTTGCATGATTTCTTCCCTGTTTTATCATAGGATATGATATATTTCTAGAAATACGATTTAAATTTGATTCTGTGCTTCTTAAAAAGAAAACCAAGGTGGGGAAACATGATAAAATAAAGATTCATAAGTTTCTTTTTCTTTGTCCCTTTCTGAAATAACTCAAATAATATAAAACTGATTATTATAGAAAAATAAGAAAATGAATTACAGCTCTTTAGTAAATCATGTATGTTCCTCTGTCCAGAACTAATCAGTTAGCATTTCAATGTGAAATGTACAATGTGCCTTGTACAATATTAGTCTCCAAACTTTCATTTATATACATATATTACAAATTGAATCATATTTCTCACATTCTTTTAACTTACTAATATTTTGTGATAATTTTTCTAGTAGATATTATTTTACTGACTATAATCAAAAATAGAGGTATCAGTATTTTTAACATTATAATTCTATTTGACTCAGGTAAAAACTTTTCTATTTTATACAATGCTATGGTGATGTCATGAGGGGGCAAAATTGCAAAGTATGCAGTAGAGGGGAGAGATAAAGAAAGTCCACGTGCTTCTGCCCCTGTTCAATGCTTTATTCACTCAAATTACTTAATGCAATTTCACTCTATAGGTTCTTAATCAAGAAAATGACAATCCTTAATGCCAGGCACTGTAATAGATATAATCCACTCACAGAAAACAATACTAGATTAATTAATTTACTGAAAACAATTCTAGATTAATTCTAAGCCCTGCAAAACACACTTAATCATGACAGGCTAATGACAGACATTCCCTCTGCAGGATAAGTTCAAAAGTCTTTAGCCTTAGGTTTTTTTTTTTTTTATTGATTGTTCAAAACATTACAGAGCTCATGATATATCATCTTTCATACATTTGACTCAATTGGGTTTTGAACTCCCTTTTTTACCCCAAATACAGATTGCAGAATCACATCTGTTACAAGTCCAGCAGATGCACACTCACTCAGACCGTGGTGATTAGGTCCGGAACCAAGACAGGCTTTTCCTGGTGTGGAGTGGACAACCGGTTGAGGAGAGGGTCGTAGGGAGAAGCTGCTGCTCTCACTAAGGTTCAGATGAGGCAATGAGGCAGTAGTGTTTGAGAGCGGTGAGGATCACGCAGAGGATTAGGAAACAATGACAAGTGATGGGATGGCAGGTCCTCATCAGGCCCTCCAGCTGGAGTGCATCCTTGTTTCAGCTGGCTGAATCCCTGTTCATCAGCTCTATTATCTATACTAAATTTGGGGGCTTTTGACCCCCCCCCCGCATCCTTATCAGCTACCAATAGATTTCTCCATGGCATCATTTACCTGGGGTCAGAAACATCTGGTCTGGTGGTCTCCACCCTGATCTTCTCACCTTTCCCTCTTATCAGGCCAGGACAGCCTGCCAGAGGCTTCACTCTGTTTATCAGGGTGAGGGGAAGTAACTTGTCTGCGGCCATACTGGAGGGCTCTGTGGGTGTGCCTGGTGAGACTGCAGGTTTCAAATTGGAGTTTTTAAAATGGAAGGCCATCCTCACAGGTGAACATCCTTTTGCATCTTTAAACACTTGTCAATAATCTCCCTGAATAAAATTTAAAAAGTGGATTATCTAGAGCTAGATAAGATTGATGAAAATTTTTGTTTTTGAGCTGAGTTTTCAAGAATGAGATTTCATCCAATGAAAAATCAGAAGTAGATTTAATAATACATTTTCTAAAAGTAAGTCAAATGTGACATTTGTGATACAAGGCTCAATTTGTGAGTGTCTTTTAATGAGGACTAGTCACACTTGTTATGCCTGTTGAGTCTGAATCTGCAAGTCTGGGTCATTTTCCCAGGTTGTTATCTATGGCTTGGCCTAGTTAAAAACCAGATAATGTGGCTTATTTTTTTCTTTACTTATGGATCAATTTATTTAAGATATTTATTGAGTAGTGAATACACATAAAAAACTCAGGTAGGCCAGTGGATATACTAATAAGGTACATGCAGGAAATAACATAATGAAGGACACCATGCTGAAAACCTCCACAAGTATTTGAGTCTTGTTTGCTGTGCTTTTGTTGCTGCAGATTTTCTGAATCAGAATATTTTGATACAAGGCAGGCATGTTTTAAAATAGGCCAATATGCTAAAAGTCAGCGATTTAAGGTACTGTACTTTCTGTGCTATCTCATTCAGTGTCTGTGAAAACACTTT
Source organism: Urocitellus parryii (assembly GCF_045843805.1). Taxonomy (NCBI): domain Eukaryota; kingdom Metazoa; phylum Chordata; class Mammalia; order Rodentia; family Sciuridae; genus Urocitellus; species Urocitellus parryii. The sequence goes on from NC_135536.1 coordinate 56,635,458, forward strand.
AACCTTTATTTTGGGTTTAATTATAAAGTTGGCTTAGAGTTTTCTTGTGTAATTTATTCCCGAGGCTATCCAGGATTTCTGTTTTTTTAATAGCAATGAAAGGATATTTAGGACAATGTTCCTAAGTAGGGTTTCAGACTTACTTCTTGAAATTTTCAGAGTACCAGCCTGAGTCATGTGTATGAGTCCACCAGTAAAGCTGCTGTAGCTGTAGGGAGGGAAAATGAGAAGCAATGAGAACTTGAAGGTAGAAGGGAGCCAGATTACACATGCCTTGGTAAGGAGTTATCTTGTGAAATTGTCTGTCATTGCATTTAAATACTTAGCTCAAAAATCTTTTTTTTCTTTATAATCTTATCCAAGACTATACTAGTTTCCTTTCTTGGAATTTCTATTAACTTTTCATCAGAATATTTAGCCCTTAACATATATATTTTGTTTCCTACACTTCTGTTATGTTACTCTTGTCTCAATAAGAAATATTTTGAGGGCAAGTTCTGTATTAAGTATAATTTTGCCTACTGTAGTACTGGACCCAGAGTAGATCCTCTGCCAACATTGGTTGATTATTCAGAGTTCCCGAGAGGTTGGGGTGGAAAGAGAGCAAAGAGAAAAAAAATTGGGGTGACTAGAAAATACGTGTCATTACCATTGAGAAAATGAAGAAATTCACTTAAAGACTGGGAAAATTAAACAATTTCAAATTGTTTTCTTGTAATTTCTTGTAATGGCGATGTATTTTCTTATAATTTCAAACCATGTTTTAGTCAGTCATGTGTTTATCAGTTTTTGTTTTAAAATGCATCTGTCATTAGTTTGTTAACTCAGGAAGAAAAGTCTATATTATCTTTCTTCTCTGTATCCTGATTTAATATTCATTCTTGTCAAATAGTTTGGTCACGGCTCAGATGTTACTGTGAAATTGGAGAGAGTACAGCATTGTTCCGCTGTGCTTTTGAAAAAAAAAAACTGCTGTATCTTTTATATTAGGTAAATAGACACAGTTCTAAAAGGGGATATACATTTCTATTCTAATTCTTTTCATGCTGATGATACATAAAGCATGTCCTGAGAGCCAAGAATGAACAAGAACTGCTTCTTAAAGAAGAAAGGATACAGCAAGATAAAGACATCAAAGCTATTGCCATTACATTTTATCCTGAAAGAAACAAGAAATTACCAGGAAGGATGAGAGCTTAAGGGAAAGGGGTTACTGTTACAAATCCTACTGAGAATTTCAGTAGGGAGCAGGAAATTTTCATGGGGAGGAGATATATCTATCCAACAGACAAGAAGGTCTATGAAATTTTCTACTTAATGCGAACAAAAGGCAGGGACTTTGATACACCTACCACTTACTCGGTGTTTCAAATTTCTATAGGGAAACACATCTAAAAAATGCATAAAGTGAAAAACGTCTAGTGTCAGATTTTGAAAAACTTAAAGGTGCTTTCAAGATTTCGTGAAGCATAGTTTCAAATTCACTGTGAACTCATTGAGAACCGGCTACACAGAGAACCAAAACTGGCATTAACCAGCATCAGTAGATTGTTAGGTCTGAAGTTTCCCGTGGTGCCAAGCAGTGGTGAAGAATTTCTTGTTATTGTGTAATATTGCTTTGGTTCAACAAGTACTTTAAAGCTCCCATTGTCTGCAAGTCACTGTACTAGGGAAAGCAGAGAATTCAAAGGATTTTGAAGGAATTATCCTGGCCTTAGAGAGAAAATGGTCTTGCTGATGTCTTCAAGAATGCTTATCAAAACTAATTTAAACAAAGTCAGTGGCTTACAACAAGAACTAAAATATCATATTGTTTTCCCTTTGAGAAATATTGTATTGTGGCTGGTTTCTCTTTTGCACCCTCAAGTGTGAAAATTGCTCACTCTCAAGTCCTTTCCTAGTCACTCTTTATCCATGTAGCACTTAAATACCTTTTGTGATAGTTTGGTTTTGAATGTCCCTCAAAGGTTTATTTATTAAAGGCTGATCTTCAGTGTGGCACTATTGGGAGGTGGTAGAACTTTTAAGAGGCCCAGTGGGAGATTTCAGGTTATCATATGCATACCTTTGAAGAGGATTATGGGACTCTGTCCTTCCCCTCTTTTTTTGTGCTTCCCAGCCACGAGGTGAGTGGTTTTGTTCTACCACATTCCTGCCATGATGTGCTGCCATAAGGCCAAAGCCATGGGGCCAACCAATCATGAACTGAAACCTCTAGAACTATAAGCAAGCCAAGAGAAACCTTTGTCTTCATAAGTTGATTATCTCAGATACTTGTTATAGTGAAGGTAAACTGATTAATACATTATTGTTTATCTTTGTCTTCCCTTACTAGAGTATAGGTTATAGGAAATAAGTTATAGGAAAGGAGTTATAAAGGAAGGACTTTCTGTTTCTGTCTAACTATTCTAGCCCTAGTTATTATAAGTTTGCCACACACATGAGACATTGAAAATTTTTGATTGCTTGAATGTATTTATTTATATAAATAATAATGACAAGTCCTGTGCTGACTAAACTGTAGTTCTATGGAAAAGGGACTCAAATAGGAATTAAATGTTTCTTTCATTGATGACATTTAATTTCAACATACTTCCTTTAGATCTATAAAAATTTTGAATATTATAGTACAGTTACTGTAAAATTATAGTTACAGAACAATTAACACATTCAGGAAAGTTCTACTCAGGCTCAATTTTTTGTACCTCTTTATAAACTTTAATTATGATTATAATTATTGTTGGGGAGAACATATAACAGCAGCAGCATCCCAGAGGAAAACCCCAGCATGGCATCTACCGACCCTCTTTCTCCTCTTTGTTTCTTTCACTGGCGAGAAACGTTCCCGCCAGCGCCAGTGTTCCAACCTTGCTGGTGGGAAGCCTTAGCCCCAATAAGAATTAACTTCTTGGGCTCCAGAACTAACATATGGAAGAGCTTGCCAATAAACGGGCGACCTGTTATCTACCTCAGCCCTGCGACCTCTCCTTAGACCTATGTAAACACACAGCCTTTGGTAATAAAGTGGAACCTCTTTGGTGATCTGTGTCGTGTGGTGCGGCATCTTCGTCTTCCAGTCTTACCATTATGTATTTTAATGATTACCTAATGCCCTAAAAATAAAAATGCATTTGAGGTTTTAAAATCATGAATCTCACACTTCACATTAGGAAACAAGTTACTACTAATCTAAAGATTACTTATACTTGATGTCCAAAGACTACATTTCAGTTTTAGAGTCATACACTCACAATTTCAAGCTGGACTTTGTGCAACTGTGTTTTGTTTTCTAACCTTTATATACACACATCTTCTGTGATTTCTCCAAGTGGAAAGATAGATTTCTTTGATATCACCTGGTAGTTGGTGCAGTGTAAGACAAAGTTTTTCCTAAATAACTTCAGTAGAATTCATTTTTTTTTTAAATTCATCTGTTGGTGATTAACTGACAGACCTAAGATAATAGAAATATACAATTCTTTTCCAGATTGCATATTTCATTGATGGAGTCTTTATGATGAACTTTTGAACTTTTTACTGTAAATTAGCCACTCTTGCACTAAAAAAAAAGAATGAGGGGAAAGTTTAAATGGAGTGGAAAGTATTGTTTATGAATTTTAAGATATTACAATTATTCGTATCTCCTGTTACAATGGATTCACTGAGGTCAGGAAAGGAATTAAGATTTTTACCCAATACAGTTTAATTAAATAAACTGTTATAGTTTGGATGTGAGGTATCCTCCAAAAGCTCCTATGAGGGACAATGCAAAAAGGTTTAGAGGAGAAATGACTGTGCTCTAGGAGCCTTAATCCAATCAACAAATCAGTCCTGTGATGGGATTAACTGAGTGGGGGCTGATGGCAGGTAGGGTGTGGCTAGAGGTGGTAGGTCATTGGGAGTGTGCCTTTTCGGTGTATGTTTTATATTTTATGAGTGGAACTTGCTCTCTCTGCTGCCTGATTATCATATGAACCGCTCTTCTTCCATGCTGTTCTGCCTCACCTGGAGCCCCAGGGAATGGAGCCAGCTCTCTATGGACTAAAACCACAAGCACCTGAAGAAACTTTTCCTCTTCTACAATTGTTCTTGTCAGGTCTTGAAGTCACAGCAGGAAGAAAAAAAAGTTGACTAAAACATAAACATTATTAAAGTATCCCATGTTAATTATAATAAATCTTTATTCACTAATTTAGCAAATATTTGAATTTCTTCAATGATGTCTACCAGATATCCTACTTTGTAAATCTACCATGGGCAAATTTAAATAGGGATGTTTTATTTCTTTCAATTAGTATTTTGCCATCAACCATGGCTTTTAAAGCACAGAATGGACCACCTGAATATCAAAATTGAAGACAGTTCTCAAAGAGCCCCTGCCAATTTTCGTTTGCCTTGTTGTGCCTTGGAGAACAAAGATTTAGATAGAATTTTTGCTTGCTCTTAGGTAAGGGATTTATATTTAAAATACTTGGAATTTCTTTAATGGTTATAGCCCTCTCTGCATAACAAAATAGTGAATACAGTAGGTTCTAGACATGTATAGTTTTCATTTATAGATTCAAGATTCATAGTTTCAACAGTTTCCAGTGAGGCAGAAAATACTCATTATTTTTTTTTCCCCTCAGAGTAGGAATTGAACACAGGGGTACTCTATCAATGAGCCACATCTCCAGCCCTTTTTATTTTGAGACAGGGTCTCACTAAGTTGCTGAGGGTCTAGCTCAACTGCTAAGCCTGGCCTCAAACTTTTGATCCTCTTGCCACAGTTTCCTGTGTAACTGGGATTGTAGGCATGCACCACCACACCTGCCTCAGTGCTCAGTCTAAATTTTTTTTTCTTTTTCTTTTTGGTACTGGGGACTGAACCCAGGAGTACTTTACCACTGTAGGCTCAGTATTTTTAATGAAAGAATTTGAGTCAGATTCTCTCTCATACTAGTACCTGAAGAGAATTGCTCAGGTAGTGAGTTTGTCTAGATAGCTCTCAGATTCATTTTTTGTCCTTCTGTCTTTTAAAATAAAACAAGTTTGCTCATTTCATGAATATTGTCTATTAACTAAAGGAGAAAATGATGCCAAAATTGGAATAGACGAACCGTGATGTAGGATATGCCCAGGTAATCATGAGTGGTTGGAAACATCATGATTCAGAAAGGAGTCTGCATAATATATAAATCACAGGTTTAGAGATTTACTAAGAACTCAGCACACTTTTACATAATTACCCCAAACCTATTGTTTAAAAACTGTTTTTTTTCATCTTGCTAATATTAAATCCTAAATACTTTAGTTAAGTATTTTGTATTTTAATGTATATGTGTTGTTATACTATGAGGATGGTTATTCATAGTGTGAAACACTTACTATTGATTTGTTTATTAGTTATATAAGTAGCTTCTTTGAAATGATGAAGTTTTATTATAAGTATTTGACTGCATTTACATTTAGTCAATAAGCTATTTAAAAATCTTTTCATTTCTACTTCTGATCATACCATAGTGTGAGATTTCACAGCTGTGGTAACATTTGCAGCAGTAGACTTAACTGACGGTGTAGGAAGAAGAGTAAAAATTTTTGAGGAGATATTTATTGAGTTCTTACTACGCTTCATCCCCATGTGAAGATGGCACTAGAAAGTCTTTTATAATTAACCTTTTGGTAGCTCACAATTGTGTTAGGAAAGGAGTACATCAGACAATTAGAAATAGGCCAGGAGGAATTATCACCTGAGTAAAACAAAGTACCAAACTATATGACAAAGACAATAAAGACACTTTGTTCAGGGCACAAAGGGCTTAACAGAAGAGGTGAACATGAGAACAGATCTTGCATGTTTGGTTCTTCTCTGTAACTCAAAAAAAAAAAAAAAAGGGGAGTAAAGCAAATAGTTCATAAAATCCATAAGCAAACTGTGAGTTCAGGAATAGTGTGGTTTTGTAAGAAACTGAAGAGGTCATCTAGGCTGAAGAGAGAGGCCCAGTGGAGCCCAACAGACTTTCAGGGGTCTTATGTGTCTGACCTGCCATCATATCCATGTCCAGAAAGATGTGTGGACTTGATCTGTTGTGCAATGGGAAGTGCTTGGTTTCTGAGTGTAGGACACTTATGGTCCTGAGAATTTTTTGTCCCACAACATATGTGCAAATGACTTTAAATAAATCCACATGTGTATTTACTATGATCCAAATAAATATTTAGAATAAGACAAGAAATTCCAAGTTTGCATACTATTTAATGTGATTTTTTGGTGTTCTAGTATCTTTAAATACTTCTGAGGTAGGGTACAGTCAAGTCTAAAAATACTTTTCTTTTTAAAAGAACATATGCTAAAATTAGAACTTTTGGATTAAAAGATAACTATTTACAATTTGGATAAAAATGTGCAGTTTTACAGTATTATCAGAGAACACAAAATATTGACCATATAACTGTAAAATTTAAGCTTGACATAGTCTCTATATTTTGAATGGGAAGTGTTTTATTGCTATTTGGATGTATATATTTAAACAATAGCATGAACACTGCCTATAGCACTATGAGTAAAAATGAAATGGGGGTTCCAGCCAGTATTTACATATTTAATATAAGATTTTCCCCATTATCTGGTTAACTTAAGAAAACTCTGGCAATTTAATATATTTAATTTATAAAATACTTTTTTGGGGGAAGTCCTAAAGAAGGAACTCTTTGAAGATAGTAATATTAAATATCAGAACTCTAGTAAATAGAGTTCTGAAAAAAATTACTCTGAAAAAAATTAAATCTAGGACAAAAGTTGAGAAGAATACTTGTCAGTTGGCAAGATTATATAAGGACTGGAGAAGAGTTTTAGAGGACACAGTCTTTGTCCCTACTCCCTATAGGGTATCCCTTATGTTCTAAAATCTCTGTGTGGTAGAAAGTCATTTGAATATTGCTTTATAATACTTCATAAATAGTGTCCAAAGGATTTGTTTATTTTATTATGTCTTCAGCATGTTTTCAAGAAATATTTAGTGATATGAGAAAAATGATAATATAGGAATAGAAAATAGAAACAAAATTGTAAATACGGTAGCATTTCCATTCTGTAATTAAATTAAGCAGACAAGTAAAAATGAATTTTAGGGAATACATCATGATGCTTTTGGGGGGGGCGTTAAATTACAATGTTTAAAACTTTCTCTGTACGAATGTGTATTTTTCAAATTCTTAACACTGACTATTTATTCTTTCATACTGCGGGAAAAATATAAACTACTTAAAAGTCTTGGATCTTATTTTTTAATTAAAGTTTTGGTATTTTTCTTACAGATTTTTATGAACTTTCTGCATATGAAAAAAAATAATCCTTGCATGCTGTAGTAGTTTTGTATTATTATGTGTTATGTTCTTAACTTATAGTAGTTCAATTTATGATTTTGCAACTTTCCCATGATGTGAAAGCCATATAAATTGTGTAGACACCTGACTTCAAATTTTGAATTTTGATATCTTTTCTGATGGGGATATGTGATTCTATTTTTCTCCCTCTTTCTCTCCATGCTGAGCAGCTGCAGGGAGCCGCAACTCCACGTCGGCCGTGTGAATACCAGGTAAACAGCTCATACTCTACAGTGCACTGTGTTGCCAGCATTTTTGGGATACAAGTTTTTGATAAATTATATGAGCTATTCAATACTTTATTATAATTTAGGATTTGTGTTAGATGATTTTGCCTAACCTTAGGCTAATGTAAGTGTTCTGAACAAGTTCAAAGCAGGTGAGGCTAAGATAAACTATGTTACAATTTAACATATAACGGTTTATTAGGATGTAACTCCATCAAAAGATGAGCATTTGTAGTCTTAACCTGAATAATGAATCTTTGGAGAAAGTTCAGGAGTTTGCTGCACCCATTCTTGATTGTAATGCAATGGTGACAAATTTTCTGTTATGGCTGATATTAATGAAAATGTAGGTTTGTTTTAGTAAATTCATGATTTTTATCTGAAAATGATTAATACATATATGATTAATACATTAAAATTATGACAAAGGCTGCCAATTTAACTACATGTACGAGGGATGAAGAAAATTCTGTTTTTACATTGTTATTATTCAGCATGTAATCATCCGTCTTCAACTGGTGGAAGGAAAAAGTTTGAAATTCAGGTTGTTGCTTGCTTTATCTAAAAGTTTCAAGATACAGTTTTGGTTCATTTTAATGGGTGAATGCTAGAACCTGGCTGGCTAGGTAATTTTATTTTTCTTGGAGGCCTAGTTATCTATTCCCTGAGGATTGGTTGGCTCTGAGTATAATGTTTATGAAACATGCAAGAGGTTGTTAACAGAAAAAAAAGCTTAAAAATGTGAACTCTTATGTGCTCTGCTGAACAAATTTTTAAAAAGATACAATGACCTGAGAGTGAAATTGGATAGCTCTAGGACTATTTAAAAGAGAAAACAAAACAAACCTTATTGTTGAGCTGTTACCGAATTTCTGCAGTGAACTTAAAATGTCTTCAAATGTATTTTTAATGTCTTCATGATTTGCATTTGTTTTGGGGACTTGGAGGATAGCGGAGACACATCTAAAAAAATAGTCAACTACAATAGTCTATTTAATATGCTATAAATATTCTTTTGGGAGTGGGAATGGAAAAGTGGACACATTTTGAGTTCCAATTCATTCTATAGTCACTCATCACTTAAAAAAGATACATTCTGAGAAATGTGTCTTGTGATTTCATTACTATTGGTAAATCATAGAGTATAGTCACAAACTAAGACAGTTTTGGTGTCACTAAGTAATACAAATTTATGAAACAACTATCAAAATACCATTATGTGGCATATGACTGCTTTATGAGAAAAGGTATATTGTATACTTTGGTGCTGTTATGTAATTGGTAATGTCAAAAAAGCTAGGGGATAGTAGAATGAAGTGGACATCATTACCCTATATATACATATGATTATACGACCTGCGTGATACAACATCATGTACAACCGGAAGAATGAGAAGTTATATTCCATTTATGTATGATGTGTCAAAATGCATTCTACTGTCATGTATAACTAATTAGAACATAAGAAAAAAAGCTAGGGAATATGAGTTCAGATTATGCTTTATGATTACTGTTTTAAATGCTCCTAGAAAATAGTGTGATGGACAGAACATCAAATTTTATCTTTTTAGGTTGTGTGACATTGTCTATGTCATGTATTTTCACAATTTTATTTAATTTTTGTCTGTAAAATGATATTGCTATGTATTTACAGGGGTAATTGTAAAGATTAAATAAGGTGTATAAAATGCCTAGGATAGTACACAATGTTTTTTATAGACTGAGTAAATAGAATTTTATACAGATGTTTGTGTGTCTGTTTGTAAGTGGGTTCCATGGACCTCTGGGGGATAATGAACATTCTTTTGTGTCTTGACTTATGGGAGATTTCCATTTCGAGGATTTCCTAGATTCTATGCAAAATTTTACTTGTATGTTTATTTCTGAAGAGAGTATATAACTTTCATATAAACCTTTCTATTAAAGCCCTTGGTTATATAAACATATGTTAAAATTTGTTTGATTTAACAGCTAATATATCATATTGTCTGGATTAATAATTTAATTGTAGACAACTTAATGGAATGACTAAACAAATTGGAAGTCAGAGAATGTAGGCCTGCCTGATAGTGGTAAAAAAACTGAAACAGAAAATATTTGGAAAGTGAGACATTTATTATTGAGTTGTTTTTCATGTTAAGAATATAGTATACTTTTAACCAAATTGTTTTCAGTTTTGAATTAAATTGGTTGCTGTGTAAAATCATAAGGAATAAGACCTTTGCTACAGATGTGAGAATAATGAGAATCTTTAACATTTCAGCTTACATGTATATAATGTGAAATTTATTTATAAAATATTTAATCTTGCATAGTGCTAATGTAAAAGAAAAGGCTTCTTTTCCTAAACCCTTTAAATTTGGATCTTTGATTCTTTGATTTTTAGAAATGATATTTAAGTAACATGTAACATACAATACCTCTCATGCCTTAGGATTTTGAAGAATAACTAACTGTATGCTATCCTGATTTTTTTTATTCATTTTTTATTATTAGTTGTTAAAAACATTACAAAGCTCTTGACATATCATATTTCATACATTTTATTCAAGCAGATTATGAACTCCCATTTTTACCCCGTATACATATTACAGATTCACATTGGTTACACATCCACTATTTCGATTTTGAATGAGAGAATTTGACTCATAATTTAACCTTTCCTGTTTCATTTGTACATTTCCTTTAAAAATGTAAATAATCAAGGGTAAAATTTTTAAAAAACTATTATTAAGAGGTAACCTAATTTTCTTTTAACAATTATGAGACAAAGCTACTCTATGACTTTACCTTTGTAAGTAATTTCTGTGATATTTTTGAGGGTAGATTATTAACCCAGAGACATGAAGCTGAAGCATATGGCAGGAATTCAATTGCAAACTGAAGTTCTATCAAACTTCATAGGATAATTTGTTACTTCAAAGTGAATAATTAAAAAAATGCTTGTCATTTTTAATATATCATAAATTATAATGTTAATTGTTCATTTGTGGCCATATTCTTATTTTTACTTTTTATCAGGGACTTACTATACACCAGGTGTTAGTATTGAGTGTTTCACATGCATAAATGTATTTAATCTTGATAATAATCATGTATTTTCCCATTTTACAAATGGGGCAACTGAAAGATGTTTTTATTCATCTGTCATTAAGTATTATTGAGGACACACTATGGTACATGCACTGCTTTGGCTTTGAGGATAAAATAATGAACAAAATAATAGCTCAGCTATCATGGAGCTTATATTGGGGAGAGAACAAATAAATATAATGTTAGAACTATCAAGACAATATAAAGAAGAGTAAGGGGAGGGGGCCTGGGGATTCTAGTTTAGAGAGTAAAATTGTTGAAGACCTCTAACATTATGTAACTGTTCAACTTGAATAGAAAGAGGGATCCAGGACGGTATTTTGAGAAGAGTAATCTAGATAGAGGGAGTAAAACAAAGGCTAAGGTTGTGAGGTAGTAGTATGCTGAGGCAGGAAGAAAGCCATGCCTGAGGGTGAGAGTACAGGAAACAAGTCCAAGAGGGAGCTGAGTATTAGGAAGGCACTAGAAGGAGTGAGTGAGTCACATCAGACCTCTTTAGGCTTTGGTGAAGCTTTTGCTTAGATTCTGAATGTGACGAAACCCACTGGAAGAGTTTGAGCAGAACACTGACATGTTCTAGTGTATATTTAAAAAGCATTCTAGTTGACTTCAAGTAAGGCAATGGTCAAAATAGAGAGCCTGTTAAGGCGAATCTCAACAGTATAGCCAAAAGACCAGATTGATAATATTGAAAGATGAAAAGAGGCTGGATGCTGTCCTTTATTTTTGAATATATATAGCAAGGTTGAAGTCAAAGAGGAATCCAATGTCTTTTGATCTGGGTATCTAGACGAATGAAATGACAATTTTTTTAAAGAAGACTGGGGAATTAACATGTTTGGGGTAGAATTAGATCAGGACTTTTGTTCATAGTATGGCAAGTGTGGAATTGTGTTATTCAAGTGGAGCTATCAAGTTAGCAGTTGAAAATAGATTCTGGGGTCCAGAGAAAAGAACATACTTAAAGCCATGGGACTGGATAAAATTACTCAGGGAGTGTGTGTAAATACCCAAGAGGAATCGGGAGAAGATGAAGAGAATCTAGCAAGATACTGAGAAGTTACAGTCAGTGAGGAAGTAGAAGCTCCCTAATGGAGAGTGGTACCTCTAACCCCAAGGACAAACGAAGAAAGTATCCCTAACCCCAAGGACAAATGAAGAAAGTATCTTAGAGAAGAGGAAGTAGTTAAGAGGTAGAGTCCTATGAAAAACAAGGATTAAAATTTATGTTTGGCCATGTGGATTTCATTGCTAACTTTCACAAGATAGTGGAAGGATGAAGTTATTTTTGGTGGCTTCTTTTTTTCCCTGTAAAATAAAAAATAAAGAAATTAAACTAGAGATAGGACTGAGAGGAGGGGAATGTGATTTTGAATGTTATCAAAACCATTGACTTGGCGTATTTTGCAAGATGAAGAAGGTGTGGATAATGCTGGACCATAAAATATAAACAGGGCAAGGATGAAAAAAGATATTATGAGGGGGAGGATGGGGGAAAAATAAAAGATATCAATAGACTAGACATCCCAAAGAAGTAAAAAACTGTTGGAACTGGAGAAAATCTAACAATATCCTAGTTGGAGAGTGGGATATCAGAAACTGAGATTATGGTGTGAGTGTTGTTTTTGGCAACAACACATCGTAATTACAAGTCTAACACCATGGCTTGCAAAGGGTAGTTGCTGAACCATCATGTGGGAACTTGCTCAGAAATGTATATTCTCAGACCTACTGAGTCCTTAAACCTTTATTTTTAACAAGCCTCTAGGTGGCATGGTGCTAACTAACGTTTGAGAACTGCTATTCTAATGTATGATCATGGAGTATGTGGCATGAGTGAGATCTCATACAAAATAATTGTAGGTAAAGAAGTCAAGAAACTTTGAGGATAATGAAATCTTAAAGAACTATGTCAGGAGTAGTGGTAAGGAGAGTAAAAATGAGTCAGACAGGGGTTAAATCTTCAGGAAAGAGAAGGGGCGACCTGGAGACTATAAATTTCTGGAAGCAGGATAAATCTGAGAAGGATCCAGAGGGCTTTAGGAAAGGGATTACAAAAATATTTTTCAAATAGCAATGAAGAGCAAGGAGTTACCCTAATTCACATTAATGTCAGTGGTACTTGGGTATGAGAGAGAAAATAGCCCTACTTGAGCAAGCTACAAAAAAAGCTGGTCTTTTGGTGAGAGTTGGATTTTAGAGCAAGAGGTGGAGAAGCAAGAGGTGGTTTTGCTGAAGAGAGACAGGGAGTTTCCCAGGGAAAAGAGGAAGAGTATGTGGAGATGATAGAGAAAGGGAAAATGTGTCGATGAGGAGTTACATAGAACTGTGTCATAGGGACCACTGTTCAGAGGGCTTCTTGTGGCACAGAAGGCAAACTGATCTAATTATTGTAGGAGGCACCAATCAGAACTAATTAGGACCTCCTTCTAAGTCAGCAGTTCTCACTCTTGACTGCACATTAGAATCAGCTGGGGGAACTTTTAAAACTCTCCAATGCCCAAACTTCTCCCCAGACCAATTAAATCATAATCTCTGGGGGTGGACCCAGACATCAGCATGTTTTAAAGCTCCCAGGTGATTCCATGTGCAGCCAAGTTTGAGAGTTAGTTTTCTAATTTGTGAAGCCAAAAGAAGCAGCAAGAAATGTTGGCTCTGGAGCCTGGGATCTGCAGCATTGGACAGACAACCTCTGGCACTGTCTGCATATAAGGTATGAGTCTGTTCTCTTCTCCTCCTGGGTCAGATCATCTCATGAACTAAGGCCTATTAGAGAAGCAAACTCAATCACTCAAAACAGACAAATAAGGGTATTTGTACATATCAACTAGGAAAAAGTTAAAAAAAAGAGAAAGCTTCCTCCTCAGGAGCTGAACAATCACAGTTTTATGCTCTGTTCTGCAGGACAGCAGGTCAACCTTGAAATGGCAATTGATTATATATACATTGCTCTGAGTGTGCCTTAAGAACTTTTACTCTTTCAGAAGAACGTTAGGTGAAAGGTTCACAGCACAACTTTTCACGGTTAATTAGCAGTTAGAATCGCTTCAAGAAATCAAATAGGGAGGAGCAGATGGACTCACAGCTCACCTTGGGGCAGTAATTTGTATGTCCCAGCCATTAGTCTTGGCTGCTAACAACATTATCTAAAGGTAATGTGATCTTATATTTTTGCTTATTTTCCATTTAGTTACTAAATTATTTAACTCCAAAATCTAATTTCTGTTAACAAATACTAATTAAATGAATTATTTATGTCAGAGCTGTTTAATTTATAAAATGCTACCATCATAATCTCCTGGCATTAGTGTTATGCCATAAGACATACTTGATTGCTTTGTTTTAAATGTTCGACAATACTAATATGCTCTGGTAAGTGAAGAATTCATGCTTTGCAAATTGCGAAGAACGTATATTTGACTGACTTTCTCCATAAAATAAGTTCCAGAGTAAAGTTTTGCCTTAGATTTTAAAAGAATCATTTATTTTGAAACTTATCTCTTTTCAAATGGTCCTGTGTTTTGAACAAAACCGGTGGCAATATTTTAGAAAGCCAGCATTATTTTCCCTTTGTTGTGGGAGCAGTTAGTTTTGCTACATTTAAAAAATAAATTGTTATTCCACATACACTTATAGCACTCTGAAAAGATTTTTAAATCTTTTTTACTAGTGCCACAGCTTTGGGAAAATTAGATGTAGAAATGGCATCTGCAATAAACTCTTTTGCATGTTGTTGAATCTGTGGATCTAAATGACAATATAGACATGGAGACAGTAGTGATTCTTGTCACCTTTCTGCACATGGAAATGTGTGTTAGTTCTCTTTGAAAAGAAAGCCCTACTTAAATTTAACTTGTTATTATTTTCCCAGTTGGAGTGACAGAGAATGCTGGGTGACCTTTATGGGGTTACTTATTGTCTCTGTGAAAATTTCCTCCATCTGAAGTAGAGAAAATGCCTGCTGAGCTAAGAGCTATAGTAAAGACAATGCTTGTCAAACACTTTGTGCTATTTTTCAGAAAGAAGTCAACCATGATAAATACACTTTCAGGACAAGTTTTCTAAAATTCACCTTGTGCCTAACTTTTCCAAGCCCACCTACTCTTCATTAAACCATGTTGATTAATCAGAATTGGTTCTAGGCAAAACATTGCTATGAGCAGTTTCAATTTTGGCCTTGTCTTGCTGTGCTTCTCTTTACACCCAAAATATGCCTATAAATATCATTTTATATCTAGTCTAACATATGGGGCACTATCAGCCCCATCTCAAGTCTTTCTTTTTTATTTATTTTTGTTGTATTGGGAATTGAAGGTAGAGACTCACATATGGTAAGCAAGTGCTCTACCCCTGAGCCACATCCTCAGTAACCTTTAAATTAAAAACAATTTTAAAAAAACTTGTTTTGACTCTACCCCGAACCAATTGAATCAATTAAATTGAAGATGGTGCTTGCAGAATATTTAAGTTTAAATGTTCCTCAGATGATTCTAATTTACTGCCTGGGCTAAGTACTATTATCTTTTCTAGGCTAAGTACCACTATCATTTTATTTATTTACTTTTTAGTTGTAGATGAACACAATACCTTTATTTTATTTATTTTATTGTGGTGCTGAGAATTGAACCCAGTGCCTCACATGCACTAGGTAAGCACTCTACCACTGAACTACAACCCCAGCCCCCTAAATACCACTATCTTGAGACAAAATCATGGTTACTTAAGGGCACGATTTTAAAGAATTAAGAATTGGGTAAAGATAATTGTTGGTTAAAAATCCTTATAGGTTATTTATGAGTCTAGAACCAATGAAGTGGCATTGTCTCATCAACCTGAAGGGTGACAGTAACAAACCTAAGAATGCTATTTTCTATTGCTATGAAATTTCTCAGTGGTTATGAACCTTATTTTCTTTAATCTTAGGCATTGGGTTGTCTGTGATCATGTACGACATGTTGAAAGTATTATTTTCCCTATATTCACTAGCATAATGTCCAATGGTGTGAGACTAATTTTCTGATTTTAGGGAGGGTGGGAAGGGTTCCAAACTCATTTGACATTATGTCACAGTGAACATGTTCACTCACCATAACTTCAGGAGAGTTGCCTATTCTTCTTACATATCTGTCTTATATGTCTTATTACTTTGTGAATCACTGCTTGCTTGGACTTGGCTGCCTCTCTGTTCAGAGTGCTTAGGAGGGATGTTCTCATAACTAAGAATGCTTGGGATGTTGACCATTGCCATGGTGACATTGGGTTCGAAATTATTGTTTTCTAAGCTTACTGCTCTTTGGATATTGAACCAAGTATTAAAAAAAAAAAAAAGTAACTAAAATTAGTGGTTCCAGGTCCTGTATTCTTTTTTTTTTTTTTTTTTTTTTTTTTGGTGGCAGGAGGTACTAGGGATTGAACTCAGGGATACTCAACCACTGAGCCACCTCCCCAGCCTTTTATTTAGAGACAGAGGCTCACTGTATTATTTAGCACCTTACTTTTGCTGAGGCAAAAGATCCTCCTGCCTCAGCCTCCCCATCTGCTGGGATTATAGACATGCACCACTGCACCCACAGATCTTTGTATTCTTAAAGTAATACTTCACATTTATGTATATAGTGAGGCTAGAAGAACTTGGAGGAATGTTGTATGTGATAGAAATCAGTATTCCACTTTTAGTTTCAGTTTTTGGTCTCTTTTGAACTTGTTCATTGAATGTGGCTTTAATAAATGAAACCTAATTTATTGCTATTTATTTAATTTAGCAAAATGAAGAATTCTACCATATCAGTATTTGAGCATTTATCTCTTCTTCTAAACTATGGTTTAGAAGACATCTATGTTTTAAATTTCTTTTATGACCCTTCATCCTGCCCTATTGAAAGAAGAACTGTTATGACTCAGGGTCAAGAATATTTATTGATTAGTAGTATTAAGAGGGAAGCTTTTTGTACAATGCTGATTGAGGAGATTAAAAATCTCATTCATTTGGTGGCTCTTTGGTGGTTCTATGACTTACTCTTTTCCAGGTGTTTGTTTCAGTAAGATTGTCTAATGATGTTTCCTGGCAATGTAGGCATTGTGGATATTTTCTACCTGCTCTGGGAATGGTTGAGTTTGAAAAGCTTAAGTCAAATGTTCTATGCTTTGGGCAGGAGCTGTCTTCTGTTGCCTTTTTATGTTATCTCCATTAGCAAGGTAGAATATCCATAAT
Source organism: Urocitellus parryii (assembly GCF_045843805.1). Taxonomy (NCBI): domain Eukaryota; kingdom Metazoa; phylum Chordata; class Mammalia; order Rodentia; family Sciuridae; genus Urocitellus; species Urocitellus parryii. The sequence continues at coordinate 56,652,354 of NC_135536.1, forward strand.
CAAAGAATACTGTGGCTTTAAAGACTTAGTTGATTGCTTTGTCTTGCCTATTATAAATGAATAAGATCTGTGATTTATAAGTAGCTTGGCTCACTAGTTAAGTGGAGGGTAAGGGTATTATTCTCTGGCATTTTTTTTTTTAACAAAAATGACTCATTTAATCAAGGAACAATTGTTTGTTCTCCATAGCACTGAGAACTTGTTCAGATGGGCAGTGTTGTTTCCTTGACCCTTGATGAAATTCTAGCAGGTCCAAGACATTTCTTGTTTCTCTGGTCCATTTTAAGTCACAGGTTAGTTCAATTCATTAAGTTAAAGTCTTAGTCCATATGATATCCAGTATTTCAATCTTTATTGAAGATCATGACATTTTATTCCTCCACAGGAGGTCAGTTGCTCTCTTCCTTACCAACAACTTATAGCAGAGGGAATTTTCATAAAGAAAAAAGTAGTATGCTTAACTTTCCTTTGTTATCCTCCCCATAGCCCTATTATGTGACTGTTTGTGTCCACCCTACCCCCGCCAAGTCCATATGTTTAAATGAACCCCCAAGGTGATGATATTAGAAAGTTGGGGGTCTTTGGTGGGTGATTAGGCCATGAAGGTGAATATCTTATGGATGGGATTAGGGTCCTTAATAAAGAGCCTCCAGAGAGACATTTATTCCTACCTTGTGAGGACACAGCAGGAAAGTATTATTCTCTGAACCAAGAAGTAGGCTCTAGCCAAATATTGAATCTGTTGGTGCTTTCATCTTGGACTTACGAGCCTGCAGAACTATAAGAAATAAGTTTCTGTTTCTTATAAGTTCATGTTCATGGTGTTTTGTTACGGCAGCCCAAACAGACCAAGAATAGCCATCTTCTTATTTAATTCCTTCTCTCATTTGCTAGCTTCAACAAATGTAAATAGGTGGAGAGAAGAGAGAAAATGACATAAGACTGAGAAATGTCTTACTTGGGAGATACCTGGTGGTGTTATAAGCTGACTCCAGGGTCTGGTTTGTATTCCAGGTGTTTTGTACCATGTGCTTTTTTTTCTTTATGTCTATGGTTTTATTTTGTTTAGAAGATTTTCATCACTGGGAACTATAATACATACACTGAATTTATAAAAAGAGACTCCTAGAAAGTAGTTGGATCACTAAATGGAAGCTTTCTACGTCCTCGCATGAATTTTTTGAACCATATCATTCTCACACATCTCCTGCAGCATGCTTGCTATTGACTATGACATGTGACACGATTATGTTATGTCTATTGGTTGTGGCACAAGGAGAAATAAACTGTTAATACGTTAAGTGATTGATATTTTGGGGTTGTTTATTTTAGTTTTATTTAACTTAGTAAATCCATGTTTGATTGAAATTGGGTTCCAGTTTCTTCAGAATGATTAGAAGAAGTGTTCTCAGAATTGACAATGTATCATAATCAATGTCACTGGCAAGCTGGATTTTAAGATAAAAGTCTAGAGTTATTAAAAATGAAGGAATATGTGAACAGTATTTCTGGGTCATGAATTAAGATAATGATGCAAGGAATCGAAAGTTAGGAGCATGTGAAAAAGTTATTACATAAAACAGTGATAATGCCTAAGTACATCAGGAACACTTGAATATTTGTTAGAAATACAAACTATTAGGCCTCAAATCAGACTTACTATTTTTTAAAAAATCTCCATTTTCCACATAATTATATGTGAATAATAATGTTTTGGTGATTCAAAATGAAATAATATGTATAAAATACTTATAATAGTGTCTAGCATCTAATAGAGTCCCCATACACATTAGTCATTGCTAGTATGGAAATGCTTGAGTACACTAAAGCTTGAGAAGCACTGCAATAGAAATAGATCATATGGTATGATTACATTTTTGTAAGACATCCATATGGTTAAAAGCAGAAGAGTTGATTAAATTAATATATGATTACATAACTTCGAAAATGATGGTCTTATTTATCCTTGGAAAAGCTGCAATGGGTAAATTAATGTAGTCAAAATGATCACATCTTTTCATTTGTGTACAGGTCATGGTGACAATGGATCAACTGATATGTTGTTCCCCTTGTATCCCTTATACTGATTACCATATTTTATTGACAAGATAACTTTAATTTCAGTTTTAATTGAAACTAGAGTGGTTATTTAGCTGTCTCTCCAGAGATATTTGAAGGTATTAGTCTGGAATTCAGAGTTAGATAGGAAAGCAGAGTTGACTGTCAATCACACAGAAATTACTGAGGACATATGGTACTTGAAAGAATAGCCAGAGAGAATTTATAAGATGAGTTGAGAATAGGCTCAAGGATTAAACCTTGGAGATACCTATTTTTAAGATGAAGCTGATTGAATGGAAACAATAAAATAAAATAATTTGGGAAAACAGTCTTGAGAATGAGGAAGGGAAAAATTAAAGTATATCGTCCTGGAATCCAGAAAATGAACATTTTGTGAGAGCTGATGGCCAGGGCAAAGAAAATTTATTATATTGAAATGATAGTAAAGGTCTTTGCATTCTAACTGTGGGGTTCTTTCCTTAGACTTACATAGTCCCTTTCCTCTGTATATCACTGTGATTTTATCTTCCATTTCCAGTAAATAATGTTCTGTAATGTTTCATTCCTAAAAGATTCATTGAAGCATTATTGTTAACCAGAAACTATATATCCTAGGACACATAGGCTGATTTAAAATATTTGTTTTTATATAAGACTCCTAAGCACAAGAAATAAAATCAAGAATCAATAAATTGGATGGATTCAAACAAAAAGCTTTTTCTTAACAAAAGAAACGATCAATGAGGTGAAGAGAGAGCCTACATTTTGGGAGCAAATTTTTGCCACACACATGTCAGATAGAGCACTAATATCCAGGCTATATAAAGAACTAAAAAAACTTAACACCAAAAAAAGAAAAAAAAACAATCAATAAATGGGCTAAGAAGCTGAACAGACACATCTCAGAAGAAGATATACAATTCATCAACAAATATATGAAAAAATGCTCAACATCTCTAGTAATTAGAGAAATGCCAATCAAAACTACTCTAAGATTTCATCTCACTCCAGTCAGAATGGCAGTTATCAAGAATACAAACAATAATAAGTGTTGGCGAGGATGTGGGGGAAAAGGCACACTCATACATAGCTGGTGGGGCTGCAAATTGGTGCAACCAATCTGAAAAGCAGTATGGAGATTCCTTAGAACACTTGGAATTAAACTACCATTTAACCCAGCTATCCCACTCCTTGGTCTATACCCAAAGAACTTAAAATCAGTGTATTAAACTAACACAGTCACATCAATGTCTATAGGAGCTCAATTCACAATAGCTAAACTGTGAAACCAACCTAGATGCCCTTCAATAGATGACTGTGTATATTTCATATACATAATGGAATATTACTCAACATTAAAAAATAAAATCATGGCATTTGCAGATAAATGGATGAAGTTGGAGAATATCATGCTAAATGAAGTAAGCCAATCCCAAAAAATCAAAGGCCGAAGAATGTTCTTTCTGATAAATGGATGGTGATCCATAATTGGGAGGGGGGGATGGGAAAAATGAAGGAACTTTGATTGGGCAAAGGAGAGGGAGAGGAGTGGACCGGGGATGGGGGCAGGAAAGATGGTGGAAAGAGATGAACATCTTTACCCTAGATTTCTGTAAAAATGAATATTCAGGCCACTTGTTGCAAAAGTTTTCAATTTACTTCCTTTACATTTGGAATTTTCTTTCTTCATTAATCCTTTATTTCTATACCAAAGAAGCCTGCCTCTGTGTTTCAATCATCCAGTCACCTCTAATCTGATACTAAATATTATTAGTAATCATTCCTCTTGAATTTTTGGTTACTATCATAAACTCTTTTGTTCTCAGCCAAGAAGTAGGTTCAGTGCTCTTGTAAACAACAAATCCAAATTTCCCATCTTTTCTGTGATCTTCTTTTTCCTCTTTACCTACTAGATTTCATCAGTGAATTTCTTATTTTTAAACCCAATATTAATTTTTATTATGAATCATACTTTTTCTTTTCTGGCATTTCTTGACAAACTTCCTTTTTCTTGACATTCTCTTCTTCTTCAGCTAACTTGATGTTATAATTTTATCTGATTTTTCTCCTATTACTTTGATTCATTCATCTGTCTCTTTAGATGTTTTAAAAAACAAATTCCCAGAAGATCCCATTCTCACACTTTCTCTTCTCTCTCTGAGCTCATCTAGTCCTGTGGCTTAAAGAATCACCTTAGCATAAGGGGCATTTAAATATTCCTTTCTTACCTCTGTTTTCTATCCTCCCCCAACAGTCTCTTAAAATTTCTCTCCTTTTCATATATATTTTTTTCTTCCAGTGTTTGCGATTTTTACATTTCAATTTTCATTCGGTTATTTTTACCTTTCATTCTGTTTTTGCTCTTTTCTTCAGATTGGAAATATCCTGTTGAGTTAGCTTCAAAGTTTAATGACTCTTCTTTTCTCTGTTTTTTAAGCTTTTAAAAATTCAAATCATTATAATTTTCAGTTATTTCGTTACAATTCACTATTTTAAAATAATTTTCATTTCTCTGCTAAAAGGTTTCTTATCTATTCATTAAGATCATATTTCCTTTCAATTCTTTAAGCATAATTTGAATACATGTTTAAAATCTTTGAGTGCTAAATTTAATACCGGGGCAATCACAGGCTTAACTTATTAATTAAAAAAAATCTTTTCTATCTTCCTTTTTTCTTTTTTCTTTTCTTTTCTTTTCTTTTCTTTTTTTTTTTTTTTTTTTTTTTGTGGTGCTGGGATTGAATCCAAGACCTTATATGTGAGAGGTGAGCATTCTACCACTGAGCTACACCCTCTCCCCCTGACAGGTTTCATTTCTATTCACTGTATTTTTCCTCCTTTACTCTCATATTTTCCTATTTTTCTACATGTATAATGATGTATTGTATACTTGACACTGTGAACAATACATTAAAGTGTTTTTTTTTCTAATTAAGCAGGTGAATTATGACTGAGCACTTTAAACTTGTATAGTCTATCTTTCATACATTGTTCAGATGTATGAAAGGCTGAAGGTATTTCTCAAGTATCTGTATGGTAGCAGAACCAGTCTCTAAAAATCTATACAGATCTTTCAGGACTTGGTCTTAAGAATTGTTAGGGCATGCTGAATGTTGATTTTACTCTCTGGCATGGTTTTTACTCTGAGGGAACAAGCTTTCTGGTGTCCAACGGTGAGAACTCCAAAGTTCCCTTTTACTGCTTGATACTCCCATCTCTCTTTAACAGCTGCAGTGTGATAATTCAGGCAATCTTGCCCTTTGCATGTGCAGCCCATCCCTCAGCCATGGGCCTTCGGGATTTTGTGCCCAATTCTATATACACCTCCCTGCTATTTGGTATCCTGCTTCTCAAAATCCAGACACTTTAATTGTCATACATTCTGAACATTGGATCCTTAGCTCAATAGGATGGTTGTGCTTGGCTTGGACTCCAGTTCATTGTTTTGTACAGTTTGGGAAAATGGGCTCAGAGAGAGAGGGCAGTTGTAGGGCTCATTTCATGCGCTTTCCATTTCTCAAGTATCACAGAATTGTGTTGATTCTTGTCTAATGCCTGAAAAGAGTTCTTTTCTAAATATATATATTTATAGGAAGGCTACTCTGGTACCAGTTATTTTATCATAGCCAAAAGCGAAAATTTCTCACTTCCTTTGGTCTGGAAACATTCCACTCTGACTATTTCTTCATCTTCAAACTTCCTATCCCCTAATAAATCTTTTCGTTTTTCTTTCCCAGTGCTGCTTATGTGTATTTAATAATTTCTGTGATCATTGCTTCATCCTAAGACCTTTACACCTCTAGCCTCTGTGCCTGCAGTATCTTTCTAACCAGCCTGTCAGTGCTGATACGTATTTGTAGTCTTATCATTTGCTTGCATAAGTTCTTTACTGGTTATTGAATCTGTATCATGGAATCAGATAGCACATCTTCAACTTGTTTCCACAACATATTGCTACATGGCCTCATGGCTTTTTTTCCTTCTGTGCCCTGTGTATCCCATAGTTGCTAGAATACCTCTATGTGTGCTTCCTTAACTTTATTTGATATAGTTTTGGATGCACTGAGAGCAGCCAGTGAGCCTAGTTTAGTGATGAGGTAGCAGTGAGTGATGGAACTGGTAAATCACTATAAGGGCCAATGATTCAGGCCCTGTGGGCTATAGCCATCCTTTATGTTTTATCCTAAAAGCAAAGAGAAGCCTGAAGGTCACCCCCAAATTCACCCAACTGTACTTAAAAAACTCTTCTCTCCACTCTTTAAACAATTATTCCTGTAAATGGCAGATTGCAGAAAAGAAAGAGATACCACTGAGAGGTAGGGAGCTTGATTTATCAAGCACAAAAATGTTCTGTTATTTTGGGATCCTGTGGCCCCATACTATGGTCAAAATCCTCCAAGATATTAACCCACTGTTCATCCAAGTCATTTCTTGATGCTTGGTAGCTCAGCTTCACTTACTGCATTTTTCTTTAAACCACATTACATTATATTCTTATAAAAATGCAGTTTGTGTTCTAATTGTCATTTCCATGGAGATAGAGTTGACCTTTACCTCTAAAACATTTTATTTAGTTTAAGAGGTAAAGTTTGTTGGAGAACAGGAACTCTTAATAGTGTAACAAAGCTTGAAGCAAGTCATGAATTATACGGTTATTGCTCTCCTCCCTGTTATTGTCAGAATGTCAGCATTTGTGGAGATGAGCATGTAACAATGCAGAAGTGTGGCACTGTGTCACCTTCTTTACTTATTTCCAGTTACACAAAACTCTTAATTGTTTTGATCAGTGAGATAACATATTAGAGTCATATTTTATTAAGATCTCCCTTACTGAACTTTAGGGAGACAATCTCAAAGGTGTAAGAGGCAAGAATGGGACAGAAGTTTAGTGAAGATGCTTGAATCTAGACTAGAGATGCTGGTAGCAATGGTTAGCATGGTTGTGGGAAGAGCTGGGACAGGGGATTATTTACATTCTGCTTTCTTCCTCCTCACTCTCTACCCTTTACAAAAGGTGATATTTATTTTCTTCTATTTTCATTCTTACATAACTGTCTGGTTTATGTTTCAGTTACATTTACTTACTTATTTGACCTCTTAGTAGAATTCCCTTATGGAAAGACTGAATTTTATTTACTTTTTAATCTCACACATTATCTAGGAAGGTTAACTACATTCATTCATTTGTTCATTCAAAAATATTTAGTGCTATGTATGATGCAGGTGCTCCTGAAGGTGCTGTGATGATAAATGCCAAGAAAAACAGATATTATCTGCTTTTAGTTCCTCCAGAGAAAAGACTAACATGGTTGGAGCTCAGAGGAGGAGGTGAAAGCTGAAACTGGAACAGCAGGCAAGGATCAAGCAATTAAGGACCTTTATAAGTTGTATTAAAATTTTACCCTTTATCCCATTAGCATGTAATTTATGTCTAATAAGGATTTCTCTAAAGGATGAAAAAGATTTTTTTAAGTGTTTTTGTAATCAATGAGGATAGAAGTAGCAGACAGTAAAAAAGATCAAGTAAGATTTGGGGAATGAGATTTCAGTGAATTAGAAATGAGATTTACAATGTGAAATGGTAGGAGGGAAGGAAAATGGTTGTTGTGGAGGGTTGGCTATGTTAAAGTGGTGGTGGATGAATCATCTTACTGGTGGAGGACAGAAGCTAAAACACAGGGAAGGAGTGTTTTTTCTGCTCTAGAAATAGGCCAAGATTTGTAATGAAAAAAGCAAGGATTGTCAAGAAGTTCAAAACGTGTTAAATGTAGATGGGTGCTGCTACTGCTATTAAGCTGGGAAGTTGAAGGCTATTCACATAAAGCACACACAGTGTCTGACTTTTCTCCATCGTTATCTTATGAGTTGTAATTGTGGATAAAATGTGAAGGTCCCTAAGGCTATTTCTTGGTGCTGTAGTTTGGACCTGGAAGTCCCCCAAAAGCCCGTGTATTAAAGTGTTGGTCCCTAACCTGTGACACTATTTGAAGGTGGTGCAACCTTAATAGATAGATGCGGCCTAGTGAGAGGTCTTCAGGTTGTTGGGAGTGGCCCCTTAAAGGGAATAGTGGGACCTCAGCCCCTTCCTCTTCCCTTTTTATTTTTTCCCCCTTTTCCTTTCAATCAATGAGGTGAGCCCTTTTGCCACACGTTCCCACTGTGTTATGTCACCAGAAGCCCAAAGCAATGGCCAACCAGTCATGGAGTGAAGTCTCTAAAACCGAGAGCCAAAATAACAGTTTTTTCTTTATAAGTTGATTGTCTTAGGTATTTTTCATAGTAACAGAAATTTAACACCCCTGGGTTGGTGATTTTCTAGAAGGATTCACACAATTCAGCATGTAGTCTTATTGTGGCTGTGATTTTTTTTTTTTTTTTAAACAGTAAAAGGATTCAAAGCAAAATTAGCAATGGGAAAGGTACATGGGGAGAAGTCCAAAAGAAACCAGGCTTGAGCTTCCAAGGAGTCCTTCTCCCATGGAATGCATTTAATTACCCAGTAGGGAGTTGTGCCATCACAACATGTGAAATATCATCTACCAGAGCCAGTCTAAGAGAATTCGTGCCCAGTGTTTTTTTCTGGGGTCATGTAAGTGTGCTCTGTCCAGCTGGTACTGTATTTTCTAATTCACACTGTTCAGCATAGACTACATTGTTTTTAATTGAGTTTTAGCACAGTGAATGACTCTTACCAGTTCTAGGAATGGCAAGAAATTTCTTCCTAAAATCCAAGTTCCCCGATGCCTGCCAAAGGCCAACTTTCGAGCAGGCTTTTAAAAGTCTATACAATCTCTTTATTGTCCTGTGGCAATAATAGCACTTGTAGATGGGCCTTTATTTCCTAGTTCTTTGTGCTGTTACATTTCATGCAATATTCTCTGAAGCAACCTATCGTCTGTATAGGTGTGACTGTCATTTGATTTGTACATGGAGGCCACATGCTCCTGACTATTCTACTTTTGGTTTTATCATGTTTCTTCTTTTTCAAACAGTGCCCTGGTTAAGCCTGGGTGTTGTGGAATTCTGCTTCATTCTCCCTTCTTCTATCTTCTAAACTCTTCTTTAGTTTTTGTATATTGATCTCATATCATACCTATGTCACTTTGAAAGTTAATAGGAAAAAACCACTCTTCATTTTGAAATGCCTTGTTTTGTTAGTCTGTAATTTACATTCCTGCCAATTTACAGATATACCTATGGCCTACAATTTTTTTCAATTAGAATTGAAAGACAGTATTTATGGAAATTGTAAAATTTAATGAAATCTCAGAAAGGTTTAGTATTAATTAAAATAATTCTTTGTGACATTGTGTTATTCAATACTAGTTTACCATGTGGAGAATCATACACTTTTTTTTTTTTTTTACTTGACCAATGTTTCAATGTTGTATTTATTGGGTGCTGGGTTGCTCATACTGCTAGAATTTGCTAAGAGTGTTTTGGTAATCAGGTTTAGTGTAGTATACCAAATTGTTGTTAGGCTGTGGTCTTGCTATCTTTTAATACAATATAGATTATAAATTATACTCTCTTTTGTATTATTCCATATTCCAATTCTAAGAAAGTTTGGTTTTTCTTTATTCTCAGAAATTGTTTCTATTTTCTAATTCCTTGTTACTCAAACTGTGTTTCATGGACTGATAACAGTGGGCTCACTTGGAAGTTCATTAGAAATGCGGAACATTCAGCCTATTCCCAGACCTAGTGAATAAAACCTTGCATTTTAATAAGATCTCCAGTTGATTCATATGCATATTGAAGTTTAGGAACTGCTACTCTAAATCCTGCCTCCTCAACCTCCATTATCAACCTGTGCATCTTTCAGGCTACATAGCTGCTCATGCTGGGGATTATTGGGCAGTCAAGAGTCAGTGGATTAAAAAGGTCTGTAAACTAATAAAGTGACTATGCCTGGAACCCCCTAAATTGCATTAATTCAGGAAATGTTGCTGAGTATCAACTGTTAATAAATCTCTTTCTCCCAAGGTGCCACGTTCCTCTTAACTTCTAGCCATCCCCCTAGTTGAGGGCCACTTTTCTGAGGAAAAAAAACCATGCATTTAGCAAAGTATTATTCATCCCAACACTGATGCCCCTACCTGAAAATCTGTCATCTCCAACTCTTCAATACTGTTTTGAGGTGAGTTAACCAACTTTCTTTCTTTTACTGTTTTCCTTCCTTGTGCTTCATTGCTAGCTGCTTGTGCCTAGGTTCTAGGATAGACCAAGGAGGGCCCACAGCCTTAGACCATTTGATAAATCTCCTGGCTCTTCCCAGAGAGTATCTCTTGGTCAGGAAGAATTTGAATCTTTTTCCTTTTCCTAGTCCCACAATTGGGCAGCCTGCCTTCATCTCTGTTTTTATTTACTTCTTACCCCACCCTGTCCTTCTATCCCCATCCATTCATCTTCTCCCTTGCAATTCAACTTAAGCCTTGACTTTCTAATTTATGTTTTTTTAAGTTTTAGTCATTCCTATGTTGTAGTGAAATATTCCACAGCTAAAAATTTTGGTTACATAGAATCACTACCCTTCAAATTAAAATGTAAATCACTCTGAGAAAATTATTTATCAAAATAGAAATCAAATTTCATATAAATTATAATTTAAACTCTGTTTGAATTTTATTATTCAGGGTTTTCTAGAAAGAGGTTAATTAACATGGGAGTTTGATCTGCATATTGAACAAATTTACTTATTAAAATGGAATTCATAAAGTATCCAGCTGATTTATACTGGGGGGAAATACTCTGTTTAGTAATATGAATTCTATTACTAAGACAAATTGTTTTATGGTTTTCTAAGGTTAGGTGAACGTGCAAAGTGAGAGAATTAAACCAATTGAAAGAATGCAGGGGTCTGATTTCCTTCCTCTGTGAATCTGCATTGCTCTATAAATATCAGGGTACATTTTGTTACTTATTTCCTTTAAAATGCTGTCTTCATAAGTCAGAGTAAATTGTATTGTAATTTTGTTGAATTCAGTGGTCCTAGATCTAGACTTATTATTTATAATTTGTTATGCATGCTTGGTAAAATTGAACAAAATGCATTTAAATATTTTATTCTGTATTTATCTTGAGAATTCACTATGAGAACAAGAAACTTTATTAAAAATAACTGAATTCATCTTGGGATTTGTGAAAATAATTTTTAAAAACTTTGAAGCACATTATGGTTTAAATTTCTTGGTATGACCATTTCTTGCCATTCAAACTCATTTTAATTTTTATATTGTAAATTTGAACGTGCAAAATAATCCATTAGATATGGCAAGTGTGTCACCTCAAATGTAAAGTTCTCTTTCTTTTTTAAAAATTTACCTTGAGGTTCAATTTTGATGGCATATTCTAATAAGCCTGTTTCAAATTTCAGTTTAATAATAAAATAGCTCCCATCAAGGGCAGACTACTAAGAGTTGTCACAAATACAATTGCCTTCAGGTCAGGAAGCTCTCTAGATTTGATCAGGATAGTGAACCAGAGAATGCATGTGACACATTGTATGCCTAATTATGATGATCAGGGATATGCCTGAAGTATGCTTTATGATTAATTAAGACTGCTTCTGAGTTTTACACAGTAATGATAATTGTTTCTTTGCCTAAGTTAGTGGTTAGATATGTAACATTAGAAATGAGTTTGTATACAAATAGAGGGAGCATCAGTATGCACTCTGGAGTCGGACTACTTGGCCCTGTTTTGTCCTAGCCTAATGACCTTGGGGAGATATTTAACCTCTTTTTTCTTAGTACTCTAACTGTAGGAAAAAAGTTAATGAAAGTATCTTGTCATGCTTTTATGACAGTTGTATTAAAATCTAAATAACTAATATAAATGAAGTTCTTAATAAAGTGCCAGGAAAAGTGTAAAAATAATCTTCAAAGACATGAAACTTAATTGTTAGAATAAGCAAATGTACTTTATCCAACTCGATGTTAAAATTATTTTACATTTACTCTCATTACTAGCTCCAAAGTTAATGAGCTCAGTTTGGGAAGTTCAAATCAAGTAAAAGTAAATGAAAAGAGTCCTAAAGACGACAGTGATTCCATTGGCCAGTGCTATGAAAAAGTGGATGTAGTACTGAGTCACGTGGCACAGTTCTACAACCATATAACTCAGTGTCCCCACCCCATATTTATCCAGACTGTATCTCTGATAATGGTTCTCTTAGAGACTGCTACTAGACATGAGCCTACACATTGAGTAATTGAGAATTGAAGTCAAGGCAATCAATTAGTACAGATCATACCCCAGGACCTCTAACTAGAATTACACTGTTAGGTTTTGATTGCTAACTATTTACCAGTGAATTCATAACATATCCAATTATTCCAGGTTCTATTTTCTGGTTTAGTCTATATTATCTTGACTGTGACCAAAACACCTGACAAGAACATTTACAGGAGGAAAAATTTATTTAGGGCTCATGGTTTCAGAGGCCTTATTCCAGACATGGCTGACTCCATGACTCTGGGCCTAAGGTGAGGTAGAACATCATGGCAGAAGGTTGTGGGGAGAAGAAAGAAGCTCAGGACATGGTAACAAGAAAGCAGAGAAAGCCAGCTCCACCAACCAGGGACAAAATATAAACCTCAAACCTCGTCCCCAGTGACCTGCCTTTTCTAGCCACACCTTAACTGCCTACAGGTACAACACAGTTATTCCATATCAATGGATTAATCTACTGATCAGGTTATCATCCTCAAAATCTTTGAAAGCTCTCATGAGCATTTGGGGGAACACCTCATATCTAAACCATGACATTTTTACAACTTAAATAACATCAACCTGTGTACTTAAACTGGATAAATTTTTATCTAGTATAAATCATACTTTGATAAAGCTTTAAACAAAGCCAGAAATAGGGGAAGAAGAAGTAGTAAGAAAAATCCTGCCCAAACTTCAGGTATAGGAAAAGAGCTTGGATCTATTTGGATTAGGTATCTGTATCTCTGCAGAAAGGCTACTCACAGATGATCCCTGGCTTATCATAGTTTAACAGGAATTTTTGACTTGACAGAGGTGTGAAAGCAACACACATTCAATACAAACCATGCTTGGAATTTTTAATTTTGATTTTTTTTTTCTGGGGCAGTTGACCTGTGGTGTAATATTGTTTTTGCCAGGCTGGACGGTGGCAATGAGATCCAGCTCCCAGTCAGCCATGTGATCCCTAGAGTAACAACTGATAGGTAAGCTCTGGTATTCGTTAGGTTATGTGTATTAAATGCATTTTTTACTTAACATATTTTCAGCATATAATGGAGTTTTTGGACTTAACCTTATCATAGGTTAAAGAACATCTGTGTATTTTAACTTGAAAGCAAAGAGCCTCTGAAGACATTAGTTGACAAAATTAAATATAGGCTAATTGCCAAAGCATCTTATAGAATTAAATAAATAATGCCACAAAAACTTTGTAAAAAATTGAATCTCATTATAGAGCACATTGAGAAATGAGTAGTGATTAAGCAATCTGCATAATGTTACAGAAAGATACAATAAAACAAAAAAAAAACAACAAAAAATTCTTTGAATTGTGTTATAATTAAGAATAATATGGAGAAATGCATCTTTCTGGTTTTCTGGTTGATACCATGGGAAAAAAAGCTGCTTACCACCCCATTAACAGTTTCTAAGCTTAAATATTTTAAACTCACCTAGTATATACAATTATTATTGACTATTTCACATGTCAACATATGGTCTCTGTTTCATGTGATTCACTTCTTTCACACTAGCACTCAAAATTAGTTGTGTACTTACTGAAAATTTTGGGCTAGCTGATAGACATAGTAAGTACATGTAAAAATAACAAATGGTCAAATCTGACCTTTGAATTCTGACAGCTGAAGAGTAATTGCATTGAAATCATTACCCTTCCAAGGAGAAAAGCCTGCTGAACATTGACCCCCTGCTTAAATAAAATGGGGTTATTTTTTCCTTACCAGGTGAATCTTTTGACACTTTGATGCCAAGTGTCATTATCTCTGTCTGGTCTGTGGACTGCTGAATTCTTTGTAAGTGTGATTTAATAGCCTGAATCTATCATGAAATATTTGTTGCTTTTTGTGCTTTGAAGATTTTGAAATTACAACCATACTATTTATGAAATGGCCTATGTAGAATATGACATGATATATCATATTTATCTTGTGCAAGTACAATTAGTCCAATATAAATGTGTATTATCTTCCTATGGAATTTAGATAATGTCTAGTGAAAAGTCAAGTATTTGGTCAACCTTGTATACATCATCTTTTACAAACCTTAAAAGGTTGATTCAATGGAGAAAAAAAATTCTAACTTAATAAAATCTATTAATTACAATTTAAAAGCAGAACTTTATCAGATTCTGGGAAATATATACAAATAATAAGTCAATGTTTATTGACTACTTACAGTTATGCCAGGCATTGTGCCAATTGTACATACATTAATGAAATAGTACTCAATAATCCAAGGGAATTTCCATCCATTCTTATTATTTATTGTGTGTTAGTGTAGGTGGTTAGGTGTGTATGTATTAACTAACTTTCCACTGAGAACTTATTGCAGGTCAGGTACTAATATAAATATTTTACATGAACTAACATATTCATTTTCAGTACAAATTAATGAAATAGGTACTCTTGTTCAATATTAAGGAGAAGGAAGCTGAGGCAGAGAGAACACTATGGTCTGAATGTTTTTGTCCACCCCAAATTCATGTTGAAACCTAATCACCAATGTATTGGTATTAGGAAGTGGGTCCATTGGGAAGTGATTAGGTCAGGAGTACAGACCTATCAGGAATAGAATTAATGCTCTTATAAAAGGCACCCCAGAGAGCTGCCTTTCTCCTTTACCATGTGGGGACACAGTGAGAAGGCACTATCTAGGGGCCAGAAAATAGTCCATTCAAATCTATCTTGGTCTTGGACTTTCCAGACTCTAGAACATGAGACCACATTTCTGCTATTTAAAAGATACCATAATTTGTTATATAGCAGCCCAAGCAGATGGAAGAGAGTTCAAATGACTCTCTAGTTCACCATTGCTGGATTAATTCAGATAGACTATTCCATAGCTAATGATCTTTACCACTAGTGTCAACTTTCAAATTGAATAAGAAAAGCAAAATACAATGGTAATATATGAAAGGGAAAATGTAATGTCCTAAATTATTTATGTTTTAAAAATACAGTTTTCTATACTAATACTTTTTGAATTTTAACTAATTTTATCTGAATTGAAATAATCATTTTTGCATTCAGGTCATACATTCATTTAAAAAATTATGCATTTTACTGCCTATCTAAATGTGTTTTCCAATTAAAGTAGCCCTTTTCCTGCTCAGTACTCTTTTTTAAAAAAATTTTTATGTGTTATTTTCAGTTATATATAAGACTTGAATCTATTTTTGACATTTCAAACATACATGAAGTGTAACTTCCCATTTTTGTGATTGTACATAATGTGGTTGTGTATTTATATATAAACATAGAAAAGTTATGTTCATTCTATTGTCTTTCCTATTTCCATCCCTCTTCCCTTCCCACCCCTTGTATAATCCAATGAACTTCCATTCTGCCCTTCCCCCTGCTTATTGTGAGTTAGCATCTGCATATCAGAGTGAATATTTGGCCTTTGTTATTTGGAATTGGCTTATTTCAATTAGCATGATATTCTCCAGTTCCATCCATTTACTGGAAAATGCCATAATTTTATTCTTCTTTAAGGCTCAGCAATATTCCATTGTGTATAAGTGTCACATTTCCTTTATCTATTCATCTGTTGAGGCTACCTAAGTTGGTTCCATAGCTTAGCTATTGTGAATTGAGCTGTTATAAACATTCATACACATCACTGTATTATGTTGATTTTAAGTCCTCTGGGTATAAGCCAAGGAATGAGATAGCTAGGTCAAATAGTGGTTTCATTTCAAGTTTTCTAAGGCATCTCCATACTGCTTTCCAGGGTGGTTGCACCAATTTGCAGTCTCATTAGCATTGTATGAATGTGCCTTTTTCCCCATATTCTTGCTAACATTTTTTTTTGTTACTTGTATTCTTTTAAAATTTATTTTTATTTTATATATAGACATATATTTTTAGTTGTAGTTGGATACAATACTTTTATTTCATTTATTTATTTTTATATGGTGCTGAGGATGGAACCCTGCACCTCGCACCTACTAGGTGACTGCTCCACCACTGAGCCACAGCTCTTGCCCCTGTTACTTTTATTCTTGATGATTGCCATTCTGACTAAAGTGAGATGAAATCTCAGTGTAGTTTTAATTTGCATTTTTCTAATAGTTGAACTTTTTTTATGTATTTGTTGACTGTTTATATATTTCTTCTGAGAAGTGTCTGTTCAGTTTTCTTTAACTATATACCTATCAATGGACACTCGGTTGTTTTCATGTCTGGCTATTGTGAATAATGACTTAATAAACATTGGAGTGCAGATTATCATCTTTATACCCAGAAGTGAGAATGCTTATTCATGTTGCAGTTTTAATTTCTTTAAGAAACCCCATTTTTGTTTTCCATAATGGGCATACCAATATACATTACCACCAACAATAAATAAGTTCTCTTTCTCCATATCCTTACCAATACTTGTCATATTTTGACATTTTGATAGCTATCCTAAGAAAAGAGATCGCACTGTTATTTTGATTTGCAGTTCCCTGATGGTGAGTGGTGTTGAGCACCTTTTTGTATACCCATTAGCCATTTATATACCTTCTTTTGAGAAATGTCTAATTAAGTCCTTCATCCATTAAAATTTCATTCTTGCCATGATTTGCGCAGCAAGGGAATCAGTAAACCCTACGGAGGTGTGGGATGGCTGGAAATAAAAAGCTAAAGAAGAAATGTTAAGAAATAAAGACAAAGGACACAATGAATATAGTTTAAGCAGGGGCTTTACGGGTGGAAAAGACCTAATGATCTGATCTTAGAGAGAAAGCCCACCAATATTTACTTTATAGGGGAACACATCAAAGGAATTTATTATTACAAAAGGTTCTTTAAGATTCACAGGAGGCCAGAAGCTCTGGGAAATTCGCCAGGTTGGGAGCCTTATCACATGCGCAGTAATTCTTCCTCTTCCAGGCAGCTGGCGCCTCAAGGCCATTTAGGTGCCCTGGTGTCTCTTGCACCCAAGGCTAGGGGGCATCTGAACTCAAAGCATTGGAACTCATAAATTTCAAGCCAGGCAAGGAATTGGCCCCATTAACAGAAACCGTGTGCAAATCGGCGTGTCTTTCTACACCTGTGCATGGAAAGATTCCCAGATGCGGTAGTAAAGCTGTCCAAGGCTATGGAGTCCGAAGCAGTAATTTATTTTCTGCTGTGGACATTTTGTTACTTTTTAAGAAAATTTATTCTTATCTTTTTTTAAATTGAGCTGTTTGAGTGCCTTATATAATTTGGGTATTAATCCTTTATAGTATGAATGGTTCACACATATTTTCTACCATGCTGTATGTTGTGATTTTTTTTTTTTAATTTGCTGTGCAGAAACTTAAATTTACCGTAGTCCCATTGATTTGTTTCTGTTTTTGTTGCTTGTAATTTTGGTGTCATATTTTAAAAATGACCGCCAAAGTCAAGTTTTGTAGTTTCTGGTCCTGTGTTTAAATCTTTCATCCATCTTGAGCTGATTTTATATATGATATGAAGTAAGTTTCTGATTTCATTTTTTATACAATAAATTTTCGTAGCACAGTTTATTGAAGAAATTATCCATTTATTTTTGTTATCTTGACATCTTGCTAAAGATTAATTGACTGTGTATGCATGGGAATAGTTTCCAGGCTTTCTATTCTGTTCCCCTGGTCTATGTGTTAGTTTATGCTGCTACCATTCTGTTTTAGTTACTATAGCTTTGTGATATAATTCAAAATTATATCCAACTTTGTTATTACTCAAGATTCCTTCAGCTATTCTGGATGCTTTATGGTTCCAAATAAATTTTAAGATATTTTTTCTCTATCTATTTAGAACACCACTGGAATTTTACTAGGGATTGTGCTGAATTTGTATATCAGTGTAGGTTATGTAGGCATTTTGGCAACATTGATTTTTCTGATCAACAAACATGGAATATTATTTCATTTATTTGTATCTTCTTCAGTTACTTTCATCAAAGTTTTATAGTTTCAGAGAACATATGTTTCATCTTGTTGGTAAAATTTATTCTTAAATTCTATTCTTTTTAATGCCATTGAGTGAGCTTGTTTTCTTAATTTTTTTGGATAGCACATAAAATGGTTAGTTTATAGAAATGCAAGTGAGTTTTGATTGTTGATACAAATCCTGAAACTTTACTGAAATCATTCTTAATGGTTTGTATAATTTTCTGTAAATAAGACAATATTCTATAAACAGAGGCAACTTCAATTATTTCTTTCCAATTTGAATACCTTTTATTATCTTGCCTAATTTTATCTGACTGGGACTGCTAGCACTATGATAAATGGAAATGGATAAAATGGGCATCCTATCTTTTCCCTGATTTTGGGGGGAACAATTTCAATTTTTCTCCTTTATGAGATTTGTTTTGTTGAGGAATATTTCTCCTAATATTTAGTTTGTTGAGAGTTTTTAGTATGAAAATATGTTAATTTTGTTAAATACTTTTCCTGTATACATTGAGATGATCCTATGATTTTGATACTTCACTCTGTTAATGTGGTGTATCAAGTTTATTGATTGCATAGATTGATCCTTCCTTGCATCACAAGGATAAATCCCACCTGATAATTATATATGAGACTTTTAATGTTCTGTTGAATTTATTTGCTAGTATTTTGTTGGGATTTTTTTATATTTATGTCCATTTGGGATAGTGACCTGTAATTTTCTTTTAAAGATAATTTGTATTACTATTATTTTATTTTAAATTATTTATTTTTCAAATAGAGACTAAATATATTCAAGCTATACAATGTAATTATTTGATATATGTTCATATAGTGTACTGAATATCTTGTGCAAAATGAATATTTTCTTTCAGGTGGTATCTTTGTTTTGGTGCCAGGACAATGCTGTGCTCACAAAATGGGTTTAGAAGTGTTTCTTCCTCTTCACTTTTCTGAGGGAGGAGATTTTGAGGGAGGCTGTTAATAATTGTTGTTTAACTGTCTTGTAGAATTCACTAATGAAGACATCAGGTCCTGGGCTTTTCTTTGATGGAAAATTTTTGATTACTGATTTAATCTCTTTACTCTTTATTGGTCTGTTCAGATTTCCTATGTTTTTATGGTTCAGTTTTGGCATATTATGTGTTTCTGGGACATTATTAATTTTTATGTTTTTTTCCATTTTCTTGGTGGAAACAATACAATTTTTTAGGTAGGTATTTTTTATGCTTCTTTGCATTTCTATTGTACCAGTTTTAGTGTCTCTTCTTTCATTTTTGACTTTATTTATCTGAATTATCCCTTTATTCTTGCTTTAACTAAAGGTTTGTCTCATCTTTTTTAAAAACAATGTTTTTGAAGACATTTTCTTTAACTTAGTTTTAATCTTTTTTGGTTGTACTGGGGATTGAATCCAGGACTGCACATACTAGGCAAATGCTTTGCCACTGAATTATGCCTCAGCTCTTACTTATAATTTCTACAGGTTTTCTAGTCTCTATTTATTTCTACTCTGAATTTTTAGGGAGATACAGGGGGTTAAAGTCAGGGTCCCATACCACACATGACCTCTACCAGTGAGCTATTCTCCTGCCCGGCTCATATAATCTTTATTTCCTTCTATGAATACTGGGATTAGTTTGTTTTTTTCCTATATCCTTGAGATTTAAAGTTAAGTTCTTTATTTCGGATTTTTTTCACATACAGATTTATACATATAAATTTCCCTTTGAGATCTGGTTTTGTTGTATCCCATGATTTTTTTTTATTTTTGGTACTAGGGATTAAATTTAGGGGCACTCAACCACTGAGCCACATCCCCAGTGCTATTTTGTATTTTATTAGAGAAAGAGTCTCACTGAGTTGCTTAGCACCTCACTAAATTGCTGAGGTTGGCTTTGAACTCATGATCCTCCTGCCTCAGCCTTCTGAGCTTCTGGGATTTTAGACATGCGCCACTGTGCCTGGCTATAGCCCATGGATTTTTGTATGTTTCCATTTTCATTTGTCTCAAGATATATATTTTTTTTAAATTTCCCTTTGGGAGATTCTGGGAAAATGGCAGAGTAGAGGAGGCTTCTTTCTGAGCTGTTCCATGTCCTGAGACCAAGGTAGAGAATATATAGCTTCTCAGGGAGGAAAAAGAGATTTCCCTGGGATTTAATACTGGAGATTCAGAGCAGCTTGGGGACTCGAAAAGGTGATCCAATAAAATAAAAAAGGAAGCCCACCACTAGTAGTGGCTACCAGAGCAGACTCACCACAGGCAATGGGTGGGGTGGGGGGAAGAGGAAGCTGCATTTCAGGGACCACCATGGTGTGTCTTGGTGGGAGAAACCTGAGATAAAAAACACTACCTAAGGAGGATCACCAGTTCAAAGCCAGCATCAGCAACTTAGTGAGGCCCTAAGCAACTCAGCAAGACACTGTCTCAAAATAAAATATAAAAAGGGCTGAGGATGTGGCTCAGTGGTTAAGGGCCCCTGGGTTTCATTTCCAGTACCAAACAAAACAAAATTAGATAACACTGCCTGAACTTACCTGAAGTAAGAGGTGGCAAACCATGTAGGTGCTTTGCAAGCACACTTGGGTGTTAAGTAAGCATATGCTGTATCTCGACTGGCCACAGAAAGCTGAGGTAGGAGCCATCCTGGTGTGAGTATGCCCGCTATGACATCACCAGGACTTGGGAGATCAGAAAAAACAAAAAACAAAACCCACACAGAGTACCCCTGCAGGTGCTTAGTGAGGGAAAGCTAGAATTCACATGCTCATACACGTTCACACTACCTTTCTCTCCCTTTCTCTCTCTCTCTCTCTCTCTCTCTCTCTCTCTCACACACACACACACACACACACACACACACACACACACGAGGAATATGGAAAAAAATCTTAAATGCATTTGCATTAAAAAAATAAAACAATAAGAAAATTGAAAAATGAAAAACTAATTTCAATAACTTGTAGACTGAAGGGAACTTGTCCACTGAAGTTCGAAACATATTTGACCAGAATGGGTGGGCAATGTGTATGTTCCTACCAATTATTCTTGAGTAAAGTACTGATACACCAAGGGGTGGGAGGTGTTACTGGATTGCCCAGTTACCAGTGGGCGTGACCTAAGAGTGAAGCTGTTTGTTTGATCTAAGATTTAGTTTCTTTTCTCACCAGGTGGGATGGGTTAAGATATATAGTTTTCATTTTGACCCTTTGTACCAGATTCATGTACTTCCAATGTTCTGTTCCTTTGTCGTGTTCTCTGAGGGGAGATCTGGCTGGTATTGCTGAGATCTATTGTCGCCTCAGGTCTAGTCTGGAAGATGCCTTCTTTGGAGAGACTATGAAATGAATGAGAACAAAGATATATCAAACTCTCTGGGAAAGTATAAAAGCAGTTCTAAGAGTCCAATATATAGCACTTAGTAACCTACATTAAAAAATTAGATCCCAAATAATTAAGCTTATGCTCCACCTCAGGGCCTTAGAAAAATATGTACAAACTAACCCCCAAACCAGTAGAGGATAGGAAATAATTTAGATCAGAACCAAAATCAATAAAATGGAAAATAAGAAAACACACAGGATCAACGTAATGAAAAGTTGGGTCTATGAAAAGATAGATAAATTGAAAACCCTTAGCCAAAGTAAACAAAAGAAATATTGAGAAGAAACAAATCAACAAAATCAGGAATGAAAAAAGGAGATATCACCACAGACCCCCTCTGAAATCCAGAGGAATATCAGATTTTGTTTTGAAAATTTATCCTCTAATAAACTGGAAAATCAGAAGATATGAACAAATTTCCAGACACAGATGATCAGCCTAAATTGAACCAGGAAGATATAGAAACCCTAAACAGACCAATATCAAGTAATGAAATTGAAACAGCAATTAAAATCTTTCTAAAAACAACAACAAAATGTCCTAGACCAAATGGATTCTCAGATGAGGTCTACCAGACATTTACAGAAGAACTAACACCAGTCTTTCTCAAATTATTCCACAAAATTGAAGGAGCAAGGACTCTCCCAAATAGTTTTTATGAAGCTAGTACAACCCTGATACCAAAACCAGACAGACACATCAAGAGAAAAAAAACTATAGACCAATATCCCTGATGAACAAAAATACAAAAATCATAAATAAAATATTAGCAAACCACATTCAAAAACACATTAAGATAATAAACCATAATCAAGTGGGTTTCATTCTAGGGTTACATGGTTGGTTCAACATATGCAAATCCATAAATGTGATTCATTACCAATAGATTAAGAACACAAATCACATGATCATCTCAATAGATGCAGAAAAGGCCTTTGATAAAATCTAACACTGGAAAAGGTAGGGATGGAAGGAACTTACCTCAACATCATAAAGGTCATTTATGGCAAGCCTAAAGCAAAACCAAAAGCACGTCCACTAAATTCAGGAACAAGACAAGGCTCTGCATGTGCTCACTTACTAGGCTCTTGCTTTCTTCCATTGGAAAACTTTATACTACACACAGTTCTCTTGACACTGAGCTGTGCTACTTTAGGGAAGGGGTTATGTAGGTCAAATGAAGTTGTTTTTCTTACCTTTGCAAGTGTACCTATTCTCAAATCATTTTTCTCCAACAATTGCTAGAACATCTCCACAGGACTCCTGGATTTCCATGAAAGAACTCTCATCTGTGAGTAGCTACCAAAATCAGTCTCCTCTGGAGGATGATTCTCCCATTTTGCTTGTATCACTCCCTCCTTAATGCTCTTAGTATTTCTACCAAGAGCAGCAAGTTCTGAAGACTTGGTGTGTATTTAAGGAGTGCCGTGTTATTTCCATATTCAGTAGAAACTAATGATAGATGATCCTTTAATCTATTATAAATAATTATCTTTTAGGTTGAAAAAGTCTTGGCACCTTGATTAAGACTTGTCAAAATACGACAAGCCTGTTGTATGTTGTGAAATTTAGGATGCAAAATTTTCAATTGCATAATGTTTAATAATAAAAGGAGACTATTCAGGCAAAGCTATGTTTAGAATTGATAGTAAATGTGTAAATAGAACTATTAAAAATTCAATAATTGAATTTTCCTTTTCTAGGATCTTTTTAAAATCACACACACACAAAAATATTTTTGAATGATGGCCCGAAGCTGGTGAAAGTCTGAAGTAAAAGGAGAACAATTAGCCAGGCGAGGTGGCGTACATATGTAATCCCAGTGGCTTTGGAGGCTGAGGCGGGAAGATGGAGAGTTCACAGCCAGCCTCAGCAACTGTGAGGCACTAAGCAACTCAGTGAGACCCTGTTTAAATAAAATACAAAATAGGGCTGAGGATATGGTTCATGGTTGAGTGCCCCTGAGTTCAATACTACCAAAAAAAAAAAAAAGACAATTACCAAATCAATGCATCTATTGGTTTAGAGCTTTAGATGTCAAATTTAGTCACATAAGTAAACTGTTAGCAAATGGGATTTAATCATTGAGATGATTTTCCTAATGTTAGGATAGAAATTCAAAAAACCAACATGTTTGTACACTACAAATAAAATTTACAAACAATTTGTCAAAGTAAAAAGTAACCTAAACTATCCAAATTCCACGAAAACTCTAATTGTTCTTGAGACATTGCATCTTAATTTTGCTCAATAGTTCTAAGCATGTAGTGTGTTTTTAGTAGTCATACTAAAAAATAAATATTTACCAAGGGAAAATATACTGGAAAATATTTATTTTGAATTTTGCTAAGACGAGGATAAGAGTAACAAAGTAAATAGAATTAGTTATATTAAAATTATCTCCACATGGGGAGACTGAGACAGGAGGACTGCAAGTTCAAAGCCAGCCTCAGATAAAGTGAAGCACTAAGCAACTAAGTGAGACACTGTCTCTAAATAAAATACAATATAGGGCTGGGTATGTGGCTAAGTGGCTGAGTGTCTCAGCCTGAGTTCAATCTCTGGTACCAAAAAAAAAAAAATTTTTTTTCTACAATGGGGAACTAAAATGAAACATCTTCTTAGGTGGTTGTACCCATTGTTTCAATGTTTCCCTAAATCACTTTTAAGTTTTTTCAAATTATTACATAATTAACATAATTAGTGAATGTGATCACTATATGACGTTAATGAAATATTAGGTTGAAATTTTAAAGAAATTTGACGTAAAACAGCCAAAATCAAGGGTTTGAAGATTCATGCCATAACAACATTGCATAAAAAGCATTATAGGTTGCTAAAGAAATTCAGCACATCTGTGTGTGTGTGTGTGTGTGTGTGTGTGTGTGTGTGTGTGTTGGGGGGGACAATTTGATAGGAACATAGTTTTAAAGATTATGAATCAGATATCTGTTTTACTTATAATTCATGGCTTTTCCCTGTTTTCATTTATTTATTTATTTTAAAATTAAAGCTGCTGCAACAAGGAGCAAACAAATTTTTTTTCTAGGATATATGAAGTGGAAGAGTTTGCTTCCAGAATCTTCAAGAAGAAATTAACAATTTTACTATGACTTGAAGGATGGATATAGTTAGGATAGAGACTAAAGGATTTTATGGGATAATAGTTGTGTCGTTTTTATCTAGTCTCTACCATTCATGCATTTCATAGTTGTTCTATATATTCAGGATTTTAAATAGAAGATGCAACCAAAGGTCTTGGTCACAAAATAATGACCCAGAATTTCAAACTTTAAACAATGAAAAGTTTTCAGAATTTCCATCAGACAATTACGTGGTTAGTGTTATGGGGTGCTGTCTCAGAGAACACTAAGTCCGAATTCAAACAAAAGAGAGCTTTTATTTACCTGGCCAAGGACTGTCTCCCACCCATAGAGCCTGATGCTTTGTGGAAGAATAGCAATTTCCTGGCCTGTGTCTTGGGAATTTAAGGACAACAACCCCATCTCTGGGGCTTTTCTTAGCATCATGCAAGCAAGCAAGTTACAGAGACTAAAAAAAGCAATTAGCCCAATTGCATTTTGGGTCTGAACAGTGTTAGACAACCTTATCCTGAGTTCTAGCTGAGTAGGGGTGATAATCTATTTTAAAGTCATGTAGACCCATAAATGTACTCAAACCCACCATTTAGCTCACAACCACCACCACTATATCCTGAGTTGATTACATTCTGTGGGGTACAAAGTACAGGAAAACAATTTTATAAGAAGACAGCTTTCATTTCAGTTTCTCAGAAACAGCTTTTATAACAGTGTTTTATAGAAGGCAGTAAAATGGAGTCTTAGGTCTGTCTATGACAGTTCTTGCTTTATAATTGTCTTATCTCACTTATCAAAATCTTATCTCTATACTCGATATTTTTTTAGTAATCTATGATCTATAACTTACATTCTTATTGATTGAATTTATCAGTTCACACCACAACTTAAGCTAAGTCATCCAAATTCTACCATAGAATAACTGAAGAAACACTAACTGAAAGAATAACTTTTCTTTATAAATTAAAAATTATTTCCTGGGGAAATTAGTCATTCATTTCTGGTGGGATTATATATTGTTATAGTGTTTTTATTTACTTATATCATATAGTAAGCTAACCATACATGTGAAGAACTTTGAATATATAATATTTGAGATAGAAATCTTGTTTTTAGTCATATATCTCAATGAAATCAGAGAATGCTATATTATTATACAAGTGTTAAAAATAAGGTTCGGAGCAAATTTATATGCATGGGAAACATTTGAAATATGACAGTAAGGATAAAAACAGCAGTGTTAAATTCTAGTTATGTATTATCAAGTTTTATTCTAAACAAAAATGGAAGGAAACATTAATTTTTGGTGGTAAAAGTATTACAAGATTTTTTAAGAATTCTATTTTTTTAAAAAAGTGCTTTATAATAGATAAAATTAGTAAAAATGATAATGCTATTGTAAGCCTAAAATTAGTATTTATTTAAATATCATATTCTTTGGGCTGAGTATATGTATTGACTTTTGTAATTTTAGACCTATTCACAGTTCAAGTGAAAGTGGCAAGTAAAATGATTAAAAGTGACTTTATGTACGACAAGTGGCTATTCCTGCTATGTAACATGAAATTTTCATCAATGCTGTTACTTTAAAATGTACAATGGATCACAATGTTGTTTTCTGTCTATATATTTGCCTTTTCTAGTTATTTCACATAAAGAAAATTATAATGTGTTTTTTTTAATATTTGGAGCCTTATGATGAGCATAGATGGACCCATGTTGTAACATTATTTCTTTTTTGTTATAGAATAGTAATTAATTTTTGTTTGTGTATTTGCCAGGTGATAAACCTTTAGAATGTCTCAATATTATGAATAAGTTTATATTTATATACATTCTTCTATGACATATAGGATTCTCTTAGGTAGATTATTAAGACTAGAATTGCTTGGTCATATGATAAGTATGTTTTTTAACTTTTTATGATACTTCCATAGTGATTTCCATAGAGATTGTATCATTTTTCCGTTACTAACATTTACTAGTCCTACTAGCAGTTAACAGGGGTTTCAGTGTTTCGATATATTTTCCAATACATAGGTGCTATCTTTTTTATGATAGTCATGATTTTAAATGTCTGGTGATATTATGAATTTGATTTATACTTCTCTAATGATTAGTGTTGGCAAGTATCTTTTCATTTGCTTATCAGTCATTCACATATATTTTTTTGGTGAAATATCAATTCAAATCATTTGCCCATTTGAAAAATTAGGTTGCTTTCTTATTCTTGAGTGGTAATAATTTTTATCGTTTTTTATTGAAGTTTTTGATCAAATATATAGTTTTTGAACATTTCTCCCACTAACTGGCTTGTCTTTTCTTAATGGTGTCTTTTGAAGTATGTTTCCTTTCTACTTATTTTGGGTTTAAACTTTTTCTGATGTAGTTATTAAAAGCTATAAATTTTCTTCTAAGCATTGCTTTAGTTGTTTAGTTATTTAGTCAATAAATTTTTATATTTACTATATTTAGTAAATAAATTTATTTGGTGAATAAATTGATTTGTTTTTTATTTAGTGTAAAATATAATTTTCTTTGTGGTTTCTTTGACCATGAGTTATCTAGAAAGGTATTTTTTTTGTTTTGTTTTGTTTAAAGAGACAGAGAAGAGAGAGAATTTTTTTAATATTTATTTTTCAGTTTTCAGCAGACACAACATCTTTGTTTGTATGTGGTGCTGAGGATCGAATCCAGGCTGCACGCATGCCAGGCAAGCGTGCTACCACTTGAACCACATCCCCAGCCCTAGAAAGGTCTTAATTTGCAAATATTTGTTGATTTCCCAGATTTCTTCCTGTGGTTAATTTCTAACTTTTCAGTTGCTTTGGGGAAACATACCTTGTCTAAAGTAATGGAGATTGCTTTGTGTCATACATGTTTTATCCAAAAAAAGATTCCAAGTGTACTTTTAAAATGGGTGCATTCTGCAGCTAGGAGGAGTTAGTTGATAGTGTTGTTCTAGTGTTCTGCATGCTTACACATGTTCTCTGTTGACATTAATTATTGAGAATGGGGTATTAAAATATCAAACTAAAATTTGTGAATTGTTTTACCAAGTTTGGCTATGTTAGACCTCTGTTATTAGATGAATATGCATTTATGATTATTATATTTTCCTGATATGTTAACTCATGTCATAATGAAAGGCCCTTCTTTGTCTCCAATAGTATTTTTAAAAAATATTCTAATTAGTTAAACATAACAGTAGAATGCATTTTTACACATCTTACATAAATGAAGTATAACTTCTCATTCTTTTGGTTGTACATGATGTAGAATCACACCAGTTGTGTAATCATATATGGATACAGGTTAATGATGTCCAATTCATTCTTCCATCCTGCCTACCATCCTTACTACCTCTGGCTCCCCTTTCACTCCCCTTTGTCTAATCCATCATACCTCTGTTCTTCCTAGGAGTGGGATAACTGGGTCAATTAGTGGTTGCATTCCAAGTTTTCTTAGGCATCTTCATACTGCTTTCTACAGTAGTTGTGGCAAATTGCAGTCCCACCAGCAAAGTATGAGTGAACTTTTTCCCCCACATCCTCACAAACATTTATTGTTGCTTGTATTCTTTTTTTTTAGAGAGAGAGAGAGAGAGAGAGAGAGAGAGAGAGAGAGAGAATTTTTAATATTTATTTTTTAGTTCTCGGCGGACACAACATCTTTGTTGGTATGTGGTGCTGAGGATCGAACCCTGACCGCACGCATGCCAGGTGAGCACGATACCGCTTGAGTCACATCCCCAGCCCTGTTGCTTGTATTCTTGATAACTGCCAGTCTGACTGGAGTGAGGAACTACAACTCTCAGTAGTTTTAATTTGCATTTCTCTAATTGTTAGAGATGTTGACCATTTTTTCATATATTTGTTGATTGATTATATTTCTTCTTCTGCAAAGTGTCTGTTCAGTTCCTTAGCCCATTTATTGATTGGGTTATTTGTTTTGTGGGGGTTAAGTTTTGAGTTCTTTATATATCTTGGAGATAAATGCTGTATCTGAGGTGCAGGTGGTAAAGATCTTCTCCCATTCTGTAGGCTCTCTCTTCTTGATTGTTTTCTTTGCCATGAAGAAGCTTTTTAGTTTGATTCCATACCATTTATTGATTTAAACCCCCATCTCTAACCCTGCACAAAACTCAATTCAAAGTGGATCAAGGACTTAGGCACAGTGTCTCTATTCTAGTTCCAAATCAAAGAAAAAGTAGGTCCAAATCTCCATCATGTCAGCTTAGGAACTAAGACTTCCTTAACAAGATTCCTAAAGCGCAAGAAGTAAAATGAAGTATTTTTAATGTCAGTTCCATATTGTCTTACATTAATCTAGCCACTTCATTCCTCTATTAGTTACTATTTTCTTAGTATACTTTCCTCTTCCTTTTGATTTTAAGTTTTATCTTGAATCTAAAGTATTTTTCTTGTCTCTCATAGAAAGTATGTCATTGAATATATTTGTTGTAATTAAATTTGACAATCTGCTTTTCTATTGAGATGTTTACATTACTCAAATTTAATACTGGTTAAATTAATTAATATGTTGATATATTAGGACCTTACTAAATTGCTGAGGTGGTCCTTAAACTTGTGATCTGCCTGTTTCAACCTCCCAAGTTGCTGGGATACAGGTGTATGCCACGGTGACCGGCTTTGATATTTCTATATTTACATTTGCTATTTGTTTTTAAAATACTTCCTTTCTTTTGAATCACTGTGGTCCTTGGATGCTCTCTTTTGCATGAAATAAATACATATATTAGTGGACATTTTAATTCTTTTTTTCTATATATGTTTTAATAATTGCTGTGTGGAATACAAAATGCAAATTAATCTGCCACAATTTACTTTGGGATAATACTAATTCTAGTAGCTTTCTTTCACCTTTCCTCAAACCCTTATTGTCACATTGCATCTATATCTGTTATAAATGTGTCATTATAGGAGTAGTTATTGCTTTGTACAATCTTATATTTTCTCTTGAACTTTTTTTAAAAAAGATTTTTTAAAAAATATAGTCTTTTAAATAAGCCTATGTGTTTGCTGTTTGTAGCCATCTTTACTTATTTCTGTGGATTTCCAGCATTTCTACCTATAGGCATTGTTTCTTTTCAACTAATGAGTCTTGTATTATCCAATGATGGCTCTTTTTGGGTAGAACACATTAGCTGTTCAAATTGTTTTCAGATCTTCCCTGGGTTTTACTTTCTGTGTGGTCATTTCAAGTCTCTGTATGCATATTTACAACTTCATGATAGGTCAGGAATGTGTGGATAGCTTGAGGTCACTCTGACATGGTTGTGCCTGAATAAGACTCATGTTTATGTATTAATACGGAAGCCTCAGGCCAGTAGAGCATAGTCAGATATCACAGTGAACAAGCTTGGGAAGGAATGGATGCGTCTCTCTCCAGGCTAGAATGCTTCATACTAGATATTTTCACTGTTTTGAACTAAATTTCAGCAGTTTTCAAACATAAATGCTTCTGAAATCATTGAATTCCTTTGAGTAGTTTTCAGAGGACTGATTTTCTGGTATTCTTTTCTTGTCAAATTTTTCAGGTTTATACTGCTTTTTGAGAAAAGAACTTGCCACTCTCTTCACTAACCTGTACCCCGAAGCTTCACTGAGGATACTATTTTTTGAAGCACAGGGGAATAAATTAGAATGAGTTTATTCCAACATGCCTATTTAATGCATTTCTGCCCAATGTAGCCAGACTTTGAGCAACGCAAAAGAAGCTAGCAAAGTAAGAAAGAAGCATTAATTTAAAAATCAGTGGTAAACATCAAGTGCAGGATTCATAAAAGCTTGTGATAATTTTTGATGGATTCATAGTGAAAAAAAATGATTCCTTGTTGAAATGAGAGATGTATTAGTTATTACCAAAAAAGTTGAGTTAGTTATTATTTTAAAATGCTACCAGAATTCCTGGATTCATGTAGTGATTTAACTTTGTAATAATATGTTTTAGTCAATTTTTTATTGCTGTGACCAAAGATGTGACAAGAACAACATTAGGGGAGGTAAAGTTTATTTGGTGCTCATGGTTTTAGAGGTCTTAGTTCATATACCGCCAACTCCATTGCTTTTTGCCCAAGGTGAAACAGAACACTATTGAGAGAGAGAGAGAGAGAGAGAGAGAGAGAGAGAGAGAGAGAGAGAGAGAAAAGAACGAACGAACTTCACCCACACCAAGGACAAAATATAAGCCCAAGGGCACATCCTAGTGACTCACTTCCTTAAGGAAAGGCGTTCCTCTTTCCACAGCCCTGTACCCCTTACCACAAATATTTGCCTACAGATTTATCATATAGCTAATTTATCATATAGCTAATCTCTATCATCCCATTAATGCATTGTTTAGGTTAAGGCTCTCATAACCCAATTATTTCACTTCTAAACTTTCTTGCATCCTTTCACATGAGATTTTGGAGGAGACTTCACACGTCTGCCTTGCCCTTTCAGTGGAGCTAAACCTTGATGGGAATCTTATTCTAATTTAGCTTTTATCCACCTCTGAGGGATGTTTGGATAACTAAATTTATATTGCAATTTAGTGCTTCATTGAGACTCTTGGAAGAATATACATCTCTGTTGATAATAGATAATGTATCATATAGAAGTATCTACCTTTTGAGAAGTAAACCAAAAATTTATTAACCTTCTGAAAAGCAAACTTAAAAATGAGGAAACCTTCTGGAGTTAACCAGTTTTGAGTCTGTTTTTTGGCTTCAAAGTGCATAATATTTTATATTGACTTTCCAAGGTCACAAAATAGTAGCGGTAAACTATTTACAGCAATGGAATCTGGAAAATATGCAACCAAAGTGAGAAATTGGATCATCTCAAGGAAATTATTTCAAGAACAGAGCTAAGTATCAAGTACACATGCTCAGTTTACGATGGAGTTATATCCTGATTAAACCCATTGTAGGTTACAACTATCAGAGATTGAAAATGCATTTATACTATAGAGTATTGGTTGTGTACCCTCATGACTGTGTGACCGACAGGGGAGTAGCAGCTCACTGCCTCTCTTCAGCTGCATAAATGTGTATCATATCACATATCTGCTAGCCCCGAAAAAGATCAAAATCTAAAATTTGAAGTATGGTTTCTACTAAGTATGTATTACTTTCATGCTATCATAAAGTTAAAAAAATCATAAGTTGAACCATAGTAAGTTGGAGATAGTTTATACTATAACAAGGATGAAAAGTGAAAAAAGACCTTTGGATATGGCTATTAGAAAATATATGATAAATCTCTCTAATCCTTTCATTTTGCTTAAATTACCAAATTATAGAGAGCTACCATTATAAGCCCAGTCAAAACTGGATGATCTTTCAAATGAAGGGCTAGGGCTAGAATATGATTTGTAAAGACTTTTTGACTTGTCGCTGAAATAAATTACAGTTCAGTCCAATGGCATCATGTGATCCTTTGTTCTGTCTAAAGGCTTATTTAGCCTTTTGCAGTGTTTGGGTGATTGGAATAATGTTTGTGATCTCTTTTCATTTTTTGGCATTCGTTATCTGCTGCTACATAACAAATTATCATAAACTTATTGACTTAAACCAACACACTTTATAACTTTCTGTTTCTGTTCCAGTGGGTAGAAGATTGTCACTCCAATCTGTAAAACAAGAAAAAACTTGGACGAGATAAAAATCAACTTTTTCTTTTCCTTTTTTTTTTTTTTTTTTGCTCTGTCAGAAAACTGAATTCATATGGCAAATTGCCACTTGAAAATTTGGAGTGACAAGTATATCCAGAAGGTTACCTGAAAGAGAAGACACTGTGGCCATAAACTGTTATGAACTGTTTAGTTTAGAAAGTTAAGAAAGTATTCAGTAGAATGAGGTCAGAGTTTTATCCTCTACCGAAGCCTTGTTTCCAGCATGGAACCTTGCCGGAGCTGTGTCCTGAATGGAGGAGGAAGGGCGTTCCTCTTTCCATAGCCCTGTACCCCTTACCATCCTGTCTTACATAAGGGAGGGACAGCTACAGTAAGAAACATTTGTGAAGATCTCTGGCAAGGACCCAGACTCAGAAAAACATAGATTTGGTTGGAAGATTGTAGAATGCCCCCCGTCTTCACACCTTGCCAAGGCCACAAGGCTCCAGTGGGGATTATATATGAGTTGAGAGACAGAGACAGTAAATGAGGAGGAATATTTAGGGAAACCCCAAGTCCACAGGGGAGACAAGACACAAAAATACTAGCTCTAAACCTAAAGCCTGTAGTACACATTGAGCAAAGCCCAACTGTTAGCTGGCCTAAAGTAAATCCTCTCCACAAAGGCCCATTACCTCAATTCCTAGTGACCTGTGCAATATACCTGGCTTTCAACAAGAGATCGCAAGGCATCTGAAAGGAAAGAAAAAAATCAGAGTCAGAAGACACAAAGCAAGTATCAGAATCAGACTTGGATATGACAGATTATGACAGAATTAACGGGAAATGTAAAAATCTGTGATTACTAGGTTAAGGGATAATAAAGTAGCAAAATGCAAGGTTGATAATATAATCAGAGATGCGAATTTTATGAAAAGATCAAAAGGAAATATTAGAAGTCACACACACACATACACACAGATATACATAAAACAGAAATGAAGAATGCCTTTGAAGAGTTTATTAGAAGAAGAAAGAATACAAAAAAAGAGCTAGGTGTGGTAGCACATGCCTATAAATCCCAGCAACTCAGGAAGCTGAAAAGGAAAATTGAAAGCTTGAGGTCAGCTTCAGCAACTTAGGGAGACCCTGTCTCAAAATAAAATTTAAAAAGAGTCTGCAGATGTAGCTCAGTGGTAGAGTACCTCTGGGTTCGATTCCCTGAAGCACACATACAAACCCATAAATAAATGAAAAAGAAGAAAGAAAACAAAGCAGATATGGAGAAATGTAAGAAAATTTTGGAAGATGTATACACATATACACACACATATAAATATACACATATGTATATGTGTGTGTGTGTATGTATATATATATATATATATATATATATATATGCATCATACAGAAAAGGAAAAAATAGGCAAAGGAAACATTTGAAGTAATAATGTCTGACAAGTTTCCAAAACTAATGAGACACCCCAAATCACTGATCCAGGAAGTTCAGTGAACACCAAAAAGAATGCATACCAAAAAGTAATTAACAAAAGGCAAAACTAAAAATTATACCTAGGTATATAATAAAAACCTGAAACAAACCAAAGACAAGGAGAAGACATTGAAAGCAGTGAGAGAAAAAAAATTACAAGAGAAACACAGGTAAGAATTAACACCGGCATGTTTTCTCAAAATCATACAAGTGAAGGAAGAGTGAAGTCAGATATTTAAGGGTTGAAAGAAAAAAATATCACCAATCGAGATTTTTATAGCCCTTAAAGTTATCCTTCAAAATTGAAGAAATAACAAGACTTTCAGACAAGCAGAAACTGAGGGAACTCATCTCTATCAGACCTGCCCTATAAGAGGTATGGAAAGATGTTCTTTAGGGCATAGTAAAATGGTGTATCAGAAACAAGGATCCACAAAAAGAAAGCACACCAGGACAGAAATAAGTGCAGATAAAGTAAAATAGATCTTATTCTTAGTCTAGAAGATCATTGTTTTCAGAAAAGTAATAGTAATAATAGCGCATTAGAAGATTATTCCATATGGATAAATGAAATGGATGACAGGAATATCATAAGGGATGGGAGGGAGGAAATGGGACATTCTGTATTAGGCACTTAAAGTATACATGATACAGAATAGTGTTATTTGAAAATAGGTTTATGTTAAAAAATGTTAGGGAAATTACAAAGATAATTTTTAAAGAGGTACAAAGATAAGGTAAGAGAGGAGGCCATCCTCCGTTCTTTAACAAGTAGGGCAGTGCATATTTGAAGAGCTTTCTCTATAGAAAATGTTGCAATTGGCATGATGTCATTTCATCGTGGCTGAGAAGGAAGAGCCTGAGATGCTTTGATGTTTTAAACTATTTACTCTTTTCAAGTCCCCTTTCCTAGTCCTGATTTTCTTGACTCCTCAACTATCATACCTTTCCTTCTCAGAAGTCATCAAGCCTTGATCTGTCTGAATTTTCCTCTATGCTAGATTCATCAGTCTTTGTCTTTGCTTTTCTCCGGTTTTCTGAATTTAGGTGGAAGGGCATATCATTTTCCTTCCCACTGGCATGCACTATCTTCTATCCATTTTTCCTGTATTGTCAAGTCCTAGCTTCACTAGCTGAAGAACACGATCATACTTTCATGCATAAGTATTTTGCTACCTTACATATATTTTCCTGTTTATCATTTTTAATTGAAAAAAAATCTTGAACAATATGCCAGGGTCACTGATTTCATTTTCTCACTTCCTAGCCTGCGCTTAACCTGGTACCATATGGTACCTGATACTAATACTCTGAGGCATCCTTTCTTTTGAGCATTATTTCTTAATTGTTAGATCCAGTGAATTATCAATCCCTATCCTAGTTCACTCAAAACTCTCCCTTATGGCCTTTTCCCTGGATTACTAAAACACTCTTCCAAGAGGTTTTTCCTTTCCCAATTGTTGTCTTTCCCAATATTCCTACATATTGTTCAATAAATATCCAGCTTTACTCATGTCCCCTGATTCCCTAGTTCAACCTCAGTTATATGTTAAAAATTTTAACAATTGTATGTTAACACTCTCATATAAATTTTCTGTAATTAGTAAACAAATAATAACCCAAATTGCACAATTGTAGTTGTGACATGTTCTTTCCTTTGGTGCTCATTGGACATAGTAGCTGCTCTAAAATAAATAAGTTCTGCATTGATATATAGCTACATTTTTTTAATTCTTCTGACTCTAAAATTACCTATTTGGCTTTAGGTAACTGTTCACTTTTTACTGCTTACTCAATCCTTTGTCAGTAAAATAAAGTGTTTATTTGATCTCAAAGGTCTTTGCTATTCTTAAACAACAACAACAATAATAACTGGGTTTTAATAGTTAAAAGATTTTCTATTAGATGTTGACTGTTAATATTCCATTTCCCCTGCTGCAAATCAGTTATGAGTACATAAAGTAAATATCAAGGGTATAGGCACACTGCTATAACCCTGTTCAATCAGGTAGCCCTGGTGCTACCTTTTTCTTCCCAGAGTAGAGATAATATTGATTTTTTTTCTCAAACAAATGCACTTGGTATTAGAAAACTCACTAAATCTTAACCGTGAGACAGTCTCCTGTTCTTCAGACTAATGTTGAGAGTTTAAAGTAGCTGTACAGACATAATCTTCTGTCAGTTTGAACAGAATCTTACTAATCCGCCTGACATTAATTCATTTAAGTCATCTTCTTTTGAGCAATAGAGAGGAAAGCTGTCAGAAAGTTCCTATCATAGCTGAAATGTATCTGCCAAGGTTTATTTTTCAATCTGTCAGATGTAGAGGAGGCTTATTCTTGGTGTGCCAAATATATTTTCATTATTCTTGACTTTACAAGTATAGTATGGTAGTGTTTTAAAGAAAGTTTAGTAGATTCTCATGGTCCACAACAGTATCAGGGCATGGTATTCTTGAAATTAGGAGCATTCTAAATTTCAATATTAACTAGTCTTTGGGTAGTTTTCTTTTTAGAAGATAAAACATAATTTTTAGATAATTAATATAAAAATATTCCCTCAAGAAAGCACACTGTATTCTTAGCCTTGAGAGAGCTGTGAGTGCAAGGCAGATTCCTCAAGGCCACTTGACATGTTACTCCCCTATTAAGTTATTTTTGCCAAGTTAGTTAAATGCATGAATTTAAATATGAGTAAAAATGCAGGCCTTGTATTTTTGAGTGTAAAAAGTATGTGGTATTTCATCCATTCTTTTTATATGTCCAAATTACTGGCCTTGAACCAAGTGCCATAAAAAGCTTCTTTCTGATCATGCTTCCTGGTTTTATGTGGTGTAGTAAATATCGGTGCAACATGGGCAATTCTAAAAAGAAAGACATGGATAAAGTTGATAGCAGAGATAACCACCATGAAGTGATAATATGTGTTCATTCATTAATTCTGTAATTATTTAATAACTCCAAAGCTAACACTGGGTGAAATTTAAAAGGAGATCCTTCCCTTAAGATAATTTGTGGCAATATGGTAGAATACTTTTTTAGTAAACATACAAATCTATAAAGTCTACAATGTGAATTTGCCTCCTATGAATCTGCAGTGCACAGTCTATCCAACAATGAGGATGATGAAGACCAACTGTGCCCTAACACTCATGGAGAGAGACAAAAAAAAAATAAAGATATATAAACAGAGAGTGACATTGCCTGACAAATATTATTTGGGAAATAAACTAAAAAAGAATTAATAATTTAGAAAGAGCTATTAGAAAATACCTCTTTGGGAACTGGGGATGTGGCTCAAGCGGTAGCGCGCTCGCCTGGCGTGCGTATGGCCCGGGTTCGATCCTCAGCACCACATACCAACAAAGATGTTGTGTCCGCCGAGAACTAAAAAATAAATAAAAAAAAAAAAAATTCTCTCTCTCTCTCTCTCCTCTCTCACTCTCTTTTTTTTTTTTTTTTTTTTTTTAAAAAGAAAATACCTCTTTGGCCAGGGGATATTGACATTGAGATCTCAAAGAAGAGAAGAAACTAAGCATGTTAAAAGTATGAAAAAGGACAGCCTCTGTCTTAGTGTGTTTATGCTGCTGTAACAAAAATACCATGAACTTATAAACAATGAACATTTATTTCTTGCTATAGATTTGGACTTGAATATCCCCAAAAGGTCATGTGTAAAAGTTGTGGTTCTACCTTTGGAAGGCAGGAACTAGTGAAAGGAAGTTATTTTGGGTGGACTCTTGAAAGGGATATTGGGACACTGTTTTTTTTTTTTTTTTTTCCTCTTTCTGGTTGCCGTGAGATGAGCAGCCTCCTTGATCACATGCTCCCACCATGAGGTACTATGTCACTAGAGGCCCAAAGTAACAGGGCCAAAGGACCGTGGACTCAAACCTCCGAAACCACCAGCCAAAATGAACCTTTCCTTATAAGTTGAGTATTTCAGATATTTTGTGATAGTAACAGAAAGCTGACAGATATAGTTATGGAGGCTAGAAATTCCAAAATCAAGTCACTGGCAAATTTGATGTCTGATGAAGGCTCACATCCTTATATATGACATTCCGGCTTTCTCATTGTGTCCTCATATTGAGAGAGGGGTTTGGCAGCTCAAGGACACTAGTCCCATTAATGAGGGTTCTACTCTTATATCCTAATCAACTCCCAAAGGCCCACTTCCTAATAACATTACATTGGGGATTAGTTTCCAATTTATGAATTTTGGGGAAACACAAACATTCAGTTGATTGCAGGCTGTGATACATGAAAGTAGTAGTTTTATATGAGCAACTAAAAAAAAAACAGAAAAAATAATTGGAAATAGTTACATGTGACAATGTGAAAAGGTTTATAAATGATGGTTCATCTACACAAAAGAA
The DNA here is from genome assembly GCF_045843805.1 of Urocitellus parryii. NCBI lineage: Eukaryota > Metazoa > Chordata > Mammalia > Rodentia > Sciuridae > Urocitellus > Urocitellus parryii. The sequence continues at coordinate 56,690,532 of NC_135536.1, forward strand.
CATCATGGAGCCATTGGTGACTGTTTCTGAAAGCTATTTTGTAGCAAGGAAAATTATTCACTGTGAGTGAAAAATAGGATATAAAACTCCACCTTAGCTGTATGTGTTTCAATTTCCCAATTTCATTGTGTCTATGTGAAAAGAGTGGATTATATGAAAATACTCAAAGAAATTATTTCCAATGATGAGATTATGAGTTATTTAAATTTTATTGTTGTCTATATTTTTTCAAATATATTCTACTCTTTATATTCTCACTCATGTGTGCAAGAAGCCATATATAAGAATGTTTCAATGCTGCATTCTTTGTCATAGCAAATAAGTAGAATAAAACTATCCATTAATAAGGGAGTGGACTTAATATACTGTATTTTAGTAATGCTATGGAATACTCTATAGCAGTTCAAATTGAAAAACATCTAGAATATTCATCAACATCATCATAAAAATATAATACTTAAATGATCAAAAATTATTTGTAAAAATATAGTTATGTGATAGTATATATAACATTTAAAACAAATTTCACATTGATATTATTATATTATATATAGTCTATATGCACATGAATCTATTGAAATACATGGAAAGTATACTCTGTTTCACTCAGCGGAGGAAGCAAAGATAAATGAATAAGAGAGCAGCTTTATTTTCATTTACAATTATAAAAATTTTTGTTTCCTTTAAAATCACATCAATTTGAAATAATGAAAAATTAATAATTTAATTTTTTTTGTTTTTAAATTTTCACCTGTATGCATATAGCTATGTGTGAGGTATGTTTTGATATCACTTATATTTATAGATGTGTCTGTATGTTGTCTACATCATATCAACTTAGGGTAGCCATGAATTAAAAAATTGACACAAATGTTTCTACAGGTTATATAATTTCAGTAAACTTTGGTAAATAGGAATAGTATTAATATAGCATGAGTGTCCTCAGCCGGGTGCGGTGATGAACGCCTGTGAGACAGGAGCATTGCCACTTCAAGGCCAGCCTCAGCAACTTAGGGAGACCCTGTCTCATAAAGAGCCAGAAAGACCAGGTTTCTATAGATCTCTAACATCACATCTCTATGTAAAGTCTGCTGAGCAGGATCCAGGCATTTCCATTCCTCTTCAGAGAAATCAATGGCCACATCCCTGAATGTCAAGGGTTCCATTTCCTGGCTTTCAGGGTACTTAGTGTTCTCCTGTGCTTTTTTTTTTTTTTTTTTTTTTTCCAGCACCTGTATAACACAGAAATCGGAGGCTTCTGATCTAGGACAAGAAGCCTAGAAAGGGATTCAAAGAATCTAACCATTTAATCTTATAACCTTTATTCTTTTCTATGTGCTAACATACTAAGAAGAAGTCAAAATGCTTTTAAATTTTATATTAAAACGGTTGAGCCTCATGACCACATGTGAATGTCTTTACTTTGGCATCTCCGGTTTCCTTAAAATTTTTGTTATAAGTTAGGAAATGTATCATGAAGAAAACATAAAATAAGTATACAGTTTAACAAGTAGTTGTTAAGTAAATACCTATATATAATGACCCTTCAAGTCAAGAACAGAACATTATTCCAGAAGAAGTCAAAGTGGACTGCTTGCTCATTTTATTGAGCTTCAAGTAAAAGAAATTTTACTATATGTATTATTTTGTATGTTGGTGCTCTAGCTCATATTTGTGTTTATGAAATTATTCATTATGTTGTCTTTAGGTAAGGTCATTTCATTTTTGTTTCCATATAATGTTTGTCCATGCACCTGTTTATAGATACTTGGGTTGTTTCCAGTTTGGCTATAAGAAATGTTGCTCTTTACATTTATACAATGTATAAGCACACATATATGTGGATATCTTAATTCACACATATAGTAGTTTCTATGAGGCACTTAGGAGTGAAATAGGTCATTGAGAATGTTTAATTTTACTATTGTATTCAACTATATTTCAAACTGATGGGACCAATTTACATTCCTGCCAGCAGTTTATCAAAGTGCCATTTGCTCTACATTATCAACATTTGTTTTCATCTTAGAATTTCACCATTCAGACGAGTGTCTAGTAGTAGCTCTTTGCAAACAAAAGTGGTGTTTTTCTGATTAGTAATGAGGTTACATAAAGTTTTAAATGTTTGAGTTATTTGAATTTCTACTTTTTAAATGTTCCTGTGCATGTCTTTTGCCCCTTTTTGTTTTGGGGGTATTATGGTCTGGACATGAGGTGTCCCCTGAAAGCTCATGTGTGAAACAATGCAGGAATGTAATTATTTGGGGAAGATAGGGTGTGGCTGGAAGATGTAGTCCCTCTTACAGGATAATATTATCCCTGACTCCTTTCTCTCAAGTTGTGTGGTTTCTGGCTGTCATAAAGTGAACAGCTTTCCTCTGTTACATTTTTCTACCAAAATGTTGTATCTTACCTTGGGCCCATAGGAATGGAGTTGGCTGACCATGGACTAAACTTCTGAAACTGTGAGCCAAAATAAACATTTCCTCCTTTAAATTGTTCTTGTCAGATATTTTGGTGACAGTGATGCAAAGCTAACTGACACATGAGGTATTTGAAAAAATTTTTTAACTGATAAAGTATTTTTTTTGTAAATGCTTTCTTTCTTAATCCTGGCTTTGCAACAATCTTCTACCCTTATGTGTTTTACCTATATTTATTGAGCAATTCTTAATTTTCATTTAGTCATTTCATTAATTTTTGGTTTATTATTCATAACTTATGTGACTGGCTAGAAATAATTTCTACACGGATGTCATAGGAGTTACTCACCTGTATTACCTGCTGAGTGCCTTATGATTTGACCTTGTCTTTTGATTTTATCTTTGATCCATCTGAAACTGATGCATTTTAAATATAAGCTTTCCTTCAGCTATTCTTACTCTACCTAATAGGTTGCTAAATTAAACTGGTATTTCTAAGAAATGATTCTTGAGGAAATATTAAAGATATATACTGAGTGGAAATATAAATAGGGTGAACCAGGAAGCAAGATCTATAATAAAATATAAACCCAAGTCCATTGTGTTTGATATTGTGTTAATCTGTATGTGTTTATGGAGAAAAGATGAGTAAATTAAAAATAATTTAGAAATAATAAAAGAATGTGTCTGATTAAATTCATTGGAGACAAAGGCTTGCTTTAATTGTTAATATTAACCAAAATGTAGGTAAGTGAATAAAAGCATCCCAAGAAAGGATAGAAAAAGATGTAGAAAAGCTAGAAAAGGAAAAAGTGTGCACATAGAAAACTTAGTTTTTGTTTTCTGCTTGGTGATAAATAGGAACAGAAATATGGTCAATTGCAAATGGTAGATAAGTTAAAAAGTTTATACTGTGTGTGTGTGTGTGTGTGTGTATGCACATAGATTGAATGTGAAAGTTGATTTTATATAGCTGTGTTTAGTGACTGAAATTTAAGTAAAATATTAAAGTTATAAAGATTTGTTGCAGGAATTTATTCTACTTTCCTCTCCTGAATCATTATTAGTCTCTTCACCATTTTACATGGTGTATCTGTAGGACTACACATGCATGCTCCTCTAATAATCCTTGAGAGGACAAATGCTACATAAAAATTTAGGTTTTCAGGAATTTATTTTTCCATTAGGATTCTCAGAACAGGTAAAATTAATACTAAAGTTAGGTGTACTATTAGCAATTCAATAGGGGTAGAACATTCCAGTTTCTTTAGCAGGGTAATGCTTCCAAGTTCAATGATGGGTATGTAATTTTTCTGTGTTTGAAAATTCTCAAATTACAGAGCTGTTTTGAAAATAAGTCATATGTTAAAGGATTAAATAATAACAATTACAATTATACATTTCTTCTGAGGCAGGAAAACTGCTTCGTGTATATGTGTGTATAAATGTATTTCCATCTATCTGTATTCATCCTTCTCCCATCTAAACCTCTATCCAGCAATTCAAACGTATTGAGCCCCTACTATTCTAAGATGGTATTCAGATCACTGTAGAATATAAAAATATGTAAGGCAAAGTCATAGAAACACAGAATTATGGAACTTTAAGAAAACTTGGGGCTCTATTTTAGTCTGCTTTTGTATCATTGTGACCAAAATACTTGAAAAGAACAATTAAAGGGAGGAAAATTTTATTTGGGGCTCATGGTTTCAGAAGTTTTTCCAAAGAGGGATGACTCCATTGCTCTAGGTCCAGGGTGAGGCAGCACATCATGCTGGGAGGGCTCAGGGAGGAAAGCTTCTCATCTCATGGGGGAGGGATCAGGAAGCATAGAGAAAGCATCACAGGGAATATATACCCCTATTGGGCATGCCCCTTGTGATCCACCTACTCAAGTCATGCCCCACCTGTCTATAGTTATCACCCAGTCTATTTAAACAAGAATGAGCTGAATAGGTTATAGCTCTCATAATCTAATCATTGCACCTCTGAATATTCTTGTATTAGCAGGAGCTTTTGGAGGACACGTCATATCCAAAGCATAGTAGGCTCCTTTATTTCCACCTACTTTTCAGAACTGATTACCCTGTGTTTCAAAAAGTTAGACAGTTTGCTTAAGATCTCACAAAGCTTTTACTGATGGTGAAATATCCAGCATTATAGAATGTTCTGATAGGTCATAGAGACTTGATGTAATCAAAATATTTGTTGGGTTTCATCTACTGCAATTGTGAAGGCTTCTGTATGAGTGATCCTGGACTTGTACTTCTCTATATTTTCTTATAAAAATTCATTTACGAGCCACAGTGAACTGAATCTATTGGGTTTTTCAGTAACATCCAATTCTACTATATTCTGATCCATCTTCAAGTTCTATGAAAAAAGATTTGAGAAACGTGGGAGTGGTGAGAAACCATGCATTACAAACCTAAGTAACTTTGGCAGATTCACCTTAGGGACTTTCTTAGAAAAGGAATTTTCTGTGGGATAAAAAGTATTTTGACGTGGAAATATCTTAATACCTCTGTAAGGTTGTCAGTTTTTCTTAGGGGAATTTCTGTATCAAGATAAATTACAGTTTTGCCTTTTTTCAGGTTTCAAAATGAAGGTTGCAAAGGCAGCAAATAGCTGGCGACTAGAAATGTAGTAAACTTGCTCAGTGTTAGTTGTAACTATATAAAACATTTTGCAGTATCTATCTTGAGAAAAAATGTGTGTGATTAGGAAATAAATGAGGCTGTGTGGATTGATGGCTACTTAAGGCTCTGACTGCTACCAATTACTAGCTGTGTGATCTGAGTCAAGTTACTAAACCTTGTGTGTCTGTTTCATTTTAATTTAAATGAGACTAATAATAAAGCATACATATTTGGGTGAGGATTACATGATGACAGTGGTCATATAAAGCTCTTAGGCAAAACAGTAAGTGTTCAATTAGTGCTGGTTAGTATTAATTAGTTATAGTATTATTGATTAATCTATTATAATTTATGATACAAAACTCACTCACTAATTGCTATTAGTTACATCAGATTGAGTACCAATCTTTGAATCTGTTTGAAGCAGCAGTTATTAGTTGCTCATCCAGAGATGCATAGTATCTGTTTACTCCGTCTTCCCTGGAAACAGAAACCAGTTGTCGGGAGCTGCTCTGGACAGGAGCTGTGTACGCACCTTTAAGTCCTGAGTAAAGAGGTACTGAACTGGTGTTGCACCCATTGCAATGCAATTTGGATTTTACCTTCACAGATAACAAAGGAGCAGCTCCAGGAGTGGGTGTCACTTGATGG